>NC_090268.1:262756411-263128077 GCF_040414725.1 Anabrus simplex
GTTGCCATGGTAACCAGTAGTTTCGTTGTCGGTCACTCAATGCAGAGCATGAAACTCGCAGAAAGTAGTAATTTTCTCTGTCATTAGAAGAGTAAGCAAAATTATGTAATAACAAAAGTTGTTTAAAATGAACGGGCGTTTCACTTATAGTCCACGGATTTTACAGAAAATCTATAATATAAGAGAAAATGGAAGAAAACTGTTCTGGTTTTCCTATAAACCGCCAGTCTGTTCCGTAATTTTAAAATCATATGCATCTCTGAACCTTCCCCTGGATGAGTATACTGTAAATATGAAGTTTGGTCGAGATCTATCTAGCCGTTTCGCCGTGATGGTGGAACAAACAAATGGATATACAGACACGAAAGCTAAAAACCACTGATACGGTCTTGAGTTGATCTAAAATGAATAAATATCTGAAAAATTGGCAAAACAAACGAAATTACAGACCGCAGACACTCTATAATTTAGATACTCCTATCGACCATCAAATTATTCCACTCATTATAACATTTGGGTCCTTATTCAAATATATTAACTAATTTTTTCAAAACTCTGCTAGTGTTCTCTTGGTATTACATTCTGTCCTTATTGTTTGTCTTTCTGTGTCTTTTACTCTTCGGACCACCTTAAATAATCTCCTACCATCTCTTAAAGAATTATCTCCCAGTAATACCCCGTTCATGTAATTTCTTTACTCCATCAACCCATTAGCCGTCATTTCTATGTTTCACTTGGTGCTAATATGCTGTGTTTTAGAATTTCACCTCATGCCTCCGTTTTTAGTGTGAACGAATAATTAACTATTTGTTTTACAATATCTGCCCGTGTACTCATGCCTTCGCACATCATTCTCAATCTGTTATTTGCAGTACAATAATAATAATAATAATAATAATAATAATAATAATAATAATAATAATAATAATAATAATAATAATAATAATAATAATAATAATAATGTATCTCTAAGCACACAAAACTAAGACATTACAGTACAGTCATTAAACCAGAATGTCTTTATGAATCAGAGGTGCTAATTTTGAACAGGAAAGCGGACAGTGAAAGCACTGGAAAAAAGAAACGCAAAATCATAAGAAAATATTCTGGGCCCAAAACTCGCCGACTGATAATACCAACTTATAGGCAGACAGGAAATCAATCAATAGACATATATTCAAATATTCACAGTGACATTAGAAAACGAAGGTTCAGATTTCATGAACATATTAAAATAATAATCCAGACAGACTTAGCAAACACATAGTCGAATCCTATGAAAATGGGAGTAAAGCTAAAACAGATACAATGAAATGGATTGCCGAAATTAAAACCGATTTCAAACAGGCAGAATTACACCAGCAGATGTCCAAACAAAGCTGAAAATTCACAAAGGCAAGTTGACCAAGAGGAAAGACCAAACAACTTGGTCTGGAGACAGAAAGGAAGCCCACAGTAAAATAATGAAGGAAATATGGCACGAAGGAAGGACAATGCACACCTCTATGTACTTTGCGTAGTCTTCATGGGATTATTCGCATATAATAACAATAGTAATAATAATAATATTGGCTCTATGGCCCAGTAACTACTTTTACGATTATAGGAGACACGGAGATGCCGCAACTTTGTTTCATAGGATTTCATTTACGTACCAGTAAATCTACCGACACGAGGTTGACGTATTTGAGTACGCTGGAATACCGGTACCACCGAACTGAGCCGGGATCGAAACTGCCATTTTGAGCTCCAAAGGTCAGCGCTCTTCAATCTCAGCTACTTAACTCGGCTAACAGTTATTATTATTATTATTATTATTATTATTATTATTATTATTATTATTATTATTATTATTATTATTATTATTCGCGGAACGTATGCGAGAGAAACTTGTTGGTTTACAGCAAAGGGACAGAGTCCATTTGAATTATGAAATATACGACTGAATTTATTTACTGTTCCGTTACATTAATCCCTACGGCTATTCATAACAAGACAAAAGAGAAAGAAGATTACCGATAAAGTTTTATTATCGGCGGCGTGAGTGTAGGTACTTTGTGTTGCATTACTGTTAGTCAGTCTCATCTTTGTTATACAGTGACGGGTACTGCGTAGAGGTCGTGATCCTATGAGATGTACCATGTAGGAAATTTTACAATAAAATAGCATAACGGTAGGGTAAAGTTACCAGTTAGTACTGATCACAACGAGAACTCAGTACCTCACTCATGTTTTCCGCAACTTCATAATAACTGACGTTATTGAACCTCAGCTCGTCTTGTTGGATCACGCCGCATGTATGTTGCATCATAACATTCCTTTTCATTTCACGCACTTATGGCTGTGACTGACAAGAATCTTTACTGCCAGTTTTGTTCATTGATTAGGTTTGCGGATTAGTTTGATGCCAACAACTTTTATCTTCTTATCTTCACTGGAAACGAAAGAAAAATCTTCCGACAGAATGTCATGAAATTAGAACTTTAATTTCAACTTAGTTGTTATTGTTGTTGTTTTTATGGTGATGATGATGATAATAATGAAGATGATGATTGTTGTTTTAAGGGACCTAACATTGGCCCCACTATACTTGTCTACCCAAAACGAGTAAACAAAACACATGCATTCTTGATTATATGTTTATTACCCAGCCCGAAGGCTGGTTGGAATCTAAACAGCTCCGCTGTCATGGATGGCCTAGACATCACTGAAGAGGTTTTCCAGGGAAATGAGAGGTGAAGTGGTTTTCCGTTGCTTTCCTCACTGAGCCACAAGTTGCTATTACATATCATTCTGCCAATCCTACTGACATGCACGCACCAACTGACCCTATGAACAACACTTTCACCCCATTCGAAACAAGGACTGGCTGCACTACTAGCTTTGCTCATACCTCGGTCACGTTCAAATTGTCAAAGAAAAGTGTAAGACTGAGACAGATCAATGAAAGTAAAAAATTTGCTCCAGCTCACACTTGAAGATCAAGTGCACACTACGTCTCGCCAGCCAAGGCATTACTTCTTTATTGTAGACTTATTCCTTTCATTGTTTAGCCTGCAAGCCTCTTTGAATTAACTATGTTCCTCTACAATCCTCATTTTACAACTAGGTCTGGGGCATTGTTTAGTTTGCATCTTTTAACTTTTAATAACTAATACAGTAATTAAGTCTTACCATCGACAACTTGGTCCTTCCCACAGTTTTCTTACCCTCCATGTCCGAATTTATTATTCTCCTAGGTAACTTATCCTCCGCCACTTTCCTCACATTACCCCACCAGCAAAATCAAATTATAGGCACAGTTTCAACCACCGAGTTCATTCCTTACCTTTCATCTTCTTATAACATAATAATATGCATTTGAGAGAAATTGTACTTAATTCCAACCAATAAACTCAGTTACACGACACGAACAGCACACTCCTGGAACACTACGCTCTGCTGCACTTAAATATACAACATCTAGCTACTAACATCATTAAGAAATAACATGACTTGGAAAACGATCCCACAGCATCTGGCCTCATCCTTAGATTCTCCTGAAAAGTATGAAGATTTGCTACTGTCTACGAATTTCAAATACTACAAAGCAACTACTCAAAATGAACACTAGTCATGCACTCATTCATGTGACAATAACATCGGTTTAAATATGAGACAACTCATTACTTTCACATTGATGTCGTCTTTTATCGCAGATCGTCTATCAATGATCATCCACGACAGTTTACATGTTCAAGTACTTAGAATCTTCGGAATATTATTTGAAAACACTACCATCAAATCTTACGCTTGTCTTCTTTCACTATCACTTCAGACTTGGCATGATGAACATAATTATTCTCAACCTTAAATTCATTGAAATTCTCGAAGATTACTCCTCATTTCCGTAATGCTTATTTCCAATGAACCATACTGTTATAACAACCGCATTTATCACCATATCATTCTATCGACGATCCTATCATTCATAATTCTTTATCACTTTACATGCGCACCATGCCTATTCTTAATTATCCTTCCAAAAATATACAAGCACATATATCCAAATAAACTATCTCATAACCAAATGCGTGTCAGAATCATCTTAATGCTAACATGGCAAACATAATCATCTCTCACAAAATCACATGTTAACATGAAAATTATCCTATGAGATCTGAAATCGACACACATCAACCATTTCTAATCACCTCACAAGAATTATCCACGCAATAACTAGTATGTCACCTCAATTACGAAGACCGTATCTTATGAACACACTGACAATCATAGAAAATCCCGGAATAATGATCACGATTGCGTGCCTGTCACCAGTTGAGTATTACACGGAACCCTATAGCTTCATTATCTCTTCATTAAGAAATTGACTACTATTCACGGACATTATGAAACATTTGCGACGATCACATTTTGTTACTCAAGTTGTATCTTAAACATGTCACCTTATGACAACATAAAGAAAATCTACACTACTGCAATGCATTCTACATGATAGAATAGAGGAAGGACAATACTTTGGAGTACTTACCGTTGACGGATTTTTGTAGATCAGCACCATCTTCTCGGTTGCTCGAACTTCAGATAGTTATTTCATCCCACATAATTCCAGGCCCGTCAACACTCTAATCCTGACTTAAGCCTGCATAGTTATTTTGATTGAATTATTATAATGGTAATCTTTCTCCCTCGTAGACATTCTGACCTGAAACTTGTACAATTGGAATTAATACGACATTATACAACACACATAAGTATTCCAGCGTTGATTTATAACACTCGACTTATTTCCTTATGTTAAACGTCAGATCTTATATTACTACAATTCTTTTCCGTATTCTCATACAATAAATCTTCAAATTCTTATCATTTTAGATTAGCTTCCTTCTTAAGGTGTGTAACAATCTTTTTACTCGACCTTCAATCTCTATCTTACCATATCAGTGTTTATATAAAACAAAACCCTGTTTTAATATTCAATAATATCATTGGTTCACGTTTTTGTAATTCCTAACAAATCGCTGGTCTGTAATTTCCTTTCCATGTGCCTTTTGACATTTGAGGAATGATTTCTGTGACAAGATCACTCTCATAATTGAGAATTCATGCAATGGAACACGCTTAATTATTATCTTTATCTTTTTAACGTGTAAAATCGATTATTTCATAAACGCCTTCTTGATCACTGAACTTGCATCATTCAAACCATTCCATGGCCTCCGCTGTATATATCATTGCTGGACCTGAATGTCACACATAAATATTTACTTTATTCTCCCGCTGATATGTGATCTTTCATATATCAGTTTCCGCTTGTACACTAGATAATGCGTTTCTAGACATAATTACCCGAAAACCGCGGGGTTCTGAGCTTATGAATTTACGCCTTCATCCTATTTCCATCAAAATTTACTATTCAAATGAGCGAGTTATCTCGGCCTACAGACATAGTTGGACGTATAGTGACTGAACGTGTAACGGCTGGATGTATACTTCCGTGTAATTTCCGTTGACTTCTTCGTTATCATAACCTTCAATGGTTCCTCTATCTCTGATCTGGAGACCATTGGAATGCATATTGTAATTAGAGGTACTAAACAAGTTGAAATTTTCACATTGTTTTTCATTAATTTGCACAAATTTTAGCAGTTGTTAAAATTTGATTGCACGACATTGAATAATGTGAGAAGTAAGAGATGTCAGCCAATGATTTACAATGACGTTTGTTTATACTGTGACACTCCCGTTGCCTTCTCATTAGATCTGCAGATGTAGTTTTGGTCCTTTCAGATTTCTTATTGAGTCTAGTTTTCTCCTGGATACGTTTCCTATAGCCTTTTACCCGCTTATTAGTAATACATTCGGGAAATGTAAAGTAAAAATTCGCCAAATTATTTTGAAATTTCTGGCCACATTTCAATTTTCTGGTTTTTTAAATATATTTCGTCGAGGCGAATCGAATGACGCGTCAGCCCTCTCTCTGTGACACCGCGGGGTAACTGACTTCCGACTGCCAAGAACTTACATAATTGGATCGGACGGCCATCTTGTGATTACGTCATGGACAATACGTCGGCTACGCGGTGATATCGTGCACATTAATTCTTATATTTTAAAAGTTTATATATATAATTTCCAAATTTGAAATACGTTTTGAGATATGATCACTTCTTCGTAAACCGAGCGAGTTGGTCGTGTTGTTAGAGGAACACAGTTGTGAGATAGCATTCGGGAGATAGTGGGTTCGAACCCCACTGTCGACAGCCCTGTAGATGGCTCTCCGTGGTTTCCCATTTTCACACCAGGGAAATGCTGGGGCTGCTTCCTTCCCACTCCTAGCCCTTTTCTATCCCATCGTCGCCAATAGAACTGTCTCTATCGGTGGTGCGTATAACAAGTTGTAATATTGTTTTTACAAGAAGTCATCACTGGAGGTTCAAGTTTGCGACGCTCGTTCCTTCTCTCTGCAGATGTAATTTTTATCTTATTCTATCCCTTATTGAGTCTAGGGCATCCTGCATACGTTATCTATAGTCTTTTATTATTTACATACTTTGCCATTTTTCTGAAGCATGTCCCAATTCTTCAACTTTCTGCCACGGAACTTTCAATATTTTACAATTTACGATCACATTTTAGTCATTCTGATAGATCTCGTCTTGACAAATCAAAATATACCTCTATCGTTTCTATTCAGAATCTACATGCCGAGCTACACCGTGCGCTACACCACTTCCGACCGCCAAACCCATACCTAAATGGGTGGCCACCTTGTGATGACATAATGTACATTACGCCAGCTGCCGTAGTCACGTATTATGCACTCATCATTGTACTTTAAAAATATAATATTAATGATTCCCATTTACGTAATATGTTTTGCGTTATAATCACGTTTTGTGTTACATGAAAAGAATCACATTGATTTCTCGCTGTAGGCTCCTGACCTCAATTTGAAATGCATTCCAAGTCTAAATAGACACCGGAATGAAATATAACTTCACCTGTCTGGAGTACGTGGAAATAGGGCCTACAATGTCGAGAGAGTCCAGAAGAGGGTACTGTAATTTGAACCCTTGAACACAAAGTGCGCAGAATGCAGTGCGTGTCTGTACAGTGTGTGTGTGTGTATGTGTGTACATGCCTCGACGAGTCATTACATCATTTGCTCGTATTCTACCCTTCCAGCCTAAGATTTTGGGCACCGGCTATAATCCCAGGGTTGTACACGGGTGATCCCCGGTGATATTTCGAAATAAAATAAACTAATCTTATAAATTAATAAGCAAGAATGATAAAAGAGACAAAAATAATAAAATATTATGAATGAGACCCTCTTTTCAAACAAATTTATTTAAAACTTTGGCAAAACGATAACAAAAAATAAAACGACAACACTACAAGAAATAATATTTGTTACTCATCTATCACTAGGCCAACTGAAGCCCATAATTATTCATCAATGTTGCAAAATCGGTTGTATCATGCGAATATTATCTTCCAATAAGCACCAATGCTTCATTTGTTAAGTTTAACAGGTCGGCCAGTTTCAAATTTAATTCAGTTCAACTCATTAAATCACTGACAAAACGTCCGGCTCCATGGCTAAATGGTTAGCGTGCTGACCTTTGGTCACAGGATTCCTGGGTTCGATTCCCGGCGGGGTCGGTAATTTTAACCATAATTGGTTAATTTCACTGACACGGGGGCTGGGTGTATGTGTCCTCTTCATCGTCATTTCGTCCTCATCACGCCTACGGGCGTCAAATCACAAGACCTGCATCTGGCGAGCCGAACTTGTCCATTTCATTAACTGACAAAACAATACTCATTCTTAATCTCAAACTCCTAAGAAAAATACATATTGAGTGGTTGAAACTTCATTACATAGTTCGATGGATCCATATTTACGGCCTCATTATAACAAATTTTTGCCGACTTCAATTATTAATCAATTCATTTTAATTACCTCTTATTGGGTTTCGTTATTAACTTACTGAATTTTATTTCCAAACTTAAGTTGACCTGTGCTACCTTTACAAATTAATTTAAATTACATCCTTTGAAACGTTAAATAGCAATTATTACATCAAAGTCAAGTTATTAAATTATCGAATTTCCTAATATCAAGTTATTAAATTAATTAATTCATCAACTTTCGTGGCTTGCTATATCTCATCTACAATAACTATCACGAAACGAACGCGGACTGACGAGTACATCCGATATAATTATAACATGAGATAATCTGATCCGAAAAAGTTGACTTCACACGTACATAACCAGCTGTCTGAATATTAATTTCCACCAACATGGGAACTACAACGTTAATAATCACACTGAATTAAAAAGTATGTAGCGAGGAGTCCTACGTAACGTAAATAACACAAATCCCCCAAAATCTTACATGTACACTGGGTTTACTGCAGTGAGAATGGAACCCCTGCCTCAAACACAGCAACCATATGGAACTGAATCCACAATCAATAAAATCACAACAACCACAAAACAGAATTTGCGTTGCCAAGTACACAGTTACCATATAATTCACATGTAACAACAAAATAAATCCAGCAATGATGGTTATCAGTAAATCCCAAGTCCATTGACCAGGTCGAGAGTCGAAGAAACGTCCCTCAGGACATTCAATTACAGTAACCTGAAAATCCCTAATCTTTAACTAAAGTGAAACTCAGAAGACGTTAAATATTTACATAACTTTGTGTTGTGGTCTACCTGATCAATTGGAATTATATAAAGATAACATTGTATTTAGACTTCGACGACCGTATCTCAACGGGGTAGAATCTTTAACATTTGAATGCTGTGCCGTGGAAAGTCTTGAGTTGAAATAAACACATCTGTTTTCTTCGCACCTCGGCTATACAGTGTATCTGTCACCTCTCCGCGCTATCTCCGTCCAAGGCAATTTCATTCAGTCTCTTCCAAATACCTTATATAATATAGCGTCCTTCGGGCTCATAACAAAGATTCCTCGCAATCTACATTCAGGAACGCCTAATATCTTGCCTTCAATTATAACATCAACTGGTTCAAACCTCACCAGGATTCACAAAAATTATCCCTCAAGAATACTTAATCTCTTGCATTCAATTATCAACTTCGTCATATTTTATTCTACATAATCACTGGTTCTCTTCCTCTCACTAGTATTCTCTGTGTTAAAGTATCCTATCTCAAAAGGCACACAAATAAATTCAATAATGAAATATTGAAAAACATGAACTAACTCACAGCACATATCATTAATCTGACAAAAATTAAATCACTTATCCATAAAAAAGACTCTAAATATAAACTAAAATATTCACTGATGGTTACTGGTTCAAATCCGTAGCACGACATAGATACATCTTTCTCGAAGAGCGATAATAGTCATGCAACATGTCATACTGCTAACATGCCACACGATCTACATAAAATGTACTAATCTTATAAAAATTGCATTAACACATGCTGATATTATTTCATAATATTATATAACACACGCTTATGAAGATCAAATTAACACTATCACACGAAGATTATATACACAAATACAAACCCCCAAGGCATTGGTACCACAAAATTAACGATCTAAATCTAGCTCACCTTTGCAACATATTTAAATCAAACAAATCTTAAACATTACATGCAAGAAGTTATTTGCAAATTTACACAAGCAGCTGGTCATGCACGGTATGAAATTAAATAAAATCAGATGTACTCACTGTCCGGTCCGCTCCATGAGTCAGCAATGCACCATCTCAGCCATCAGGTCGGTCCATCGATGCGGTGCTCATTCCATCATGACGTAAGTACAACCGTCTTTAGGGGTCTCCTCCATATTTCTCCTCTTGAAGTTCATGTTCCCGACACAATTGTACGTACGGCACAATCGGCACATTCGTGTCCGCACAATCTCGAGGTTCACTGAGCATAAAACATACAATCAATTATGATACAAGTTACAAAACACAATAAATAAATTCTTCTCCAAAAACGTCCCATTCGCGTAACAGTTTGATCAGTGTCCTGTTCCCACCGGAATCCGTTATTCATTGTTAATTCAAGTTTCAGCGTGCCCCGCAACTTCATTGTTAACTATGTTTAATACTGCTTGAAGAACAAGTCTCTCGGCACTTTACACGTTATAATTTTATCTGTGACGATTTAATACTATTGACTTTCTTATGGGAAAATCCCTGCGGATTAAGTCCGGGATCAGAAAAATTATTGTTTCTATCTCAAGAAATGCTCAGTATACACGTTTTTTTGGCGACGATCTCAAAACCTGTCCGAACCATTCAGTCCCGAAGCTTAGAGTGTATCTCCTCAGCGCTTGGCGTCATCCAGTCCGCGTGCCTTGTAAACCAAACGTCTCAGGGATTCCCCGGCTCGATTACATCACGTCCTGTCATTGGTAACCACATATTTAATCACAGAAGTTTGCTAGGATTTCTTAATTACATTTTTACAAATATCTGAAAGTCTTATTTGCTTTTAGTAATCATTTCTTCTGGATTTAGACTTATTTCACAGTGCTTTCACGTTGGCATTCTTGACACTGCATCAGTTCTTCCTTCGCGCGCTATCTCGTGATTCGTTGAGTCGAAAGTTCTGCTAACATAACTCGGTATCTCCGTTTCATCTCGATCTTACGTTTCTATCTCTTCAGAGTGGAAAATTCCATCATCCTCAGTCTGATGCAACATCCGCTGCTCCTTTACACGTGTGCCGTTATAAATACAATCATGCAGGCCGGATTGCTACATGCATCTTGCTTAAAATATGAACTCTAACTCATTTAATATTACTTTCGTCATTATATTATGTAGATATGCCAATGAAATGAACCAATTGGGTTCAGTATGTACATTGTCATATTCCATTAGCAAGCCTTTCCCGTGAGGAAAATTTCCCACCTGTTTAGTATAGACCGTAGCGATGTTGTTAGGATATAAAGCCGCTATCATGTGGCATAAAATGTTCAAGATCGTTCTCGAAGTGTTCGACAGCTATTAACAATAGGGACTGACGACCACGTTTTGTGAAAAATGAATTTCAGAAGAAGCAATGACACCACACAAAACTGCGTAATACCTTCCCGGAGGCAACTGGGAGGTTTGTATCTGTTCGGACAATACGAAATCATCTCCGCAGGGTGCATTTGCATTCCAAAGTTCCTTGATGAGGATTTGCACGTACGACCTGATGGCGCTAGGTGCAGATGGTAAGGGAACACTTACACTGGAACCTGGCATCATAGTGTCAATGATGAGAGTGGAGAACTTGTCAGACATCCGATAATCTTCGGAGAAGGGTGAGGAGAGTGCAAAGTAACGCCAGGTGATTAATATACAGCATAAGACGGGACCAACAGGGAGACGGACCTTTTATCTCTTGGAGCGGCATTATATATTGATGTCGGACGCCACTCATTGTTGTTAACGGCCCCATGACAAGTGTACAATATCGCGACTGAATTCACTCGAACATTGTTCAAACATCCCGAGAACTTTTCGCAGACAGCTTCCTTCTGCAAGACGGCAAATCGCTCGCTCGCTGCTCCCGCCATGATAATATCTTCCTCAGGGAGGGTCAAATTAATTGGGTAGAATGGTCTGCTCTGCCTGCTGGAATGAATCAGATGAAGATGACTGTGATCATCTGAAATAGGGGGCGATATGATGTATAAACCCACTTGTCATCCGAACGACCTCCGGATGGCTGCTATCGAACAGCTACAACGGGACAGTCTCAACCATCAGGTAGACAGCATGCGAGGAATGATTAAAAAATATCCTTCTACGCATGAGGTGAAGTAACATCATACTAAGACTCAGATTGTGATTTCCATGGTATGATAAGTGGATGCACTTTGTCAGATAGTACAACGTGTTTTTGCATAGGTTTGTGTTTATTCTTCAAAGCAATCATGCTATTCGGTACAGAAAATGTGTGTTTTCCTGCCATAGATTTTGTTGGGTCTTAACCAACATACTACCTCAGCAAACCAGGAAGGGCAAAATTTCTTTTAGGTATGTGGTTTTGTATTTCCTTATTGAAATTTTTTCTCCCAACTGAAATAACTTTAGCTTGGCATAATGAGTCTTCACATACTGAACATTCCCCACCACACTTCACATGGCACCCATGCCTCCGTTTGAGCTGTCAGCTCGATATGTTTGAATTATTTTTAAATGAATGGTTACGCTATATTATAGTTATGATACCCATTTCTATTACTTTACTTTTCTAAGCATTGCTATGAGAGAACATATGCCAGAAAAAATTATCTTCTGTAGATCAACAGTTTGAAATGCCGTTGGTGTAATATTTCTTTGAAATTTAGAAATATTTATGAAATAATCTTATATTCAAAGTTGTATGTAACGAACTAGGTTATTTTGAGACATTTAGTAAGTGTCGATGGGCTTCTTCATTCAAAATGTAATTGAAATTAAAGCCTCTAACACGACTGAGTTTTCTGGTACGTAAGTTTACTGAACGGCTGCGTCGTGTAGGCTCGCTTTTGTCTTAATTAATCCACTTGCTGTGGAAACAACAATGTACTTTTCCATGTTGGTCGATCTGCCCCAGCAGCTAGATAACCACGAAGCACTAATAATATTATTCCAGTTTGTTATTAATACTGAGTGGAAAATCAATTAAGTCTATCGTAATTGGAAGATAATTTTCAGTAGCTGCAGGCACAGAATATTACCAGTAAACAGAAATCTCAAAATCTTCCGCACTCAAAATCGAACTCATTATCAATTATATATATAATTATATATAAATGTTTCTCATATCCACTAATGAGGAGGACCTCATAAGACAGGATATAAATCTAACAATATGAATTTAATAGCTCTATGATCTTTTCTGGAATAAATTAATGTACCGTAGGTTAAAAGTTTTTTACTGATGTATACTGTGCTACCTCAAGTAAAAAAGAACAGTCCTTCGATGTGCTGTTTTCGAATATGATGACGAATATGCAAGTAACCCGTACTTTTATTTGTTGTAGTTAATATATCAACGATTTCACACAGCCACTTGTTACGTTGTAGTATAGTCACATTGTAACTACAACCAAAACGTAAGTAATTGTTACCGGTCCACACTTCCTCGAACTGATACTTCTGTCAAATCTCATTGATATACATTTTTCGATATATCTTGATTCATATGAGTGCCAATTAATAAAAATTTGACCTTATGTCTCCTGAAGTTTACAGTACTAGTAAATTTGAACATTTTTATGTCTTGAAGTATTTCTGTACATCTATCAAACCAAGAAGAAAGCTGTCTGGTAATGTGAGACATACATGCAGTTAACTACGAAAACAATAAACGTGGAAATGCAAATCACAGTGGTACAGTAGGTTATTTCTTGTTCTATTCCCTGGATAGTGCGTGTTCGATACCTTTGAGATTAGTTGCATTTCAGGGGTTAAATGCCACAGCTCCGTGTCGTTGGCTATCGATACCGGTACAAGAATCCACTGTGTTGCAGCCTTGGTCTATCAAGCCACCGCTGTTCAATCCGAAAGCCTGTAGATTACGAGTGGACGCGTGGTAAATGCGACGAATCCTCTCGGCCGTTATTTTTGACTTTCTAGACTGGGTCCATTATTTCACTGGCAAATAGCTCCTCAGTTGTTCTCATATGGAATGAGTGGACCTCGAACCAGCCCTTTAGATACAGGTAAAATTCCTTGACCTGGACGGGAATCGTACCAAGGAGCTTACCGGTAAAAGGCAGATTCATGACCCCTAGACCATAGGACCAGCGTACCTATCGATACCGGTACAAGAATCCACTGTGTTGCAGCCTTGGTCTATCAAGCCACCGCTGTTCAATCCGAAAGCCTGTAGATTACGAGTGGACGCGTGGTACCAGCAGTACCGGAAATCGAACCCGAGGACGGCAGCTAATAGCACTAACCGTAACGCTACGAAGGCGGAATGTATCAGGGTAATTCCTGGGAAAAGGAAGTCGAGCATAGAGCTAACTACTCTATTCCACTTAGCGTCCAGTTTATGGGTAGCAGATGTATTTAACTTCCAGTGCCTTGATGCCTACACCAAAAGGGCGTATTACAATATACTACTACTACTACTGCCACTACTACTACTACTACTACTACTACTACTACTACTACTACTACTACTACTACTACTACTACTATGTTGTTGTTTGTGTCACGAGTCCATAGACTACTTTGATGCAACTCTCCATGCCACTCTATCTTGTGCTATGCTTTCAATTACCGGGCGAGTTGGCCGTGCGGTTAGGGTTGCACAGCTGTGAGTTTGCATCCGGTAGGTAGTGGGTTCGAATCCGGCTGTCGGCAACCCTGAAGCTGGTTTTCCGTTGTTTCCCATTTTCACACCAGGCAAATGCTGGGGCTGTACCTTAATTAAGGCCACGGCTGCATACTTCCAAATCCTAGTCCTTTCCTGTCCCATCGTCGCCATAAGCACTATCTATGTCGGTGCGACGTAAAGCAACTAGCAAGAAAAGAAAAAAAGCTTTCATTTTCTCCGTAACTGCTGCATCTACTCTGATCTATTTGTCTTACACACACCTTGGTTTATTCCCACGTCGTCTGACGAGAAGTCTTGAGAATGTGGGGCTGCCGCACATCCGCCTATCTCAAGTCTGTCTCAAGGCCTGACAATAAACATCGGTTCCATCCGTGGTGACTCTTACGAATTGCTTTGCTGTTGCGCTTTTAATCACACATTTACTGTATGCACTTCATAATGAACAGTTTAGTAAGGAATATGTAGGAGCTCGCATTGTCTGTCACGACTAATGTTTGTAGCTAAGAGTGTATTCGTGCCGTACCCACAAGCTGCCGCGAATTCTCGTCACACGCTCATAGTTCAACCTACACTTTTCTCAAAAACCAACTGAGCAAGACCTGGGTGTCTTAAGTTATATCCTATCATTGTAGTAGCTCTTCCTCTGGTCAAATTTCACCAATTCGATTCAGAATCTCTTCATTCGTGATTCGATCTACCCATGTCACCTTCAGCATTCTTCTGTAACACATTTCGAAAGCTTCTATTGTCCACACAAAAGTCTTCAAAAGCATCTTTCTCATTTCTTCGAAGTGATCACATTTATTTTCATATGAACTTCCTTGCTTAGGGTAGTGTGCAATTTGTCACCCTTACTTCTGTCATCCTTGCTTAGGGTAGTCTGCAATTTGTCACCCTTACTTCTGTCATCCTTGCTTAGGGTAGTCTGCAGTTTATGTCATCCTTACTTCTGTCATCCTTGCTTAGGGTAGTCTGCAATTTATGTCATCCTTACTTCTGTCATCCTTGCTTGGGTAGTCTGCAGTTTATGTCATCCTTACTTCTGTCATCCTTGATTAGGGTAGTCTGCAATTTATGTCATCCTTACTTCTGTCATCCTTGCTTAGGGTAGTCTGCAGTTCATGTCATCCTTACTTCTGTCATTCTTGCTTAGGGTAGTAGCAGTTTATGTTACCCTTAATTCTGTTATCCTTCTTTAGGGTAGTCTGCAGTTTATGTCATCCTTACTTCTGTCATTCTTGCTTAGGGTAGTCTGCAGCTTATGGCATCCTTACTTCTGTCATCCTTGATTAGGGTAGTCTGCAATTTATGTCATCCTTACTTCTGTCATCCTTGCTTAGGGTAGTTTGCAGTTTATGTCATCCTTACTTCTGTCATCCTTGCTTAGGGTAGTCTGCAGTTTATGTCATCCTTACTTCTGTCATCCTTGATTAGGGTAGTCTGCAATTTATGCCATCCTTACTTCTGTCATCCTTGCTTTGGGTAGTCTGCAGTTTACGTCATCCTTACTTCTGTAATCCTTGATTAGGGTAGTCTGCAATTTATGTCATCCTTACTTCTGTCATCCTTGCTTAGGGTAGTAGCAGTTTATGTCATCCTTATTTCTGTCATCCTTGATTAGGGTAGTCTGCAATTTATGTCATCCTTACTTCTGTCATCCTTGCTTAGGGTAGTAGCAGTTTATGTTACCCTTAATTCTGTTATCCTTGTTTAGGGTAGTCTGCAGTTTATGTCATCCTTACTTCTGTCATCCTTGATTAGGGTAGTCTGCAATTTATGTCATCCTTACTTCTGTCATCCTTGCTTAGGGTAGTAGCAGTTTATGTTACCCTTAATTCTGTTATCCTTGTTTAGGGTAGTCTGCAGTTTATGTCATCCTTACTTCTGTCATCCTTGCTTAGGGTAGTCTGCAGTTTATGTCATCCTTACTTCTGTCATACTTGCTTAGGGTAGTCTGCAGTTTATGTCATCCTTACTGCTGTCGTCCTTAGTTATTCTACTACACAAGTAATAATATTCATCTACTTCCTTTATGACTTCATTTCCTAATCGAATACTTCCTGCATTACCCGATTCGTTCGTCGGCACTCCACTACTTTTGTTTTGGTTTTATTTATTTTCATCAGTGTATCCAGGAATCAATGAGACGGCGGATTGATACATTTATCAATCAATACTAATGGAGGGCATTTTGAACATTTCATATAACAAAGAGGTTCATGTGGTATGCTGGTATGTTCTGTTCCACTGTGTTTCCCGTGATTAATGTGCTTTGTGG
Source organism: Anabrus simplex (assembly GCF_040414725.1). NCBI lineage: Eukaryota > Metazoa > Arthropoda > Insecta > Orthoptera > Tettigoniidae > Anabrus > Anabrus simplex. The sequence continues at coordinate 262,773,027 of NC_090268.1, forward strand.
AGTTGTAGCGAATGACTTCTAAAATGTAAATAAAGCTTTTCCGCATCCATGTCCGTATAGGTGTGTTCTGCCCGAAGGCAGGTCCGAGCCTCCGCAGAGGTGTGCCTGAGCCGGAGTTTACGTGCGGTAGGGTGGCCAGTTCCTTACCGCTCCTCCATTCCCTTACCCCCACCAACAGCGCGTGGCAACCCATCCACTTCTCGACCACGCCCAATGTTGCTTAACTTCAGAGATCTCATGGCATCCGGTGTTTCAACATGGCTACGGCCGTTGGCCATGTCCGTATAATATCTTTTTTCTGCTACGTGTGAGGAACGTGTCTTGAACGTTTGATCGTAACTTATTATTAAATTATGTACATTCTACGGCATTTAAATAATAATAATAATAATAATAATAATAATAATAATAATAATAATAATAATAATAATTCACTTGGTGAAGGGCATAACAATCGCCTTCCGAGTTAATCAATGTTGCCTCTTATAGGTCCATAGATGGCTGCATAGAACAATTCTGTAAGCACAAGCTCTGCTACAATATTCGCACATGAATTCGACCAAAGTTCCTTGTTGTTGTAAAGCCAGGCTATCATTTCATCTTTTTATTTCAAAAATTGATTTTGGTTCTTTTACAGATCTCGTTTATCGAGCTCATACCTTGGTCGCTATTGTTCGAAATATTGTGGATCTCCTGGACAATACATGGTTCATTAGCCAATAGGACGCTACATCTTTTCAGTTTCCAGTATTAATCTGGCACTTCTAAATATTAGATTTTGATGTCGTTCCTGATTATATCGTTCATGCTTCAATTGGGAATACATCACTTGCTTTGGGAGAGGAATGTTAATCGTGTGAATGATGTGGGCGGTGATCATTATCTCAATATTTGTGGCACTAGCCTCTTCGAAGGGTTGTACAGCGTAGCTTTAAACATCACTGTTTTTCATGACAATACTTTGTGATCCATTTTTTTATGGGAGAGTTAATTTCCAAAAAAAAAAAAACTGGAAAAGAAAATTTTCAAATATATTAGTTGATACTAGATATGGTGAAGAGCCTCCGTGGCTCAGGCGGCAGCGCGCCGCCCTCTCACCGCTGGATACCGTGGTTCAGATCCCGGTCACTCCATGTGAGATTTGTGCTGGACAAAGTGGAGGCGGTGCAGGTTTTTCTCCGGGTATTCCGGGTTTTCCCTGTCATCTTTCATTCCAGCAACACCCTCCATTAAAATTTCCTTTCATCTCTCAGTCATTAATCATTGCCCCAGAGGAGTGCGACTGGCTTCGGCAGCTGGCACATTTCCTATCCATTTCGTTTCATTCCATTCTTGACCCGGAAACAGGCTATGAATTTTCACTAGACACAGTGAAATACTACTGAACTCTGAAGAGAGAACAATTATTAGGTCTAGAACTCAGGTACGCTTATAAAGAATACATTCACTTGGAGATTGCTCACATAAGGTTGATATATAAGAAATTTCAATTTGTTATGCAGCCCACAATACGTGGTAGCCTGGGGTTGTGACCTAAATGGCTACGGGGAAAGGCATCTTAATGACCTGCTAATCAAATTTAGCATTCGATGTGGGGTATTTACTTCACAATGGAAACTTTCATCAACAGTGTGTTTAGCCCTCGAGGATTCTTTGTCATTAATTTGAGAATGCAAACATCTATTTAGACGGCTAAAATTACTCTTGGGATCACCGCTGCCCTCCCGTCTTTGCGGGTGGTAATGCTGAGTGCTTGCATCCTGGACTACACACTGTAAATTAGGCCCAGACTTCCGGTTTCCGAATGTACTGCCACAAATTATACTTCTTGCTGGCTTCCTACATAACCGTTGGCAGAGAGTGGTAATATCAGGCACTTCATCCTCATGGTTACCAGTCACCTCCGGTGTCCCACAAGGCAGTACTCTTGGCCCCTTGCTGTTTTCTTTGTTTATGGACGATCTGCCGTCCGAACTCAACGAAACAGCGAATACCCTACTCTTTGCTGATGACTGCAAGATATTTAGGGAGATCAGGAATCCAGCAGATGCAGCTCTGCTACAGTCATCGCTTAATGCCCTATCGAACTGGTGCCGTACTTGGAAACTTATTCCCAATCCACAAAAATGCAGCCACATGACCATAACACTGCGTAAATCTCCTCTACCGACATCATATTACCTACTCGACAAGCCCATCACCGTGGTTACGCAACAGCGTGACCTAGGTGTAATATTCGATACAAAATTACAATTTATGACCCATATAGAAACATATACAACCAAGGCTATGAAATTACTAGGCATTCTCTATCGCTTCACAGAAATTTCTGACCCCGTTGCTCTTCGCCACTTCTTCCTCACGATCGTTCAACCCCTCTTAAACTACTGCTCTCCGATTTGGACAACAGCCGCCCCCTCCAATACCAAGCAGTTAGACAGAGCAGTGTCCTTCTTTGCTGCAATTGTAAGGAACAGAAACCCCAAGCTCAGAAATCTGTCTACGCAGCAGATATTAATGGCAATTAATGTGTCACCGCTGCACATCAGGCAACAGGTAGCTGACCTGAGTTTCCTCCACGAGATCTTAAATGGACATTACCGCTCGGAACATCTTGTTTCTCTTTTCTCTCTCCGCGTTCCTTCCCGCTCCACCAGAACCAAAGACCTTCTCCACATTCCCCACACTCAGCACTCAATACTTCAACGATCTTTCCTAATCCGCCTCCCAACACTCTTTAACAATATTAATAGGAGACAAGAGCTTGATATATCATCAAATAAAAGTGTATTCGGGAGGTGTGTAAATAGTATCTTAAAGATAAGTTGATGTGAAGGGATTATACCGCCATCTTGACCCACGACGACTTGGCTATGAACATGGACATTCTCATGGTTTTCGATTTGGACAGTTATTAGTAGGATGTGTACCTGATCTTGTTATATTTTGTTATGTTATATTTTATTATGAAAGTTTAAGTTTGTTAAATAGTCTGTTGACAGTGCAAGTGAAATTTGCTCAGTGTAGCTGTATCTTGTGCTTCGTGAATAAATAAATAAATAAATAAATAAATAAATAAATAAATAAATAAATAAATAAATAAATAAATAAATAAATAAATAAATAAATAAATAAATAAATAAATAAATAATCTCTTAATAACTGACACAAATTCCTGTGAAGTTTAATTAATTCGTACTGTTAGGATGAAAATTTTCAGGCTAATTGAAGACGTCGGTGCAAGAAGGGGACAGCTCCACTTTGTACTAATTTTCTGTTTTTTATTGACGTACTTGAAGAAAAATATTCTCTCTGTTTGTGTGGAAGAACGATAAAGCTCCAACTAATATTCCATAAGGTATTAAAGGAAAGGAGTTGTAACAGTCTGTGGTTCGGGGGAAGAATGGGACAGCTCCCAAGAAACCTACTAAAGGCAGTAAGTTCACAATATCGAAGAACAGGTATGTGGAGTACACCAAAGATATCATGTTGTGCAGTTCTTCGGCAGCCGTAATGCCTTTAGTAAAAGACGCTTTCCTACTAGAGAAACCAAACATTACTTTCTTCCTACCCGAATATGACAACGTTCTTTACCATGGGCCTTTGAAAATAAAACAGCGAAAGTTCAAAGATGTGAAGGAGTTAGTTGAAAAAGTATGTTCCCCCAGATTGCTTGTGGTTTTACAATGAACTGATTCAAGAAGATGATGCTATAAGTAACACGAGTGATGTAGAAGATGGAGATTGTGATGACTAAAAAGAAATCCTGTCACATAACGAAGAAAGTAACTTAGTTTACTATTATCAAAATACAACATTGTTTTTGTCATAAAGCAAACATGTAACCTACTGTACTATTTCTAAAATATATGATTGTTTTTGTCACTATTTTCTCTTTTATTACCACGAAAACCAATAAAAACATATATTTGGAGCAAGAACAGGACAACTCCAACACATGCATGAATATTTAAGCCGTATATTATATGAAGAATGATTTGTTTTTACAAAATATCATTGAATTCGGTTTTTAAGTGACAAAGTCTAAACTAACGATAAATATAAAAATGAAATCTTTAAAAATAAATTTTTAAAACGTTTTTCGTTGTTTCTGAAAAGTTTTGTAAAATGGAGTTGTCCCCTTCTTGCACCGAGGTCTTCAATTCTGAAAGACGTCCGGCCTCATAATCATGATTTCATTATTGCAAGTATCTTCAAGGGATGAACTCGAAGAACGACAGCAGTTCTTTGTTATTGTATGTCCAAACTCGTCCCGTTTCTCTGGAGGCTCGGATATGAAGTCAGATGAATCTGTAGCGAGTGTTTACCACCGGATGGCCTTCCTGACGCCAGCCTCATCAGAGGAGTTCATGATATGAAATGAGTGACGTGATAAATGATTGGAGGAAGGGAGGGTGAAACCTGGTGCTGGCACATAGCTTGCTCCTGCCGAATAATACCAAGGGTGTTCTGATTAAGGCTTGACGTATCCATCTGACGGACGAAACACCTTCAACAGTGTCATATGCCCTCATTCCATATGACCTCTGCGAAGAGTTTTGGAATTGAATCCAGGCTTCTGCCACGCAATCAAGTGATTAGAAATTGTATATCACCATCTCTCCTACCCTGCCTCCCGACATCGTGATGGTGAAAATTTTTTGACCAACGGGACTCGAATTGGCTAATCACAGTGTCAGACCACGTAGATTTGACGCCGTAACCATCATGACCACCAGGCGGTCTATATTATTATTACTGGTGTTGGTGTAATTTCCATTAATTTATTCATAGATATATTTAGGAAGCAAAATGTCCATTAATTATGTATATTGTTTAGTAATGTATATTAGGTCTAGATATTTTGTGTATGAAGGTCAGTAGTGTAGGATTTCGCTTCATATTTTGATGTTACTTATGTATTTACTGAAAAAGTGCCTCTAACTTTGCCAAGTATTTACATAAAATTGTAAATATTGGTCGGATTAAAAATAGAATACCGGACAAGTTGGCCGTGCGGTTAGGAGCGCGGGAGATAGTGGGTTCGAACCCCACTGTCGGGCGCCCTGAATATGGTTTTCCGTTGTTTCCCCATTTTCACAATATAATAATAATAATAATAATAATAATAATAATAATAATAATAATAATAATAATAATAATAATATGTTGCTGTTTGTGTCATGAGTCCAAGGACTACTTTGATGCAACCCTCCATGCCACCCTATCTTGTGCTATGCTTTCAATTATCGGGCGAGTTGGCCGTATGGTTAGAGGTGCACAGCTGTGAGTTTGCATCCGGTAGATAGTGGGTTCGAATCCGGCTGTCGGTAACCATGAAGATGGTTTTCCGTTGTTTCCCATTTTCATACCAGGAAAATGCTGGAACTGTACCTTAATTACAGCCACGGCCTCTTCCTTCCCACTCCTAGGCCTTTCCTATCGCATCGTCGCTATAAGACGTGTCTGTGTTGGAGCGACGTTAAGCAAGATGTAAAAAATAAAATAAATAAAAATAGAACAGTATTAAATTTCAATAATTACTTTTACAATTTGCAGAGATGCCGATGTACTGGAAATTTCATCCCGCATTTATTCATTTACGTGCTGGTAAATCTATTGACACGAGTCTGAAGTATTTGAGCACGTGGACTGAGAAGGCCGGTGGTATAATCCGTCTGGCATTGGTCAGATTAATTTAGGTATCAGAATAGTTTCTTGCATGGGCTCTAAAAATGGTTACTTGCAATGATCTGAATCCTTGATTTTGAGAATACGTAGGTTACTGAAGTATGGGAATTGTTAGTAATGCCATTTCAGGAGCCAGTCCCTGGATGTGTGAAAATATCCCTCGTAGGATCGACTGGTGCAAGCATTTCAGGGGGCTTGGTAGACTGATACTTTTTCTTTTTTTTTTTTTGCTAGGGGCTTTACGTCGCACCGACACAGATAGGTCTTATGGCGACGATGGGATAGGAAAGGCCTAGGAGTTGGAAGGAAGCGGCCGTGGCCTTAATTAAGGTACAGCCCCAGCATTTGCCTGGTGTGAAAATGGGAAACCACGGAAAACCATTTTCAGGGCTGCCGATAGTGAGATTCGAACCTACTATCTCCCGGATGCAAGCTCACAGCCGCACGCCTCTACGCGCACGGCCAACTCGCCCGGTAGACTGATACTGATTAGCAAATTTCTGAATTGGTAAGGAAAGCATCGGGAAACTACCTCGCTCCCCTTTTTCCTAGTAACCCTTTTCAGCAACGCCGAAGCCATCTCTGACAGATAATGGCAGAGATGTTGAGAATCCAACTACCCTTCGGGCTCACTACTCAACATACAAACTGGAACTTACTGTTTGCGTACTTGAGATCATTTGCGGATCAACTCCTCCCACGCTTACTTTCAGTGTCCTTGAGAAGTGCAGTTACGCCACACGCGAGTAAACTTGACATGTTTGTCATAATATTTAATGCCTGCGTGTGAATGTGCTCCCACAAACATGCAACACTTTCCACAATGGCAGACTGCTTGGGAAGTAGATCGTGCTGTACTCCCATACTGCGCTGGGTCAATGTGTGGGTGTTGCTCAATAGAAACTTCATGTCAGGATAGTTTGTGGTCAAATACAACAGCATCATGAATCACTGCTGTCCATAGTAAGTTGCAGAGGGATAAACATAATAAAGTTCTAGCTGATCTTTGTTTTATGATTAATGTAATGTACAGCCCGTAAGTGCTGCCCAGAAAAATGGCGTCTAGAATAAATAAATAAATAAATAAATAAATAAATAAATAAATAAATAAATAAATAAATAAATAAATAAATAAATAAATAAATAAATAAATAAATAAATAAATAATCCTCGAGCAAGGAAGGTGTCGATCCTAGTGCATCAGGCCAGGAGGTAGGGAAATTACTCCTACGTCATGTGAATGGCTTTATGACAGACTAGCAAATGTACCCGTGCTTCGCTACGGTATTCTACATTGTATACGGATATCGCAGTAAATACTGTACGTGCAGTAAGTAACATTGTCTTAAAATTGCATGTCTCTTAACGTTACCCGAGAAATAGCATTGGAGGCCCATATACGTCGTTTCCAAAGTAAAGTGCGGGTTGCGGAGTTGTGAATGATAACGGCAGGCTCACTTGCCTACTGCCATTCACAATCGAGTTGGGAAGTTTACATTATAATTGCAGGCCCCATTGCCTACTGCGCGCTCACAATCGATTTGGGGAGTTTTCGTTACAATGGCAGGCCCCCTTTCCTACTTCCGGACAGATTACAGTTGAGAAGTTTTTATTATAATAGCAGGCAACTTCCCTACTACCAGTCAAAATTGAGTTGTGCAGTTAATATTATAATATACAGGCCCTTTTTCCTGCTGTCAGGAAGCTTACTGCCAGTCACACAGAGTTGGTGAGTATCCTTCAAAATAGCAGGCCACTATGCCTAGTGCTAGTCATATTTCGGATGGGAACATTTGTTTATAATGGCGGGCACCCTGGCCTAGAACAAAACACAATCGGGTAGGGGAGTTTTAAACAAAATTGCATGCTCCCTTGCCTTCTGCAAGTCAAATCGAGAAGTGATTATTCATTGCAATGGTAGGCCCTCCTTACTAATGCCCGTTACACAGGAGTTGGAGAAGGATCCCATTTCTACTGACAGTCAAAGTCGGCGTGGGGAGTACTGATTACAATAGCAAACACACCCTTTCTCGATCGTTACAAATCGACATCAATGAATATATATATAGATCGGCATACGAAAGTATATGCATGTTTACAATATTGCAGACCTTCATTTACAGATTAACTGCTGCTAAACGGTACGTCATATCGACAAAGGATTGTACCATAAGACGCAGTATTTACGGGTCTAAATGGCTGGTCCTATGATATCTTTTCGTATCGTATCTATTCATGGGTCAGATTGAGTTAGAAACGTTGAATAGGGTGAAATTTGTGTAAGATTATCTTACTTCTCGGATAATTATGTGACGTTGCATTTGGCTCGCATATGGGTACTGGGTGGAACAAAGTTCGTGTAGAGTTTGATGATTCTATCTTTCCTGTAAGTGATTGAAAGTATGAATTATGCATGTAAAAAGTCTAAATTTACTTAAATAGGGAAATAGAGACGAATTTAACGAATAAGGGATACAGATACGACAAAAAGTCGTAAGACCTAGGTTGAAGATCACTCCAAATTGAACGGAGATTGTGCCATCCGTTATGTGATAGAACTTTCCGTTTATCCCACGAAATACCTCGAAACGAAGGTCTGCACCATCATTAAAACTGCCTCCATATTTCGATATTCTTCGGGGATAAAAAGTGAAAAATTTAAAAATCTTGGAAGTTTCCCGTCCGTTACATACTGAAACGTATAATTTTTCCAAATTTCAATTTTCTTGCTCGTCTGGCAGATCATGCCGCAATCTGGATTTTGGGCGAAAGGGTAAAAATAGGACTTTCAGGAAAGTACACCAAAAATATGCAGATGGTCATTATTACCTCTCAAACGGGTAGTTGTACGAAAATTTCACCAAAATAGTCAATGTACAGGCACACACAGTCGTTACGATTTTATTTATATAGATAGAAGATAGATAAGGAATCTGTTCCACGTACAACCCCTTTTGGACTATGTCCGCTGGACTTAACTTGCAAAACTGACCGTTCATGATATCTCACTTATTAAACCTCCTGTCTAAAAATGCACATGAAGGAAAAAATTTTGGAAATGGATTTCCATTAATTTTGAATGTGCATATTTTTAGGGAGTGCAAAATCATGGTTTCGGTTTCTGATAAACCCCCAGTAAATTTAGGTATTCAGAAATAATTTGTCCCTAAAACCTACTCAAGGACAGGTGGATTCTTAATATCAAGTTTGGTAGAAATATATTCAGTAGTTTTCAAGTTATAAGAACTCATAAATCAAATAGACAAACAGACAAACAGACACCAAAGCTAAGAAATATGCAGATGGTCATTATTACACCTGAAACGGATAACTGTACGGAAATTTCGCCAAAATTGTCAACGTACAGACACACGTTCGTTACGGTTTTATTTATAAAAATTGATCGGTAAAACCGATAGCATGACCTCCCAGATCCCCTCGACTCAACCCTCCAGACTTTTCACAACGCTGGACTGAATAGTTCAGACATTAAGAACACTGGCCAAGCTGGCAGGTTCGATCGCTGCTCATTCCGGTGGTATCTGAAGGTGCTTAAATACGCCAACCTCGAGTCGGTAGATTTAACGGCATGTAAAATAACTCCCGCGGGAAAAAATTCTGGCATCTTGGCGTCTCCGGGAACCGTATAAATAGTTAATAGGACGCATAATAATAATAATAATAATAATAATAATAATAATAATAATAATAATGAAATGGCGTATGGCTTTTAGTGCTGGGAGATCCCAGGATGGGTTCGGCTCGCCAGGTGCAGGTCTTTTGATTTGACGCCCGTAGGCGATCTACGCGTTGTGACGAGGATTAAATGATAATGAAGACAACACATATATCCAGCTCCCATGCCAGGGAAATTAACCAATGATGGTTAAAATTCCCGAGCCTGCCGGGAATCGAGCCCGGGACCCCTGTGACCAAAGGCCAGCACGCTAACCACTTAGCCATGGAGCCGGACATAAAAATAATAATTATTATTAATAGTAGTTTTCATTGCAGTGGCATGCTGGGTTCATCTACTGTATTTAACAACATTGAGAAATTGGTTTCATCTCCTGTTAGCTCCTTGGAAGCACTGGGGTAGGACACTCAACAACATGAACTAGGCAACAAATTCGAATTGTTCGATAACAGGAGTTATCAGTAATGATTCGGAGTTCTGGGCATCTCCGAACTCTCTAAAGGCAAATAACTGGACATACTATACTAATCCCTGCTAAACGATTATAATCCTAAGTTAAATTAATTCCAGCTGCATTAACTATTATACACTTTTCATAAATACAGTTCATCACATAGCTCCTATATCTTCAACAATTCGAGCTATGTGATGCGGAAGAACTAATATGGCATACAAAATGGTATCAGCCCTATTCATTTTGAGAAATGTTTCCTGGATCTAATTGATAATTCGTTTTAAATCACGAAACGTTCTAAGGATTTAATAATCGTAAATGATGTACGATATGGGTGAGATCAGTATTAGTCGCATTCGTAATGTTAGGACTATATCTTGTAGAAGATTAAAATAGCCTATAACATAAATATTGTCTGTGTCACGAGCAGGAAATAGTTTTATATGTAGTTAGTAAGTCCATCCGATACTTTCATCAAAATATGACATGTAAGTGGATTTAAATTCCCTTGTTATTACTATGGCAATGTAACAAACGAACAAGCGTTTTTAAAAGGGTGTAAGTCAAGAAAAGGTGGAAAACTGAAAAAAAAACTATTTTGGAAGAAAATATCTGGAAAGCCGTAATTCTGATAGTATGAGCTGATAGTCTGGGTTTAGTTAAATACATTGTAAAGAAACTGCACGCTTCATATTGATAAGTTATTATTGAGATTCGAAATATGAAAAAAATTGCCCTTTAAAACAAATAGTACATCTTTTAGTACTATAATACATACATAAAGTGGCATCGATGAATAAAATGTGATTAACACTCATTCACAAACCATATAAAACACATTAAAATCATTCGTAAGTTCAACAAAAATAGAACATGTGTGTAGAATAGAAATAAGAAATCAGTTTGTTCTATCTTCTCTGTCACTGCTTGTAGGCCAGCAGAAAAATTCTTCATAAAATGCTATGTGTTCACCTGGGATTTACTGCCATCTTTAGAAAGCCATACATATTTAGACGAGTCTAGCTGATGGAGAGACAGGCTCTCGTTAAATCGCCATGAGGAATATGTGGCAACAAACTCCGTTGTTGTTACTAAAACTTCTAATGTAGCAAACTCTGTCATGCGAGTACCTGAAGTGGAATAGGATACTGATTGCAAACCTGATCCTCACATATCTTGTTTTGTTTCTTTTTTCTTCAGAAACAGGTGTCTTCTTGTAATATTGAGTCCAGCAGTTTTTTTTAAGTCTAGGATATCAGATGCTACAACTTACTCAACCAAAATATTTCCGTACTTAACATTAATTTGTAGAATGTGCTCTGTCAGTGACTACCGCCCGTTTAAAACAAGGTGTGATCTTTGTTTCTCTGTTACCAACTAACTAACAACATGTTGACACCCTTTTGAAAATAATGATGTAGATACAAAGAAGCGTTTTTGAAAAGTGTTCTGCTTTCAGACAGGTCTTCATGCAGTCCAGCCTTTCGCAGGTAGCTTCCTGCTATCCTGACACGTCCATGAGTTAGTATCTTCTCTGTCTTCTTCTCCATCCGTTCACCGTTCCTTCAGGGGCGTCCATCAGCTGTTTCTCTTCCCTGCTTGGATTGCACTTAATAGATGTCCAGCTCCATGGCTAAATGGTTAGCGTGCTGGTCTTTGGTCACAGGGGTCCTGGGTTCGATTCCCGGAAGGGTCAGGAATTTTAACCATCATTGGTTAATTTCGCTGGCACGGGGCTGGGTGTATGTGTCGTCTTCATCATCACTTCATCCTCATCACGACGCGCAGGTCGCCTACGGGAGTCAAATCAAAAGACCTGCACCTGGCGAGCCGAACATGTCCTCGGGCACTCCCAGCACTAAAAGCCATACGCCATCTCACTTAATAGATTCCTATATTCTCCAAATCTCTCCAATATCTCCTCAGTGCGTACTATTTCAACCCAGGATATCCTTTTCATTCTCCTCCATAACCACATCTCAGAACTTCCAATTTACTTTCATCTCCCTTCCTTAGCGCCTAGCTCTCAGATCCATACAACGCCAGCGTCTTCCTTAGCCCCATATCCAAGTGTCCACAGAGAAGTCTCTTTTTTTTCCTGTTGAAGGCATTCTTTGCTATGCCAATGCGAGTTCTTATCTCATATAATCTGATAATGTACGTCCAAGGTATTTGAATGCTGACATTTGCTTCGTTTCTTCCTCACCTTTCTTGATGTTTACGTTATTCCCTCTCACACTTATAATCACACTCTTTGTTATCAATTCGCATTCTATATTCCTCACAGGCTACATTAAGGTCTGCTAGTATTCCATTTTTAGCCTGTTCTATTTCACTACCAAGTAATCTACAAATCGCATGCACTATAGCCTCCTGCCACCATCTACGAGCTCCTCTTCTCCCACCCAGGCATTCTAACAATCTCTTCCGAGTCCACATTGAACAAGATGAGAGGGAGACAGAACTCTTCTCTATCGCCCCTGCCAACGCTGCTTTCCTTCGTCATGTCATTCGTCCTCTGTATTCTGATCTTCTGCTGTAAGAACATGGCACTAATCAGTCTCCCCTCCTTGTAGACCACTCCTTTCTTCTTTACTATGTCCATCTGCTTCATCCATTGCACTCTGTCAAAGACCTTTTTCAAATCAAGTACATTACCTTCTTTTCTCAATGTACGCGTACCCTCTCTCCTATAGTTCTCATTGTTCCAATTGCATCCCTAGTTCCTTTACCTTTCCGAAAACTATACTGTTCTCCTACGGTATACCTGTCTAACTTTCCATACATTTTTCTAGCTAGTACTGTACATTAGATGCCAATCAATCAATCAATCAATCAATCAATCAATCAATCAATCAATCAATCAATCAATCAATCAATCAATCAATCAATCAATCAATCAATCAATCAATCAATCAATCAATCAATCAATCAATCAATCAATCAATCAATCAATCAATCAATCAATCAATCAATCAATCAATCAATCAATCAATCAATCAATCAATCAATCAATCAATCAATCAATCAATCAATCAATCAATCAATCAATCAATCAATCAATCAATCAATCAATCAATCAATCAATCAATCAATCAATCAATCAATCAATCAATCAATCAATCAATCAATCAATCAATCACCACAGTCTGCATTTAGGGCTGTCGTACAGGTCACATATTCCCTATCAGTTGTTTATCTATTCTCCACGTTTCTTCAAAATCTTCTTCTTTGCAACTGGTATAATGATAGTTGAGATAAAATAATTTGGCCACTCACCTCTGTTATATTTCTGATCACAGAGGTATGGAGTCTCCTTCACACCCCTGTCTCCAAGGCACTTCAACCCCTCTGCTGATAAACTATCAGTCTCTGTTGACTTGTGATTCTTCATATCTTCCGATGTAATTTTCACCTCGCTTTTCACAATACAATATCCTTTCTGGTCTTACGGTATTCTTACCTCCTCTTCAATTTCAAGATCATTTGTTCTTTCGTCAGACTCGTACATATTTTCTTCATATTCTTGCCTCCTTGTCCAACACGTTTTGGGTTCACTTAATATCATGCTATCCTTTCTTTGTATTTTCATTCCAGTTCTTCTCATCTTACCATCGAACATGAACTACGAGTATATATCCACTCTATGTATCATTTATTATTTTTCTCTTTTCCCGCCACTCTATTGCTTAACATTTCTCTTTCATCAATGCTTCCTTCGCCTATCCTGTTTAGTACCATATCTGAAGTACTTATTTGATTAGTGTTTACATGATGGAGCTGTACCAAATGAATGCAGAATTACCATAGTAGCCCCTGTGTATAAAGGAAAGGGTGATAGACATAAAGCTGAAAATTACAGACCAGTCACTTTGACATGCATTGCATGTACGCTTTGGGAAAGCATTCTTTCTGATTATATTAGACATGTTTGCGAAATAAATAACTGGTTTGATAGAAGACAGTTTGGGTTTAGGAAAGAGTATTCCACTGAAGCTCAAATTGTACGATTCCAGCAAGGTATAGCAGATATCCTGGATTCAGGAGGTCAAATGGACTGTATCGCGATTGACTTATCTAAAGCATTTGATAGCGTAGGTAAAGGGAGACTATTGGCAAAAATGAGTGCAATTGGACTTGACAAAAGAGTGACTGAATAGGTGGCTATGCTTCTAGAAGATAGAACTCAGAGAATTAGAGTAGGCAAAGCTGTAATAATTAAGAGGGGAATTCCTCAAGGCAGTATTATTGGGCCTTTATGTTCTATTATATATATATATATATATATAATCAATGACATGTGTAAAGAAGTGGAATCAGAGATAAGGCTTTTTGCAGATGATGTTATTCCGTACAGAGTAATAAATAACTTACAAGATTGTGAGCAACTGCAAAATGACCTCGATAATGTTGTGTGATGGACAGCAGGTAATGGTATGATGATAAACGGGGTTAAAAGTCAGGTTGTGAGTTTCACAAATAGGAAAAGTCCTCTCAGTTTTAATTACTGCGTTGATTAGGTGAAAGTTCGTTTTGGGGATCAATGTAAGTACCCAGGTGTTAATATAAGGAAATATCTTCATTGGGGTAATCACATAAATATGACTGTAAATAAAGGGTACAGATCTCCGCACATGGTTATGAGGGCATTTAGGGGTTGTAGTAAGGATGTAAAGAAGAGGGCATATAAGTCTCTAGTAAGACCCCAACTAGAGTATGATTCCAGTGTACCATATCTGGAATTACTTGATTACTGGATTACTTGATTCAGGAACTGGAAAAAATTCAAAGAAAAGCAGCTCGATTTGTTTTGGGTGATTTTCGACAAAAGAGTAGCGTTACAAAAATATTGCAAAGTTTGGGTTGGGAAGACTTGGGAGAAAGGACACGAGCTGCTCGACTACGGGGTATGTTCAGAGCTGCCAGTGGAGAGATGACGCGGAATAACATCAGTAGACGAATAAGTTTGAGTGGTGTCTTTAAAAGTAGGAAAGATCACAATATGAAGATAAAGTTGGAATTCAAGAGGACAAATTGGGGCAAATATTCATTTATAGGAAGGGGATTTAGAGATTGGAATAACTTACCAAGGGAGATGTTCAATAAATTTCCCATTTCTTTGCAATTATTTAAGAAAGGGCTAGGAAAACAACAGATGGGTATTCTGTCACCTGGGTGACTGCCCTAAATGCAGATCAGTAGTGATTGATTGATTGATTGATTGATTGATTGATTGCTTGATTGCTTGCTTGCTTGCTTGCTTGATTGATTGATTGATTGATTGATTGATTGATTGATTGATTGATTGATTGATTGATTGATTGATTGATTGATTGATTGATTGATTACTCACCATGGTCTCTGATACCCTCTCTTTATGTATGGGTTTGAACTTTTCAGTCCCTGTGACTTTCGTAAGACTTTCACATATCTTGCTTTAGTTTCATTTACATGCTCTTCATCATCGCTTCTGTCACACTAAGTCATAAAATTGTCTCCCAAGTCCTCAGCCTTACCTTTCTCGGTCATATTTGTATTTATTCATTGCTTTACCTCTCTTCACGCTCATCATCTTTATACGTACGTCTTTCACCACAAAAATTTGGACTGAGCCTATATCAATATCTGTATGATTATGTAGACGATTTGATATCCCTTTCCATTCAGTTTAGGTGTCCATATGTCTTCTTTTGTGATGTTCGAACGAGATGTTGTCAAGCATTAGTAAATTTTCTTTACAAATTTGACCAGTCTTTCAACGTTATTATTTTTCTACCCAGCCTAAAGCTGCCGACTAACTTGCCATCTAGTCCTTTAGCTAACCAGTGTCCCATGAAGTAATACATACACTTTTTCCTTCTCTGTGAATTCTTCAATCTTTCATGCTACTTCACTACTTCTTCATCTCTGTGTTGTCCCACTCGTTGGCTGAACGGTCAGCGTACTGGCCTTCGGTTCACAGGGTCCCGAGTTCGATTCCCGGCAATGTCGGGGATTTTAACCTTAATTGGTTAAATCCAATGGCACGGGGGCTGGGTGTATGTGTTGTCTTCATCATCATTTCATCCTCATCACGACGCGCAGGTCGCCTACGGGTGTCAAATAGAAAGACCTGCACCTGGCGAGCCGAACCCGCCCTGGGATATCCTGGCACTAAAAGCCATACGACATTTCATTTCATTTCATCTCTGTGTTGACTAGTTGACATGTACAGTCTCTCAGAAAGAGAATGAGAGTGTGGTACTGTATGTTTTTCGCATTTAGTATTTGATCTGCGTTAACTTGCATTAGCGAGTGAGTTGGCCGTGTGGCTGTCAGCTTTCATTCCGGAGGTAGTGGGTTTTAACGGCACTGTCTGCAACCCTGGAGATGGTGTCCTATGGTTTCTAATTTTCACACCAGGCAAATGCTGGGACTGTACCTTAATTAAGGCCATAGCCGCTTCCTTCCCATTCCTAGCCCTTTCCTATCCCGTCGTCGCCATAAGACTTACAGTATCTGTGTCGGTGCATCATAAAGCAACTTGTAATATATACAGAATGAACCAAAATTCGCGCACTCGGGCGTCGCAGCGTGACTCCTCAATGCCAGCAATAAAACAAATGTCTCTCAAAAAAGTTCGTCCTGCGAGTATATCCGGCAGAAATAGGACGTTGAAGAGTGGCAATCTGGCAACACTGTAACCATATGTAGGATAACTACCCCTGTCAGCAGTTATCAGACGTGCTGTACAGTTGGTGCAGTGGATAGATTTTTGGGTTATCATGCAGGAGGTCGAGGGGTCGATCCTGGGTTGAGGCGTATGTTTTTCATTTCGTAAATGTAGTCCGGAGTCCGCCTCTGTGGTGTAGTGATTAGCGTGATTAGCTGCCACCCCCCCAGGCCCGGGTTCGATTCCCGGCTCTGCCACGAAATTTGAAAAGTGGTACGATGGCTGGAACGGGGTCCACTCAGCCTCGGGAGGTCAACTGAGTAGAGGTGGTTTCGATTCCCACCTCAGCCATCCTGGAAGTGGTTTTCCGTGGTTTCCCACTTCTCCTCCAGGCGAATGTCGGGATGGTACCTAACTTAAGGCCACGGCCGCTTCCTTCCCTCTTCCTTGCCTACCCCTTCCAATCTTCCCATCCCTCCACAAGGCCCCTGTTCAGCATAGCAGGTGAGGCCGCCTGGGCGAGGTACTGGTCATACTCCCCAGTTGTATCCCCCGACCAAGAGTCTGAAGCTCCAGGACACTGCCCTTGATGCGGTAGAGGTGGGATCCCTCGCTAAGTCCGAGGGAAAAATCGAACCTGGAGGGTAAACAGATGATGATGATGATGAAATGTAGTCCGGGTGGTATGGTATCTGGCATCTTAATCATCAACAGCGATTGCAGCGGGTTCTCTAGAAACTATTTGCACTTACATACTGCGATCCTAGAAATGGACGAACAATCGTTTTCATTGGTCAGCTTTGAAAGACGCCCTTTCCATGTCGTGGGCGTGAATTTATTCCCTGTTGACGATTAAGTTTTCAGGACCTGGACTACATTTACGAAACAAAAAACATTCGCCTCAACCCAGGATCGACATCTCGACCTCCTGCATGCTACCCCAAACCTCTATCCACTGCACCAACTGTACAGCACGACTAATATTTGCTGACAGAGGTAGTTACCCTACATGTGGTTACAGTGTTGCCAGATTGCTCTCATCAACGTCCTTTTTCTGCTGGATATACTCGCAGGACTAACTTTTGTGAGAGTCATTTTTTTATTGCTGGCATGTGAGGAGTCGCGCTGCGAGGCCCGAGTGCGCGAATTTCGGTTTAACCTGTATAATTCACCTACCATGTGGATACCCGCCTATTGTTTTTTGTGCGACTGTACACTTGGGTAAGAACCACATCTTTTTGCGAACCCCTTAGTCTCATTGTCAGTCTATAGTTAACATATTCTCCTTTAATATTTTACTTTTCATTATTGCCACTGCATTTCTCCATTTTCCTTCTCTTCACATCCTGCCCACCTGACTTCACACATTCCCCAATATATCTAATTTATTCTTCTTCATCTCCTGCTTGGCATTTTCCAACTCTCCAGCCTATTGTGATCTCATGGGAGGAAAGGTACATTATTTCTGCCTCGGCTATTCAACAGGTAATTCTTCCTTTACCTTCAATCTCGTCTTCAGGTTCGTCTTCACTCTTCCTCAGGGTCAGCTTAGATCAAATACAACTAATATGGATAAAGGTAGAAGGCCTGAGATGTACATATATCTAGTGCAGTGGCTGGTTTATAAGATCAATATTGAGCATGGGAGAGGGTATGTCGACGATTACGTAAATAATAACTCAGTGCGATTACAACAGTATTCATTCATAATAAGATGACAATAACATGTGGGCGAACAGTTAGGTCGTCAACAATATCAAAAGGAATTCCTGAGACCTCTTTCAAGATTAATTCACTTTGGTCTAACAATGGGACTCTACCGCTGTGCATTATTGAGAATAAACAGTCACAATGGCTGCCGAATTCCACAGCCGGTCTACATTTCACATAATATGCTCCAATAACATATTTATCTGAATTACTTTAACACATAGCTAGGACAAATCAAAGAAGCTTAAGGGGACCAAGTACCCTTCCACCGGGTAACCTGGACGATTTTCTTTTGTTTCAATTTTCCGTCGACTGATGTGTAATAAGTGTAATTCCAGAGTTCAAACTCTTAAATCCTATAGGAAATGCTTCATTTTTAATATTTACTGCAAGCTTGCATACTTCAATTTGGATACGCCCCCTTTAGCATGAAAATACTTCGCTCTTTTCATAAGTTACTACTCCACGAGTTTTTGTGTCAGATTTATGAATGTACCGTTGTTTGAAAGAGGCGTTTACGTATCTGAGGTTGGGCATACTGTCATCAGAGTTCTGTGTTTTGGTTTTACACAGGAAGTTGGTTTGTTTTTCTCCAAAGCTCAGGAAGTTGTTGAGAAGTTGAGAATAAACAATAATAATTACAAGTTATCCGGCTTGAAAAATGAGAAATGTAAAGAAATTCGGTCAAAGAAAGACATATGGAAACCAGCATAAGAACAAGAAAACATCTTTAATTATTTAATAAATGTGTTGGTACTTATAGTGGAAGTGAAAAAATTAGTGAGGTAAATCATGTTGATAGTGAGGTTGTTAAAACGTTTGGCTCATGTCCAAATGATTGTACAGCTATTGCTTCAAGTGCATCAAGCAGTAAACTATCATCTTCAAGAACTCTTTAAAGTGAATTTGTAAATAAAGTGACAACAGGTTTTCAGTTTGTAGATATTGAAATGCTGTCAGAAGCCCTGAGACAATAATTTGTACCGTGTAAATTTTGTAGTAATGAAGGGCAAGAAATTAGCTGATGGCAAGGCTATTGGAGGATTAAATAGACTTTCTGGTAGTGAAATTGACAAGTTGCAGGGTTGTTATGGTAAAGCCGTAAGAGAAAATGTGCATGATTTGGAAAACATGAGGAAAGCAGTATGATGCACATATTTACACAAGCTCCCAACAGACGATCAGCCTCAACATGGACTGTGCCCTATAGATTCATGGTGCAAGTATAATTCTGCTAAAAGGGCAACCTACAAACATCATGGTCTGCCTGAGGCTATTTTAGTTGTAATAAAACCTGTATATCGGGACTTGGCTCATCCAGACCTTCTAAGAATATGTTTGCATGGTCAAACCCAGAACCCGAATGAGTCATTTAACAATTTGATATGGACTAAAGTACCCAAGAATGTGTTTGTTGGGTATAATAGAATAAAAATGCGGGAACTGGAAAGTGTTCTCTCCTTTAACATAGGAAAAATTGGGAGAGCACAAGTACTTAACCATCTTGAAATCGAACCAGCTCTGAACACCATCAGACAGCTTCAGATAATGGACAACCTGCACAGGAAATATGCTGATAGACAAGCAGAACAGATGACAAAGGAAGCAAAACAGAAGAGGAGAGGATCCAAGAGGAAGAATGAAGACATGGATGATTCTGAGTATAGAGCTGGGAAGTTTTAAACCACAAGAAGTGTGTTTTCTCTACTATCTAAACTTTGAAGTTGATTTTCTCTGAACATTTTTTCTTTCTTTTGGATGTGGGGTGCTCATCTTGGAAACTACTAAAGACACCAGTATGAAATTTGTATCACCTTAAAAACCAACACTGACCTCCATGCTAAACACAAATTTATTATTTAACAATGGAAACTTTCTACATAAAAAATATATGTCTGAAAAATAGTGATCTTTTTGCTTATCAGAAAAAAGTAAACAAAGAAAAAACAGTCGACCTTTTTTTTTTTTTTTGTTAAACTGCATTTAACACGGAGGTAAACGCTATTGGTATAACCATACCAAATTTCACTGCTCTATCTGCAGTAGTTTGGAAGATGAGCACCCCAAGTTTAGCAAATTTAGTATTGCTCATATAGGGAGTACTTCGTCCCCTTAAAAATCGTTCCGGAATTCGTCTGGCTACTAACTTTGATATGATTTATGAGATTCGCTTCGTTTGTTATTTTCCTTTCGTTTTATCTGAAGTGTGTTTTGTTCGTTATTTTTCGTAACTCCTCTTTGCAAGCTAAAGAAATATGTAGTCCATTAAGGCATGAAATAAATGCAAAGTATCTATTTATATCTGAAAGTGACGTAATCCATAATATAAACAAAGCAACGCCATGGCAGTCGATGGCACGCGACAGCAATTAAGAAGTCGAGACACAATAACTCTGTCATAAGTAAACATGGGTTCTCTAAAACAAGACAAATACAATGCAGACAAAGAATAATAACCAAACTCGCCAGCAGCATTCAAATCTGAAAATAATATACACAGGCGACAAATACGCATGCATATGAAACACTCAAGAGCCTCCGTGGCTCAGACGGCAGCGCGTCGGCCTCTCACCGCTGGATACCGTGGTACAAATCCCGGTCATTCCATGTGAGATATGTGCTGGACAAAACGGAGGCGGGACGGGTTTTTCTCCGGGTACTCCGGTTTTCCCTGTCATCTTTCATTCCAGCAACACTCTCCATTCTCATTTCGTAGCATCTATCATTCATTAATATATCACTTTGGGAGTGGCGACCCCATCGTAATAATAGCCTATATATAAATCATTCATTACATCCCTGACCCGGTCACTGACTGGAAAACAGGTTGTAGGTTTTCATGAAACACAAAATAGGAAAAACGGAGATGCAAATCGCATGTAATCTGCTCAAATAAAACATTCACTTCCCACATTAAAGCGTAAAGTAGAGATAATTTAATTCTGAACTTGTATATAATTTTGAAGATCCAGTCTCCACGTATCCTGTAAAATAATCTTAACTATAACAAGCATGCAGATAACCAAATTATAAGAAGAATTCTACGCTCACTCAGAATATACCTTCTTCAGAAGACATGAAATACGAAGTAATCCGTCGAATCAATCGGTAGACCAATCAATGGGCTGTACAAGACATCGCGGCACTTGCTTAATCATATACGAGGACTCGTAACAACAGCCATCGCGGCTTACATCGCGCGACATCGCGCTGTGTTCACTTCGAAGACCCTGCGCTTAACACCTTCATATTACATTTCGAAGACTCTATGTAATATAATAATCCATAAATCATCGTAGATCCCTACCCGTAACTTATTCATTCATATATCGAAGATTCAGTTAGTAGTCTCTCATTATCTTTCGAGAACAAGAAGGTCCAATAACACTGCCTTGCGAGATCCTCGTCTTTATCATTAAAGGATCAGCTCCAAAAACAAAAGTATTCGTTCCTCCGTAACCATTTGATGAACGAAGTTAAAATTTCACATGAAGATCGGTTCAATGTCCTAGCTGTGAATATAACAATGTCCGAAAAAGTCTTCCTTCAATAAAAATGAATATTATGATCCCAAAAAAAAACATTGCACTTTTATATCCGAGATGTTAAATATTATAAAACATACAACCCCAAAGTGTTTTAAATTCATTCCTTCAAAACTTTTCGACGTACGAAATTAGTATTTCCCTTGATGCTCACTTCTATATCCTATATTTTGAACAAGAAAGGTTTTAATACAAGACCCCAGTTATACTTGGATCGCATTAAGGTTGGATTTGAATGCAAAAGTATTCATCCCTCCAAAATCATTCGATGGGCGAACTGAAGGTTTGTTCTGCAGGCCTCATGGACAGTGGTATCTCCAAAATTCAAAACTTTGAAGAAGAACCTTGAGTACAAAACCGTAACAGAGTACGGGTATCATAGTAGTTAACTCGTAAAATTTAGTGTAAATGGTAATAAAATTAGAGAAAATAGAGATTTAGGTAGAATTTTCGCATTGAAGTATTGCTTAAATAGTCAAATAGAAAAACGAGTTGAGAGGAAGGGCACTTAGAACCCGAACCCTGATTTCCAGACAGGCACGATGAAATTTCCCCAGAATGATCACCGGTCAAGAGTTTTAAGTTCCCAACTCATGTAGGAGACAATGGTGCCTTTGGAGCGCTTACTAAGGATAATAACTTCGTGTGGCTATTTCTAGCCGTGTGCAGCACTTGTAAGGCAGACCCTCCGATGAGGGTGAGCGGCATCTGCCATGTGTAGAGAACTGCGTGTTATTGTGGTGGAGGATAGTGTTATGTGTGGTGTGTGAGTTGCAGGGATGTTGCAGACAGCACAAACACCCAGCCCCCGGGCCATTGGAATTAACCGATGAAGGTTAAAATCCCCGACCCGGCCGGGAATCGAACCCGGGACCCTCTGAACCGAAGGCCAGTATGCTGACCATTCAGCCAACGAGTCGGACGCTTACTAAGGAGAAACCTAGATACACCACTAGAGCTCTCTGTAAGTTCATAAGACAGATGCCGTTATCGAACAGATGGCCGTTCCTGACAACTGGGACGGTTAGGGTTCGAGTTCTAAGGTCGTCTATTTTTAAACTATTCGTGTATCCAGAAAAGATCAATTTGACAGAAGCCATCATTTAGGTATATTATAATATTCTTAACCACGATTATCCACTGCCGCCGCCAGCACAACCACCACCACCAGTACTGTCACCATAGTAACACAGGTGTTGAACTGCAACTTACATGAAGCTTTATCACAAATTTCCGTATCACTCTTTATCCGTAAAATAAATAAATAAATAAATAAATAAATAAATAAATAAATAAATAAATAAATAAATAAATAAATAAATAAATAGTAATATTATTATTTTGGTTGGATTGTTCGATGTCTGTTGGCGAAGCTGGTCTCCTCAATTACAGAAGCCCATGACGTAGTTTTTATGCACGAGTACAAGTGTAAACCTTCCAAGGGCGGACGAGGGCATGCATTCGAAATAAATACCTTAAAAAAAGTGGAAGAGATTCCATACGAAAATTCAGGCAATCTGGACTAGAACCGCTAACCCCTAGATTATAAATTTGTAACGCAGCCCGTGACCAAGATGGTTCGCTACCAAATGAACTGTTGGCATTATCCACGCCCGATCACCTGGAGAATATGGATTAGCTTCATCAAACTCTCAGCTCTGTTTACTCATCTGTTCACACCGTGAGATTTGAAAGGAGCCGGTCCTGCATATGTGTGGTTACGCGGACAGTCCCTTCTCCCTATAGAATTCGAATCCCGACTTCATAATGGTGATTTGTTTTACAAGGTTGCAAACTCGATACATTTAGTATTTCTTGACCTCTTTAGGGCGTGTGTAAAGCATAAACAATACCTATCCTTTTCCTTTATTTTATAGGACCCAATCGGATCACATATTATGAGTAATGCCATGTGAACTTGATAACTAGAATTTGTAAATCATAATATTTCAAAGTCAAAATATTATAATAATGAATTTCATATATCAGTTTTCCACATTTTACAGTTTATTATTAGGTAATAAGTACATATATTGGTTTTATGTAGCTCTACATTCAACCTTCTCCCATGTCAGCTTTTTCATTCTACCTGTTTGTTGTGTTTAAGCCTACATCTGCATATTGGTCTGGATCTTACCGATTATATTTCTTTTATATTCTAACTGAACGAGCCGTAGATATATGAAGATGTGCCCTGATAGTCTATCTCTCCTTTCGGTCAAATTTCTAGAAATAATTCTCTTCTCTCCAACTCGATTCAGATCTCTTCATTTGTGATATCATCTATCTACTTGACCTTTGGCACGTCTCTGTAACATCACATTCCGAAAACTTCTATTATATTCTATCCAGTAGCGTAGCTAGGATCGCCCGATGGTGGCGGGGTTATAGAACGCAATGGAGGTGTTTGTGCGTATGTGGTGCGCGCATGCAAGACTTGTCGTTATAAGGGCGCTGATACAAGTAAATTATGTTCATATTCGAATTGTAGTGCACTACAAAATCTTACATTAAAGTACAGAAGAAGAACAATACGACCAAAGACAATAGTTCTACAGCGAGTGGTATGTTTAGTTTACAATTTAAGGTCCACCTTTCGACGCTTCTTCGAGAATAGATTCAACAGATCTGTTGGTTCTAGAATGATGTATCTGAATGCATATTTATTTGCTGCTTATTATCAGTTTCTATTTATTATTATTTTTTTGTTAAGAATGAAGCCATATTTTCCAGTGTCGACTTAGTTAAATGTAACAAAACCTCAGTCTATCAAACACACACCAATAACAATATAAATGATAACACTATAAACATACCTGGTAGAAACACGCTTTTATAAAAAATTAATATAATGAAAAACGTACGTAGATACGTAAGTAGATAGATAAGTACGTAAGTTTTTCATTATATTAATACTTTTTCTTCTTCTTCTTCTTCTTCATATGCTTACCCTCCAGGGTCGGTTTTTCCCTCGGACTCAGCGAGGGATCCCACCTCTACCACCTCAAGGACTGTGCCCTGGAGCTTCAGACTCTGGGTCGGGGAATACAACTGGGTAGTATGACCAGTACCTCGCCCAGACGGCTCCACCTGCTATGCTGAACAGAGGTCTTGTGGAGGATGGGACGTTTTTGGAAGGAATGTACAAGAAAGAGGGAAGGAAGCAGCCGTGGCCTTAAGTTAGGTACCATCCCGGCATTTGCCTGGAGGAGAAGTGGTAAACCACGGAAAACCACTTCCAGGATGGCTGAGGAGGGAATCGAACCCCCCTCTACTCAATTAACTTCCCGAGGCCGAGTGGACCCGGTTCCAGCCCTCGTACCAGTTTCCAAATTTCGTGGGAGAGCCGGGAATCGAACCTGGTCCTCCGGGGATGACACCTAATCACACTAACCACTACACCACAGAGGCGGACTTATATTAATACCTGTAAATTTATTTTAATCATTACTGGTTCATGTTACCATTAAACTATCTGTCATTGACAAGTTTACGCAACATAAACAATACTGAACGTATACAATCATGTTTTAAGCGATCTGATAAAATCTGAGGATGTTCTTGTAGAACTAAACATGTCATTCTTTGTGCAATAGTGTATTTTTACAGGTATGTTTATAGTGTTATAATTTATATTGTTATTGCTGTGTGTTTGACAGACTGAAACGTTTTTGTTACATTTTACATATATATTTTCTTTTTGTAAAATTTCCATGGAGAGGGTGCTAACCCCCTATAACTCTCTCGCCTATGGCTACGCCCCTGATTCTATTATGCGGTAAATTGGTGGAAATAGAATAAGATTTTTAATTGCATACAGCATATCTTGGTTCAAATAATAATTCTACCAAGACCATACACTAAAGGTAAACACCGAAGGTCTTCGTTACTCAATAAAGGCTCATTTTAATTTTTTTAAACGCTATTTGTTCGGGGCGTCGACCTATAGGTATCTTGTGCCCCTACTTGCACCATGTGATATGAACCTGCGTGTAATTGGAATGGAGGAAGTGTAGAGTGTTGAATGTGAGGAAAGGAAGATTAAGGAGGACACAAATACCCAGTCCCCAGGCCAGGGATATTAATCATTTACAATTAAAAAGCCCTGTCCCAGCCGGGAATCGAACCCAGGGCTGCCGGGTGACAGGCGGACGCGTTGCGCTCTACACCGCGGGGTTGGTCTCATCTTATTCTTACCATTCCTTTAAACATGTCTGCTGAAGAAAGGGGGTTCGGTAAGTATAGTTAACAAACAAGAGTTCAGAAGACGATTAGCAGTTTCGCAGTTCGCGCGAACCGTGCGGCCAAAATGCGTGTCCTTATCCGCTGAAGCAATTCAGTGGCCGAGCAGGCAGGTCAGTCGCTCGGTTTGTAGGCCGAGCAAGGCGAGTGAAAGTGTTCTGCCAGCCGCCATTAGCATGTGTCGCCGAGATGACAACAGAATAGTGTCATCACCGGGCACCATACCCACTGCCGGCCTCCTTGCCCAATGCTCTTGGATTGTGTCGATGCATGGCATGACGAATGCTGAACCTACAACTGAAGGTTCCAGTTTTCTGTAACATTTCTTTCATTCAGCTACAATAACTGAAATTATCTTTTCAGAATTCTATAGTATTACTCAATCACGTCCGCCTCTGTGGTGTAGTGGTTAGCGTGATTAGCTGCCACCCCCGGAGGCCCGGGTTCGATTCCCGGCTCTGCCACGAAATTTGAAAAGTGGTACGAGGGCTGGAACGGGGTTCACTCAGCCTCGGGAGGTCAACTGAGTAGAGGTGGGTTCGATTCCCTCCTCAGCCATCCTGGAAGTGGTTTTCCGTGGTTTCCCACTTCTCCTCCAGGCGAATGCCGGGATGGTACCTAACTTAAGGCCACGGCCGATTCCTTCCCTCTTCCTTGCCTATCCCTTCCAATCTTCCCATCCCTCCACAAGGCCCCTGTTCAGCATAGCAGGTGAGGCCGCCTGGGCGAGGTACTGGTCATACTCTCCAGTTGTATCCCCCGACCAAGAGTCTGAAGCTCCAGGACACTGCCCTTGAGGCGGTAGAGGTGGGATCCCTCGCTGAGTCCGAGGGAAAAGCCGAACCTGGAGGGTAAACAGATGATGATGATTACTCAATCACGCCAACATTCAGCTGAACTGCATTAGGAACTGAAAGTTTCTGAACAAATTTCATGTGGCTAAGGTCGCAGTACGGTCCCTGCCCTG
Source organism: Anabrus simplex (assembly GCF_040414725.1). Lineage (NCBI taxonomy): Eukaryota > Metazoa > Arthropoda > Insecta > Orthoptera > Tettigoniidae > Anabrus > Anabrus simplex. Next base: position 262,799,985 of record NC_090268.1, read on the forward strand.
GTCGATGAGTTTTTGAAGACTGGGGATGTCAATGTTTTCATAGCTGTTTCATGGATACCAAGCTGGTTGATCCGTTTAGTCATATTAATTCAAAGGATTTCATCAAATTCTAAAATGTTACTCAATCAAGTCCAAGTAACTTGTATCTGTCCGGTTCCATAGCTAAGTGGTTTGCGTGCTGGCCTTTGGTCACAGGGGTCCCGGGTTCGATTCCCGCCAGGGTCGGAAATTTCAACCATAATTGGTTAATTTCGCTGGCACGGGGACTGGGGGTATGTGTCGTCTTCATCGAACATGTCTTCGGACATTCCCGGCACCATAAGCCATACGCCATTTCATTTCAACTTGTAACTATTTAAAATATTCTACGAGAATTTTGTGTCCGATATTATACGTAATTGTGTTGCTTGACTAACGTGTGTATGTTTTAGTAAAAAGACTTAAGTAAATGAGACTTCACATGAGAAAGAGAGCGGTAATATATAACGAAGTGTAGGAACCATGGAATATCACTTCTAGGATGGTCAAGAATAGGATTTTAACCCACCTTTCTATGGTTGTAACCCGATGCAAAATTCACTCCTTGCCAGGCTTTCAAAATCGGTTCGTTGTGGCGTTGATGATGGCAAATGATATTGTAGGATGTGTAAGGGCACAAACACATAAATACTCGACATACTCAGTGTTCTAATCCATCTTTAGAGAGTAGTAGACTTCACTATCAGGATTGCTGATCATGTCATGGACTGCAGTGGTTAATCTCGTGGGAAATTGGACGTAATATTTGGTGCACCTCAGATGACATTAACTTAAATGGCTTAGGTTTGGCAGATGAAGTCATAAAATATTATTATCATTCTTAATTATTATATAATTATTTTTATAAAGCACAGAGACAATCATCCCCTCAGGAGGTAGGCTCCATTGCGGTTTCGCCTCTGTTCTTTTATTACACTTGTGTATTTAGTGGGCCGTCCGTTAGGGCAGGTGAAGTCGTTGTGTGAGCAGTGTATGTTCAGATAGAATATTACTAAATATTAATAAATATTACTAAATATTACTAAACCAATGTGTGACTTAAAGTGATTAAATTTTAAATAGAGACATCGCATATCCTTAAATATTCCAAGGCAAGCTGGCAAGAAAATCTTGTATTTGTTGATATCGTGATCTCCAGCTTTACGTGGAGTCCGAACTACAGGAACTTGTCCGGCTCCATGGCTAAATTGTTAGCGTGCTGGCCTTTGGTCATACGGGTCTCGGGTTCGATTCTCGGCAGGGTCGGGAATTTTAACCATCATTGGTTAATTCCACTTGTGCGGGGGCTGGGTGTATGTTTAGTCATTATCATTTCATCCTCATTACGACGCACAGGTAACCCGCGGGAGTCCAATCAAAAGACCTGCACTTTTTTTTTGCTAGTAGCTTTACGTCGCACCGACACAGAAAGGTTTTATGGTGACGATGGGATAGAAAAGGCCTAGGAGTTGAAAGGAAGCGGCCGTGGCCTTAATTAAAGTACAGCCCCAGCATTTGCCTGGTGTGAAAACGGGAAACCACAGAAAAACCATCTTCAGTGACCTGCACCTGACGAGACGAACATGTCCTCTGACATTCCCGGCACCAAAAGCCAGACGCCATTTCATTTACAAGAATTTGATTTTTCATGTCTAAAGTGCCACATGTATTGCCCGGGAAGTGAACCACGGCCCATTAAATATTCGACCTGAATCAAAGTGCAATCAAGTGGTCCAATGCCCCGACTATAAACAACAGAAAATTAAGTATCAAAATGAAAATATTTCTTTTCTTGGCCCTTTTTAGCTTCATAAGATGCGTACGTTCTCCAACCCATATACTTTGGAGGAATTAGAAATCGAACCCCAGACCTCCAAGTAGGAGTGCGAGGGGAGCAGAAACTATTTATATGCATAGGCACTGGCACTGATTCCTTTATACCCATCTTTAAATGATCGTTAACTTGTTTGTGGAGTGCTCCTCTGCTTGGCAATATGCCGAGTTCATATTTCAAAATGAAAAACCAAGCTTCAGGGTTTATGCGAACATTCATCTTTAGTGACAACTTCCTGTTTCTACCCTTGAAGATAGTTTGGAGGTGGAACTGTAATGATCTGTGGATTATTGCTTGTTAAGCGCAGTGAATACGAAGTACATATTAAAATCTGTTGGAACGCAATGGAATTCAGAAGTAAAAGAAGGTGATTCGAATGGTGAGGAAAGCATATCTTGTTAACCATCTTTTAAAATTACATCTCTGAATTAGTTTAAACAATACAAAAATAAGAAATGGTTTTTAATTATATTGTATAGATGCTAAAAGGATGAATAAGGAAATACACTTTATGGCGCAACAGCCATAACGAGTCTTGTGCTACCAAGCGATCACTGCTCAGCCGGAGCCACTGCAGATTTCTATGTGACGCGTTTTCAGCGCAACGAATTTTCTCGGCCGTTATTTTTGGCATTCTATACCTGGCCCGCTACCTCACTATCACATAGCTCCTTAATTGTAATAACGTAGGCTGAGTGGACCTCGTCCCAGATCCAGATAAAAATCCTTTACCTGGTCGTGAATGGAAGCGGAGTCTTCTGGTTGGAGGCAGGCACGCTACCCCTATATCTCGGGGCCGGCTAGAAGTAAAAGCAGATTATTAAGGGGGCCTATAACTTGGATGTCAATCTCCAAACAACGCGCTGGCCTTCTGACCCCAACGTGGCAGGTTCGATCCTGCCTCAGTCCGGTGGTATTTGGAGGTGCTCAAATACGTCAGCCTTGTGTCGGTGATTTACTCGCATAAACTCCTGATGGACTCAATTCCGGCACCTCGGCACCTCCGAAAACCGCAAAAAAGTCGTTAGTAGGACGTAAAGCCAATGACGTTACTGAGAGTAAATGTAGTTACAGTGTATAATTAGCCTCTTATTTCCTGAGTTATAATTTCAGTTTTAGAAGGAATGTAGTTCACTACTTACGATAATAGAGTTTCTTGTTATTTCTGTAAGCTATTAAAATGTGACACTGAAAAGTTTGGTGTAACACCCAGCTTCAGATACCACCAGCCGCCACTGATAAAGGTATCGACAAAATAGAGAAGGGCCACGAAGTAAATGAGAATGAAATACCAGTACACCTAATACCATCAGGGTCGGAATTGTTGGCCAAGGGATGTCGAGTAGGAGAGATGAAAGTGAGGAGCCGGCACAAGTAACTGGAAGAAATACCACACTCAGCTAGGACGTTGTGGCCGCCAACCCACACTCCCAAGTTACCATGAAGTCCTCTTTCAGTGTCCTCTTACGACAAGCAGAAGATACTGTGAGGTATATTGTACCACGCCCAAACAACAGAGATACATGGAGGTGGTGAGGTGACAATTGATGTACGGGAAACTTACTGAGGTAATCATCCCTTCTGCCAGCAACACTAAATCTGTTAACGAAAATGACAAGTACAGTCATTCAGGTGTATACCGAAGAAAATAAAAGGCGAAGCCAGTTATATCGGGCGTACTGGCAGGAGCTTTCTTATCCGGTATAATGAACAGGTTAACGCTATAAAACACAGCCATTTCTCATCTATAGTACAACACATAGAAGATTATAATAATAAATTTTCCAATATTGAAAACGACATGGAAATACTAAGCATGAACTCCAAAGGCCCCCTGCACAATATATTCAAAGAATTCTATATCAATATGGATCAGTATGCTAATCCAAATTTTAATCTGAAAGAGATCACAGGAAAAGCAAACATCATTTTAATGCCGCCATCCCACCTTTAAAAACCATTTATTTTGAGGCGGTGATTTTTGTTTTAAAGGGAAGTACACCTATGTATCTCTTCTCTTTGAACAAATTAAGTAAATGGAGGAATTTGAAAATAAATTAACGAACATGTTCTTATTAGGTCTAAAAGGACACAGAATACTTGACATTTGTACGCCCTTGATTAATCTACTATTATACACTGACTGAAAGAGCAAATGCAACACCAAGAAGGAGTGGTTCGAAAGGGATGAAAGTTGGGGAAAAAACAGACACGGCACGGACGAATAATTGATGTTTATTTCAAACCGATATGCAGGTTACACAATGCGCACGGCATCGACTCAGTAGGATGTAGGACCACCGCGAGCGGCGATGCACGCAGAAACACGTCGAGGTACAGAGTCAATAAGAGTGCGGATGGTGTCCTGAGGGATGGTTCTCCATTCTCTGTCAACCATTTGCCACAGTTGGTCGTCCGTACGAGGCTGGGGCAGAGTTTGCAAACGGCGTCCAATGAGATCCCACACGTGTTCGATTGGTGAGAGATCCGGAGAGTACGCTGGCCACGGAAGCATCTGTACACCTCGTAGAGCCTGTTGGGAGATGCGAGCAGTGTGTGGGCGGGCATTATCCTGCTGAAACAGAGCATTGGGCAGCCCCTGAAGGTACGGGAGTGCCACCGGCCGCAGCACATGCTGCACGTAGCGGTGGGCATTTAACATGCCTTGAATACGCACTAGAGGTGACGTGGAATCATACGCAATAGCGCCCCAAACCATGATGCCGCGTTGTCTAGCGGTAGGGCGCTCCACAGTTACTGCCGGATTTGACCTTTCTCCACGCCGATGCCACACTCGTCTGCGGTGACTATCACTGACAGAACAGAAGCGTGACTCATCGGAGAACACGACGTTCCGCCATTCCCTCATCCAAGTCGCTGTAGCCCGGCACCATGCCAGGCGTGCACGTCTATGCTGTGGAGTCAATGGTAGTCTTCTGAGCGGACGCCGGGAGTGCAGGCCTCCTTCAACCAATCGACGGGAAATTGTTCTGGTCGATATTGGAACAGCCAGGGTATCTTGCACATGCTGAAGAATGGCGGTTGACGTGGCGTGCGGGGCTGCCACCGCTTGGCGGCGGATGCGCCGATCCTCGCGTGCTGACGTCACTCGGGCTGCGCCTGGACCCCTCGCACGTGCCACATATCCCTGCGCCAACCATCTTCGCCACAGGCGCTGCACCGTGGACACATCCCTATGGGTATCGGCTGCGATTTGACGAAGCGACCAACCTGCCCTTCTCAGCCCGATCACTATACCCCTCGTAAAGTCGTCTGTCTGCTGGAAATGCCTCAGTTGACGGTGGCCTGGCATTCTTAGCTATACACGTGTCCTGTGGCACACGACAACACGTTCTACAATGACTGTCGGCTGAGAAATCACAGTACGAAGTGGGCCATTCGCCAACGCCGTGTCCCATTTATCGTTCGCTACGTGCGCAGCACAGCGGCGCATTTCACATCATGAGCATACCTCAGTGACGTTAGTCTACCCTGCAATTGGCATACAGTTCTAACCACTCCTTCTTGGTGTTGCATTTGCTCTGTCAGTCAGTGTTCATAAAGCGAATGACGAGATCAGCAGAATTCTCGTTATCAGCTTGTGTGGGTTCGAGTGTTTTCTGAAGGCCGGTGTTTCGTCTTAGGCCAGAGATATCGGCGCACTCCGTGAGGGTGTGGGCAACGGTGAATTCGATACCACAAGGACAAACTGGGGGTCTTTCCTCTTTAGGAGGTGAGAGTGCATAAATCTTCCATGAACTTCTTTCCTCAGTCTATACAAAATTACGGCTTGTCTCCGTGAAGCCCGAAAATAAAAAAAGGACCGCCACACGGCGGAATTTTCGATAGCTAGTCACTCCGACTGCTAAGACGCCAAGTGGTTCGACGTAGCTGAAAACAAATATCCCTAGCAGGTACGTTATAGGTCTAGGTGGTAAAAGTACTACTTCATTTGCAGCTTGATCCCCAAGTAGTTAATTTACCGCTGTCCCAACATGGCCTGGAAGCGGCGCGAAAGTGATTCTGGTGCCAGCATCACAACAATCTGGCTAGAAGGCCATGCTTCTGCTGCATCAATGGGTGTTGCTAAAACGAATTATCAGTAGAATGCAGAGAAGTTAACGAGTCTGTACGCACGAGAAAGTGGCCTCTTCAATCACTCAGAGCAAACTGAAGAGCTTCACAGTATGAAAACTAGACACTGGGAAGCGTGATCATCTTGCTAACATTATCGAAGACAAAAAAAGAGCATCCAACATTTTCTTCGGTCTTAGAACCGTTCGTGAAGACATGTCTCGCGTTCGGATACGGGTGAATGAAGTCCTGGAAACACTTCCGATGAACAGAGGCATCCGTATTCACGTTGGATCCACCGAGTAGACCTAGCCGTATATCCGGTCATGAAACTAGCCACGGAGTCCACTCAGCTTCTGTGAGTCAACAGGGGAATTTTCTAATATGAGAATTGTATGCAGGTGCCTGTCATTTGGCAGGGTACAGTCGTTCTGGCAGACCAATGCCCTTAATGAGCTATGTGCAACAAGTTTGTTTTGTTTGTTGTAATCATCCGATCAATCATCGCGGAACGAGGGAGTAATTTTAACCTTTCGAGGAATGAAGAAATCGGCCAGAGAAATAAAAGGAGAGTGAAGGGTGTGAATACTAAAGACACCCTACACCCCACAAAATTCCTTGAATCTGAACAGAACATGAGTTAATAAAGGGAGGTCAAGTAGGAAAGATGATGCTGATGAGTTCAACATACAGGGTATATAAATATAAACAATTCCCCTGTGGATTGGGACGGTAGATTACATCCACTAAATATTCCCTGTTTGTAATATGAGGTGATTAGAAGGAGCAATCGCCAATGGGGCTCTCAATTTATGAGCGTGGATTGGTAACAATGGGGCCTCTAGTTGAGGCTGGAAATTTTCCTCTATCTCGCGGTAGGCTTCTGACTTTCATCTCTCCTATCCGATCGCACTGGGTCAACTCTGTCTAGGAAGTTTTTCTTTTTTCTTACAATTTGGTTTACGTCGCACTGACACACATAGGTCTTATGACGACGATGGCGCAGGAAAGGGATAGGAGTGGAACGAAAGCGACCGTGGCTTTAATTAAGGTACATCCCCAGCATTTGCTTGATGTAAAGATGTGAAACCACGGATAACGTTCCTCAAGGCTGCCGGCAGTAGACTCTTTCCTTTCAACGCCCTTCGTGGCTTTCCCCCTGACGTTTCGATGGGCAGGGACTCTTCCACCTTCATTTATGGTTAGTGTTGACAGGAATGTTTGGCTAGTTGTATTCTCACTTAAAATATTAGTCACCACTATCACCACCTCAATCGACGATGTGATGTTATTTGTCGAAGTGAGTTCAATATTTGGGAGGAAAGGAGACATACCAGGAACATGCAATATTCTCCAGACAAAATCAGGGGGGGAGGAGGGGAAAGAGAAATTTCAAGTTTCCAGAAGATTTTGAAATTTCTTTATACCGGGCCTTCTAACCAACTGTACTTAGTTTAAAATTAGTGTGTATTTGTTGCAGCTTGTGTGGTCGAAGTTTCTACGACACTTGCTTGGTCTCTTCCTACTTCAGGGCAATATTTCATTGAACGATACTGAGCTGCCTGTATCTACTGTGCAGGATATCGTTTTACGCACCTCGGTGCGCGCTGTTGTCATGTCCTGTAAGGTGTCCTTCAGAGATATTCTTTCGTTGGTGTACATGACCATAGGTTATGTAGGTGCAGTTTTCTACGTAATGTATGATACAAATATTTTTCACTTGGCAGTTATATTCTTGGTCAGGTAAGTCAGTGAATTCTCACGGATGCAACGTACTTCTATTTATTAATCTCATGTTACAAGAAGAAACTGAAGACACGTGAAGCATTTTCATGGTGAAGATCACACTGATTACACGGTATTTCTGTAGACCTTCTCTTCATTACACCACTCGTAAAGTGGTTTACTTGTAGATTTAAATTTCTCCGTCAGGTGCAGGAAGGCGTTAATTTGATACCCCATTTACCAATCAGCAAAATGTACTCCATAGCTCGCTCCGGATATTTTAACTCTCCATCGGCAAGAGGGATGAAAAGGGTTGAAAACGAAAATGTCCAAACTGACCGAGATTGCAGTATGGATATATGCATAGCTCTCAACAAAACTTGGTACACATATGACTTACTATCTGGAGAAAAACCTGTTGGGGGTAAGACACCCGTAGCACCCCTACGATGGAGGGTTGGTAGGGAGTGTCATGAAAACTCACCCAAAACGACCAATATTAGTGTCGAAAACATTTTTTTTTGTCGGTGACGCTGAGATGAATTGTGACACTCTGAATGCCGCCAGCTTCAGCTTCCATCGACATGGGGGTCAGAATGGTAAAAAGAAAATGACCAAAATGACTGAGAACAGTGTTGAATCAACAGTTCTCGGGTGCTCTACGCTAATTGATGACAGTCCCAATGACAGTTGGAATCGTGTACATCACATCTATTAGGCGACGCGTAATGCATACAGTCATCGCTTGTTTTTATTTGTCTGGGTATCATCTGCTTCTCAGACAATATGAGCTGCAACAAGGACAAAATTCCACGCTAAACGAAATAATCTAAAAATAAAACGTGAAAATAATTAAAAAATAAATGAAATACACAACAACAATTTTAAAACTACCGAACGTCGATACATCGAACCACCTCTGGATCTAAATTTTATTTCCAATTATCGAGATTTCGAGATATACAGAATACCGTTTTGGAGTCTATATAGCGCACGATTGAATCATATGTACCTACGGGCTTATATTTTTTATTTTAAAAATCTTCCTCCACTTGGAGGCTGCCAAAGACAAAGAATACACAAACAATTCATTCAAAAGTAAAATAAGTAAATTATGTCTCAATCTGGCGAGTATAAGTGGTGTCTGAGTATCAAAAGAGAACCCTGAGTGCTTTCAGCCCCCAGTCAATGAACTCTTGGTACTGACGTTAAAGGTCTTCATCAGTTCCATCGTCTTCTTAGGCACTGTCCCTCTTGTACCGATCATGAGACCCCTCACTTCTATATCGTCTTATCATATGGCACTGTAGGCTGGTAGATAGACTTCTTTTCTTGGTCCACTTCGTCTGGTTGGTTGGAGTGTGTTTCGAATCTTTCTGTGGGGTCTAATATATATCCTTTCTTCCCTTTGATTGCGATCATATCAATCCTTCTCGTGCTGCCATTTACTCCGATGCCATGGACTTCCTCATGCACTTGATATCCTTTCTCACGGAGCGTCTGTGCTATGGATGACCTGATGTTGTGGTGTCTAGTGTTTCGAAGAGCTTCCCCAAAGGCACAGGAACCCAAGACGTGAGGTAATGCTTCAGTCTCACTACATCTTCTGCAGCGGTTACCATCAAGGGACGTTCCTGGTATACAGGTGCAACGTTACATGCCATTTTCTGCGCATCTCTCCACTCCGTGCTAGAAAGGCCATCATGGTTTCTTATTTTTTTTTGCTAGGGGCTTTACGTCGCACCGACACAGATAGGTCTTATGGCGACGATAGGATAGGAAAGGCCTAGGAGTTGGAAGGAAGCGGCCGTGGCCTTAATTAAGGTACAGCCCCAGCATTTGCCTGGTGTGAAAATGGGAAACCACGGAAAACCATCTTCAGGGCTGCCGATAGTGGGATTCGAACCTACTATCTCCCGGATGCAAGCTCACAGCAGCGCGCCTCTACGCGCACGGCCAACTCGCATCATGGTTTCTAACCCAGCGGTTTGCAGGAGGGAACTCCTTGTACAGACACACTCCCTGACCTTTACTTCTCAACTGGCACCATTTTTCAAATTCAGATTCACGTAATTTGTTTCTGAGTTTCTTGGTGTCATACTCACCGTGTCTGTTCTTCATATCTCAGTTTTACCATTTACGTTTAACTCAGTTAAACATCTGTTAATTTCGGTTCTCCTCCCGTTTCAGAATGTTGCAGCTGTTTATATTCTGAATCAAGGCTCCCCAGCTTGCTCTAAAACGCCTAACCCTTTGTACCGTTTATCTGAGTAAATCATAGAATCCGTAGTGTCAGTAGGAAGGGATAAGATCTCCTTTAGTGTACTCTTAACGAGTTTATCGGCATCTTCCAGAAATCGCCGTGGTATTTTACCTGCAGGATCGCAGAGGAACTGGTAAGTCAACGTAGGGCAGACTGAATAATTTAGAATTGAAAATTTCTGATCCGGATGAAGCCAGGGACAGGATGATAAAGAACTGAGTTTCTGCTGAAGGAGTGTCATTGATTTCTTGGGATCAAATAACATGGTATCTGCATAATTTACCCCTAAGTATTTGACACATTCATTCCTAGAAATACATTTAATCTCCATACCTTCTTCGACTGAAATGAGCCCTTCTTATATTTCACCGCTACTGATATTAATGACTTTAGATTTTTGAAGGTATATTGTTAGACCAAGTTCACGAAACCTTTGTAGGGCTAGTTTCGTCAATTCTATCGCAGAGTCTCGGTTTTTTCCTACAATAACCGTTTCATCTGCGAAGCCTAATATTGTTAAAGGTTGCAGTCCATTGGCAAGAGAATAACCATGTGCAAGTCACACAGTTCTTTTTCGCCAATTTCTCGAAAAATGTGATCTGTTGTGAGATTGTATAAAACTGGCGACCGTGGGGATCCTTGCACTACGCCACGGCGTAATTTAATGGGATTCGTTTTCTTGAAATTGGCCTGGATCTGAGTTGTATTATTCTCCTGAAGCTTACAAATTATATTGCTCAGCTTGCTTGGCGCAGTTGACGAAGCTAACGTTTTCCGTAAGTGTAAATGGCCCACGTTGCCGAAAGCCTTGCTTATGTCTAGGAAGACCAGAGTAACATCTTGTTTGTTGTGTTTTGCTGAGTTTAACACAGATCTGAGTAAAGTGGTGTTTATGATGGTGCCAGGTGATTTGGTGAATCATCTTTGGTGTTCGCTAAATTGGATGTAACTCCTTAATCTTGCGTCGAAGACCTTCTCGATGACACGACGAAGGACTGAATATATGGTGATTGGCCTCCAGTCTGACAGTTCTGTTGGATCTCCATTTTTATGTAACAAAATGATGCGCGCCTTTGTGATCAGTAATGGAACGTGCCCTGTCGATAACATTATCGTAGCGATTTTAGCTACGATAGTTGATGCCATATCATCTTGTACAGCGCGTTCCCTTTCAGTCAGCAGATCGTCGTAATGTTCGCATTCACAGTTGTTAGGTGTGGCAAAAGTAGATGAAAAATGATTCTCAATATCCTCGATATCAGCCGTACAGTGAGTCATTTGATCGTTCAGAGCGTTTCTGATGGTTTTTTTTCGCTGGTTGTAATAGAAATACTGCATTTCTTGGTATCGGTACTTATTACGTCTCTTTTCTTTATCTCTGTCTGTTGCCCTCTGCGAATTTGAGTGTAGCTTGTAAGTTCTCTGTAGCTTTGCATCTCTCTTTGTTTTTGTTGCCTCAAAGTATTATTTTGCCGAGTGTTTAGGACCTGGTAGGAGATCTATGGCTTCGGCTAAGAAAACAGCGAATTCGTCAACAGACTTGTCGAACTGATCTATGCTCATTTCATAAGAAAACTTACAATTCCACTGGTTCAAGCGCTTTTTATATTCTTCTATTGGCCCCACCGGGTTTCGAAATTCTTCGTTATTGTATGCTTCATCACCTTGTGAAACGACAGAGTGGTTTATGGTAGGCTGTCTCTGTACTATTATTTTGCGATGTATATCAGGATGAGATCGACTTATATGCGTATTGAGTTTCATGCAGTGTTAGCCGCAGTGGGGACAGGGTAGTCGTGGTTTTCCATTCGAACTTAAATTATTTTGGGGGCTTGCAATATGATCTACAGCACTCGAAGAATCTGCTGCTTCGTTACTGGCTTTCGCGAATTTCGTCTTCATGTCGTAAAATGTAATAAGATGTTGTTAACGAGCTTTGCGATTAGTTAACTTGATTTTCCATATCAGCTTATCCTCTTAACGCTTTATTGCATTTTTACACTAGAATGGCCTTGCTTCAGTATGCATCATGGTGTGTTACTTAGGAGACGAGCTTTGACCAAACGTTTTATTGCATTCCTGACACTGAAATGATGTGTCTCTATTACGAGCAAACTGTGGTTTTTGTAGATTACCTCGCTGGGTAGACGTTTTATTGCATTTCCGGCACTGGAATTGCCTTTATCCCGTATGAAAAAATTGCGTGTCATTGTAGAGTCTCCTTTCTGTAAACCGCCATATAGCGTTTTTTTTTACAACGAAACGGCCTCTCTCCAGTATGCGCGTTGGCGGAGTTTACCCCTAGTAGTAAACACTTTTCTGCATTCGACACAGCGGAACGGTTTCTCTCCAGTACGTGTACACTTTCGTATTTGTTGACTAACCTGGACCCTTGGATAAGAGTACACAAAATAATTCTTCATATTCTTGACTAAAGAATCTCCAAGTACGACGAGACGAAATTTAAGCTTGACCTCCTTCGATTTACTCTGTTTATTAGGACTCACTAACGCGTGATCAGCTGTTAGTGTCACGTTCTTATTATTTTTCTTGACTCTGTGTACATAACACCTTTCTACATCATAACTTGCTCTATATACACTTGCACGTTTCCCCACTCTATCTGTATACCGGTACTCCCGTTTTTAATCATGACTTAACAGATTTCATTACAGCGTACTTCGGGTCTGAATGACTTGCAACAACCCTCGCGTTGATGTAGCAGACCTCTGGTCCACATGGGTTTCGTTGTTTAGGTGGTTGATTTGCAACTCGTTCTTCAAACAAGTTAGAAACTCCACAGTGCTTGGGACCCTGAATAATGTCTTGTCCGTTCCTAATACAAAGAAACCCGCTAAGTAAAGTGCTGCAACACGAATTAATCATAGAATAATTAAGTAAATATATTCTGTTCCACAACGCGAAATAATTGCCTTGTCGTTCGTGGTGCTACTACTCCAACACTGGCTTAGATTTCAGACACTGTCACATTACGCCAGTCGTAGTCAGTAAGTTAGTATCATCTTACGGAAAGTTTGAATGACTTACAATAACCCTCGCGTTAAGGTACCAGAGCTCTGTTCGACATGGGTTTCGTTGTTCGGGTGGTTGAGTTGCAACCCGTTCTTCAAAAGGTTAGAAACTCCACATTGCTTGAGACCCCGAATAATGTCCTGTCCGTTCCGTAATACAAGAATACCGACTAAATAAAATGCTGTCACACGAATTTATCATAGAATAATTAAGTAAATATTTTAGTCAATCCATTAACTCTTGTTCTACTTCACGAAATAATTGCCTTATCATTCATGTTGCCACTACTCCAACACTAGCTTGGATTTCAAACGCTGCTACGTTACACCGGTCTTAATCAGTAAGTTACGTATCATCTTATTGAAAGTTGGCACTCACTCCACCCAACAGTCAAAAAATATCTTGTGAATTCGCGGTATTTCGGCCATAAACAACGTACAAACGGGAGCGCTCCGTGCCTCTTTTTTTGGCTGTAAACATTTCGCTTTCCAGTATATTTTACAGTATGCATTTAAAAACATACTAACAAACTCGTATTTTGCGGTGTCGCTTTAATTACACAACCCAGCATTTTCAAACTTTTTTCTTGCGGCAAGAGGTGTGATAGGTGATCTTAACTAATTCTGGGTCGCTGAACACGAATCCGTTGTCCGTTTCTACGTATCACGTCACGTTTTCTCGCAATAGGTATATGAAAATAAGAGATAGACCTGAATATTGCATTTAAAAAATACTGATAAATGTTGATAATTTTGGAAATATTTCTATTTCTTTGTATGAAATAGTTGAATATTGTCTTGAATTATTATATACAATGAATAATTATTGAGTATAAAATTACAATGAAATATTTAGCATTTATTGTAATTATTTATTTATTATTTACATATTTTACGCCCACATTGGAGCACTGAAATCAATACATTTGAGTTAATTTCTTCTTCTTCTTCTCCCAGAACTTTTTCATCCTCTCCGACCTGGAAGCCCTTTGTGTGTCCGATATAGTATATTGTTTCCGTTCAACTACTTTTAGTTTGAGACTTATGCTTTTGTTCTTCAAAATCCTCTTCTCTTTTCTGTCTTTGATTTGTTGCCGAGTTATACCCAATTCTTCCAAATCGTCCTGAACTTCTTTGAACCAATTATTATTGATTTTATTCTTCAAAAAGTAATCGAATAGTTGTTTCAATATCCTGGTGTCTGCTAATCTTGATATGTGACAGAAAAAGGAAATTCTTCTTTTACGCATTGTAGATATTATTGATTCACATTCACGATAGACAATGTTGTTAGGCAACAATCTCCACTGTCCATCAACTTGGTGTTTTTTATTAATAATTGTTCTAAGAATTCTTCTCTCAGTTTTCTGTAATTTGTCTGTTGTAGATTTTACATTTAATTTGAATAAAGTTTCACTAGCATAGGTTGCCTCTGGTTTAACTATGGAATTATAGTGTTTCAGCTTAGCGTTTATCGAAAGAGATTTTTTTTTATAGGTTGGCCAGGTAAGTCTTTGTGCTTGTTTAAATTTAGTTGTTCTGTGTTCTATTGCTTCTTTTTCATTTGTGTTCCATGTTATTATTTCCCCAAGATATTTGAATTTCTGAACAATTTTAATCTCTTTATTACTGTTCAGCTGAATAACTGGTAAATCAACTTTAAAAGTTGGCATCATTTCTGTTTTTTCAAATGAAATTTGTAATCCCATTTTTTTAGCTATAATTTCTAGTTGTTCAATTTGAAATTTAGCCTCTTCTATTGTATTTGCAAGTAATGCTAAATCGTCCGCAAAAGCAAGGCAGTTGAGTTTAATATTTCTACCGATCTTGATAGTTGGTTGGCATTTCTTGTTCCATTCACGCATAACCTTCTCCAATGCACAATTAAATAACAATGGTGAAAGTCCGTCTCCTTGTCGAAGTCCAGTTCTTATAGTGAATGATTCTGATAATTCACCTCTAAATTTAACTTTTGCCTTCGTATTTTTAAAAGTCATATTAATGAGGTTAACAAGTTTTTGATGTAAGCCAAATTCTTTAAGGCTTTTTAATAATGAGTCACGATGAATACTGTCGTATGCTTTTTTTAAATCTACAAACGTGATGACCAGACCCTTACTTCGAACTCTTTGGTGCTTCATTATCCATTTTAAACTAATGATTTGATCTGGACAGCTTCTACCTGGTCGAAATCCTCCCTGATATTCTCCAAGTTCTTGGTCGAGTTGTTCTTGGATTCTTGTGTATATAATCTTGGATAAAATCTTGTATGTAATATCAAGTAAGGATATCCCCCGATAATTATTTGGATCGGAGCGATCACCTTTCTTGTGCAGCGGGTGGATTATCGCTGTATTCCATTCCTCAGGAAGCTTCTCCGTGTTCCAAATATCAATGATGTATTTATGTAGGTTTTGAATAGTCTGATCATTAGCATTCTTCCATATTTCTGCTACTATTTGATTCTCTCCTGCTGCTTTGTAGTTTTTAAATGCATTAATTGCCGTTTTCACTTCATTGTAAACTGGTGGTATAATCTTTTGTAATGGAGTTTTATTTTTTGGGTTAGGATCAAATTCTAAATGTTCCACAGGATCCTCACAATTAAGTAACTCTTTAAAGTATTCTGCAAGAATGTTAGGATTATCCTGATTATTGTGTGCCATTTTACCATTTTTATTTCTTAACATAAGTGTGGGAGGGGTAAATTTAGATTGATATTGCTTGAATGTTTTGTAATAGTCTCTTGTTTTATGCTGATTGAATGTTTCTTCTATAGTGCTAAGCATTTCCTTTTGATAATTCCTTTTAATTGTCCTAATTTCTTTAGCTGTTTGTCTTCTGGCATTTATTAGTTCTTCTCGAGATTTTTCCGTTTTCCTCTGTTGATCATTTATCCATGCCTTGTGTCTTGCTTGAATTGCTTTGTCACATTCCTCGTTCCACCACGCATGTTTCTTTCTCCTTTTGATTGGGGCAATTTCTTCAGCTATGGTTTTAAGTTTGTTGATCATTGTCTCTAATTTGTCATTTAAAGGTGTTTTGGATCTCTCTAAATATATTTTATTATTTATTAAGTAACTGGGATCATAATTTCTCCTTGCTTTGAGATGATTATGTTTGTGTTTCCTTTTTGGTGTTAACTTGATTTTTATTTTTGAGATATAATGATCCGAGTCAATGTCTACCCCAAGGAGGACTCTGACATTATAAATTTCTTTAGGATAATCTTTATCCATGGCAACATGATCAATCTGAAACTCTCCCAATTTTACGTTAGGGCATTTCCATGTCATAAGTTTATGTGGTCGCCTCATGAATCTGGTGGTTTCCAAAACGAGTCTATGATCTGCACAAAGTTCAATTAATCTTTGGCCATTTTTGTTCGTTAATTTATGAGCTGGCCATTTTCCTACAACTGTGCGATACTTCTTTTCTCTGCCTATTTTAGCATTGAAATCTCCAAGTAAGATTTTTATATGCTCATCAGGGATCTTCGCTAATATGTAATCAAGTTCCTCCCAAAAGTTTTCAACTCCTTCTCTATCTTTATTGTTTTTGTCATTTGTTGGTGCATGGACATTTATTAAAGTATAAGTTTTATTCCCTACTTTAATTGTTAGAAGTGCCATCCTCGAAGATTTTGAAGAAAATTCTTCAATTGAGTCTATTATGCTACTATGAACAAGAAAACCTACACCAAATTGAGGGACATTCTTCATTACTCTTTCTCCTGGAGGTCCTTTGTAGAGACGATAACCTCCTGATTCAATTGGGTCCTGGTCTGTGTTCCTAAGTTCTTGTAAAGCCATTATTAAAACCCTATGTTGGTCCATCACATCAGTTAAATGTTTCAACTTGCCCACCTTACTTAGTGAATTAATGTTTAATGTTGCAAAGTATGAAAATTTTCCTGATTTGTTGAACTTAAGTCTCATCTTACATTGTTGGGTTAGTCCACTGTCTGTCAGCTGTCTGTCGATTGTCTGTTGGGCTTCCAGGCGCTCCGATTCGCCTAGGTCTTCTACTTGACACCCCACCGATTCCGAGTGGTGTCTTTGTGCAGATCCTTGTTGTTGTTTGTCCACACCGGTGGATTTATTCATTAGAAGACTCATCATCATTGATTGTCTGATCTTTCGATCGAAACATTTCTGACCAACGTCAGGCTTTACAATTCCAGATGTGATCTGGAAAGGTGATTAATGAAGTATGAATTGGTGATGAATGAAGTGCTACAAGTTCATCCTAGTTGTTCAGGACTGGGAGTAGGCATTTCCTCCATACTCCGCATATGTTATGGTTTTCCCGCCAATACTCGGGTAGCTGATTGCAGTGGTTTCCCACTGATTTACACAAAAACACATAAACAACTCTGAGGCAATGAAAGCATTTTATTTTGACAATTAAACGTGATTTACAAGCAAACAGTGTAACTTTTAATCAGTATCTTTATGAATTCATAAATGTGAACAAAATTAACAGTCCTAGATATCCGCTTGGAATGAACGCTTGGCTCCCCAGCGTCTGACTGCATCAAGTTTGTCTTCTTTTTTCAAACACCAACAGTAGTCGGCCATTATTGGTTCATCCCAGCTCCCCTGGTATCTTCTTTCTGCCTCCTTGATGTCCTGATGGAACCCCTCTCCCATCTCTCCATTAACAGCCCCAAGATTTTCCAGAAATTGATCGAGATGAGAATGAAGGAAGTGCAGTTTCAGACTCATTCTACGCAACTCTTTCATACCATCCAACATCGTTTTCACTATTGTTTAGTATTGTTCATCCTTTACATTTCCTAGGAACTTCATTATGACGTCTCTTATTGAATTCCATGCATCAAGTTCCACGACATTCATTGTTTGTTCAAAGTTTCTGTCTTTCAGAAGCATTCTAATTTGTGGTCCATTAAAAATGCCTTCCTTGACTTTTGCATCAAAAAAATGTGGAAATTTGCTTGCATTGTACTTGAAACAGGGGCTAATTTTGTCCAAGGCCTTAACGAACTGCTTCATGATTCCCCAGTTTGATATGTAGCGGTGGCAAAATAATTTTTTGTGGGTTAACTAATGAAGCATTTGTAACATTTGTAACATTTTTCACACCAAGTGTCAAAACTTGTCTCTTGGTCCAGGAAGGTGTGGACCAGTGTTTGTCCCTAGCTCTGCTGTCCCATTCATATAAATAACAAGGGAATTTAGTGTTGCCTGCTTGTTGTCCTAATACAATACCACACACCTTCAAGTCACTACACACATCCCACCGGTGCTCATGATACTTGATTTTATCTAAAACAGTTTGCATTGTGATATATTGTAATTTTCTTTTAGTGAAACGGAATGTACCACAGGAATCGAAGCTAGAATTTTTCCGTTATGAAGTTGTACAGCCTTTAAGCTCCTCTTGTAGGAATCCACAAAATAGCAGATTCGCTGTTATCACAAAGCAGCACTGTGCCGCAATGACACATTTTCAAACAGTAAATGGCAAATAACACGAAAACTAGATGTGATACAACATAACCAATGACATTTCTGAAATCAGGAGACCTTATTTAGTTAAAATCACGTAACTTATCAGATGCTTTGCCGCAAAAATCGTGCTGGGTAGAGTTATTACTCTTATTAAAGTAACATTTTAGAAGGTAGAATGCAGTAGTCTGCATTCAGTAGTGAAACATGAAACATACCTCCATTAACACCTTTGGAAAAAATCCTTTAGTCTCTTCTGTTTTTTTTACTGTTAACCTTTTTTCCTTCCACATACTTTTCAACAATATTCATTGCTGTCATTTATATTCGACTGACACTGTATGTAGGTTCGAAACCATGCAGCCAAGATTCGTAAATGGAGCTTGTCACCCACGACTTCCGGGGTTGCTTTCGTACGTGACCGGTAATGAATTCACACCCGAAAAACAGCGAGGCTTTTCCGATTTTCCGATCACTAGAAGTTTTGTTTTTCGGTTCCCGTCATATTAGCTCCCTGTATCACTGTAACCCTTTCTTTACTTGTTAACTCTTCCTCACAAGCTGCCAATGGTGCATTGCACAGTCAATATTGTACAAAATTCGAGTTACAGAGTATTGTTTTGCTTGAAGGGAGGAAACATTTGCTTCCAGAAATCAAGAAATTCGGGTAACCGAATTTCGAATAATAGCATCAGGTTCGAACGTGGAAGGACAGACTGGCTGAAAATGGACTGCACCTCAATATCCAGAAGACAGAATACCTGGAATGTGGCCCCCAAACCAGAGGTACCATAAGTATCAGTGAAGAAGACCTGCAGAAGACCATGCAATTTAAGTACTTGGGATCCGTCATCACCTCATACTGTGACACCACTCCTGATACTCGGATGAGGGTAAATGCAGCTTGGCTCAAGTGGAGACATGTCACTGGAGTCCTCTGTGATAAAAAGGTGCCTCAATATCTAAAGGCAAAAGTTTATAAGAGTGTGGTACGGCCAGCAGCGATCTATGGGACTGAATGTCGCCCCATGACGAAACAACAGGAGCAAATGTTGACAACCATGGCGATGAAGATGCTTCGATGGTCCATGGGGCTGACCCGTTGTGACCACATAAGGAACACGGACGTCCGGCAAAGGTTTGGTGTCGCGCCCATCATAGACAAAGTGAGGGAAGTCCATCTCCGCTGGTACGGCCACGTCATGAGAAAACAGGACGATTCAGTTGCCAAAACAGCGCTCCACATCAACCCAGAGGGAACAAGACCACGAGGAAAACCGGCAAAGAGATGGACTGACAACATCAGGGCAGACATGCACAGTGTTGGCTTAACACCAGAAGATGTCAACGACAGACAGAAATGGAGGAGATGTAGCAAAGCAGCAGGCCCTGCAAGTCGGGATTAATGCTAAGAAAGAGAGAGAGATAAATAAATGCACGTGAAGAATAGGACAAATGGCCGGGAAATTGAAGTTACTTCGAGTTACTGAAAATTCTCGTATTGGAGGTTCGAGATTAAACTGCAGTTCGTAAAATATCAATCAACATCACAATAAATAATTTAAAAATTCACTGACCACACAATGAAGAGGTAATATAATTCCTAGAATTAAATTTTTAAAAATACCAAGGCAACTTCTGGAGCCATTTTATATCAAGCCACGTTATTTGACCTATTCATAACGAATGCTGCGGAGCGGACGGGTCTTCTAGTAATATTCAGTATTGATAGTTAAATGTAAATATTACTGATAGTTCGAAGCTTCTCAATGGTTGAGATCCTGTGGACTCACCAAATGGCAACCTTCCACACTGCGCTCTTAGTGTTCACAAACACGCGTTACTGGGAAAAATTTCCCAACAGTGCATGTAATAATAATAATAATAATAATAATAATAATAATAATAATAATAATAATAATAATAATAATAATAAATAAACGCTATTTGTTCGGGGCGTCGACCTCTAGAGATCTTTTGCTACTACTTGCACCATATGATATGAACCTGCGTGTAATTGGAATTGCGGAAGTGTAGAGTGTTGAATGTGATGAAAGGAACGTTAAGGATGACACAGACACCCAGTCCCCAGGCCACGTATATTAATCATTTACAATTAACAAACCCGACCCGGACGGGAATCGAATTTGGGGCCGCCGGGTGACAGGCGGACGCGTTGCCACCTACACCGCGGGGCCGAACACAGTGCATGAAACTTACATCCTTTGGGTGACTAAAGGTTCCTTATTGGAGAGGGAAGCATTTATACCACCCGCTTTGTGTTTAGTAATATTTCATATTGTAAGCACTGTCTGCATTTTGATGTGCTAGTAGAAAGAACTACACCCCCTTTCGATGCACATAGATTGGTTCTTCAGTTGTTCACTGGCCTGTTCCTGAAATGTTGAGACTAGTTTGAGTACTATTTGGGCACACATTTCAACTTTTGACTTGAAGTCGGTTTTTTCCTCGGACTCAGCGAGGGGTTTTTTAGGCTGTGAGGGGCGCTGACACCTTTAAGGGGATTCGTTTAAGATCAGGGGCGTCAGCTAAAGCGTGTGAAGATACAAAAAATTCGTGTTAAATGGCAGAAGGTCCAACTCCTTGGCTGAATGGTCAGCGTACAGTTCAGAGGGTTCCAGGTTCGATAACTGTCCCGGCAGAAGGTTTTAACTGCATTTATTTAATTACTCTAGGATGGAGAATGGCTATTCTTTCTAGGTCGCAGCGATTCAGACAAGTCTTACGGCGACGATGTGATAGGACAAGGCTAGGACTGGGAAGGAAGCAACCGTGGCATTACTTAATGTACAGCTTGATGTGAAAATGAGAGACCACGGAAAACCATTTACAAGGTAGTTCAATGTGTGATTCGAACTTACCGTCACTCAAATGCAAGCTCACAGCTGCATGACCCGTGCAGCCAACTCGCTCGGTGGGATATCTGTGTTTGTCTTAACACACATATCTTTATCTATCTTCTTATCTTATCTTAATCTGTTTACCCTCCAGGGTTGGCTTTTCCCTCGGACTCAGCGAGGGATCCCACCTCTACCGCCTCAAGGGCAGTGCCCTGGAGCTTCAGACTCTGCGTCGTGGGATACAACTGGGGAGTATGACCAGTACCTCGCCCAGGCGGCCTCACCTGCTATGCTGAACAGGGGCCTTGCGTGGGGATGGGAAGAAAGAAAGAGGGAAGGAAGCGGCCGTGGCCTTAAGTTAGGTACCATCCCGGCATTTGCCTGGAGAGGAAGTGGGAAACCACGGAAAACAACTTCCAGGATGGCTGAGGTGGGAATGAAACCCACCTCTACTCAGTTGACTGCCCGAGGCTGAGAGGACTCGTTCCAGCCCTCGTACCACTTTTCAAATTTCGTGGCAGAGCCGGGGAATCGAGCCCGGGCCTCCGGGGGTGGCAGCTAATCACACTAACCACTACACCACAGAGGCGGACTCGTAAAATCTCGCTACGAAGATCCACCTCGCTGCATACCTGACCCCGAAGAGAACGGGATAAGGTTGGAAATACATACTGTACACACACTTAGAAATATTACTAAATTGGCTTATTCACCTACATGTGTTCCTGAATCCGTAAGAACGATTCAATATCCATCTTTTATATTGTTCATAGACTTCTTTTCATATTATCTGAGTTGACCGCCTGTCTTGTAGTAATCGTTCAGTGGTTCAGAGGGAAAGGTCTCTAGAGTTTAGGGAATTTCTTAACCTGGCGCCACCTTACCACATGATGTCAAGTCTGGTATGCTGAGAATGCAACAAATAGCTCTAGAGCAAGAACAGGTTTATTACGGCCTGTGTAATGCAGATTCTAGCACCATGGTTATCCGCGTTGTACATAATTGGTGTTATCTGTGGATCAACAGATATATGAGCCCTTCTTATCGCAAGTTGCGATCACTGATATTTGTAGTGTGGGAGGAAGACCTCGGACACTGTTTCAACAGTTGACCTCTTACATAAGATTGCGCTGTCAGACCGCAAATGTGAACTAAGTCGTTTGTTGGCAGTTTAAACCATCACTGTAAGTGCAGTATTGAAGCTTCATACCCTGGGATTATGTGCTCAAATGACAGTTTCTCCAGAATGTATTGTTACGATGTCAAAAGTCTCTAAAATGAAGTGAAACCAACAACAATAAGTAAGAAGTAGCACTGAAGAAATAAGCCCATCCTAGAGTCAAAAATACGGTAGAGTCCCATATTTCGTTCCCTTAGCAGATTTTGACTTGTAGAAATTCAGGAATATTATGATCAATGCTATTAATATATTCTCTACTTACGGGCAAGTGACAATGAAATTGTTATAAAGTAAAGTAGTCAATATTTGATATAAATATAAACAATGCAAGAATTAAACTACAAAAATGTGTTCGTAATGTCGTCCCCCACCAAATTTATGAATATTACAATTAATTTTAATATATTTTCCTTTCCAACCTTACCAAATACATTCCCTATATACTTCAAGGCCATTTATGATAAATGTTTTCTTGGTATTCCTTTTTAACATTCTTTCAGCGTTGCTTCTGAGATGTTAAACGCCTTACCCATAATCTTGTCCCTCACTGCCTTAATACCCTTTTCATAGTCTCCTTATCCCATTGCTTGCGTTTTCCCCATCTGAAAATAATAATAAACTTCTTAAATAACAAATAAAATTTAAGGGGACGAAATTACGAACATTCCCTGATTTATTATGATTGCCGCTACTGTAAATCTCGCCAGCTACCTCACTGTAATGATTACACGCCAGGAACTTTTCCACACGACAGAAATGCAGTCCAGTATTTCATACCCATATCAGTGCCCACTCTAGGAATAACGGGCTCTTAAATTGAATGCTGCACTAACTCAGCTCAGCATGAAAACCGAACCCTCCTTGTACATGGAAACTAAAAGTGGTGCACACATCTAACTCTCACAGCAAGACAACGGGATGGGGCTACGCATGTGCGCGCGGCTTAACATTAAGTACCAACCGTGCAAACTGGAAATCCCTAGGGGGACGAAATTAGGAGCTGTGAAGGAATTCGCCCCCCCCTAACTTACTGTTAAATTATTTTGTAGTTGATTAAAAATAAACATTCAGGGGGCCATGAAATTATTTTATGTGACAAAACAAACAGTAGACTACTGAAATTACAACCATCAAGATACGTCATTATCACATGTAAGGTGACAACTGCAACACGTTCCTAACTGCGTAGGTACAGCATTTATTCGAAATGCGTGCCCTCACGTCTGACGCATTGTTCATAACAAGAGTTCTGTACGTTGATGAACACAGGTTGCCTAAAAGGGCCCAAAGATTAACTGTACAGTATCTTCTATCGTAATTCGCAGGTAAAATGACCTAGCTAAGAATGTTTCCGTGTTACGAGAGAATTCATTGTGTCCTTTTGTCAACCTGTTGATCAACTTGTTCAAATAATTTTTATGACCGGTATGAGCAATACATGAGTCATGAGGGTGCACATACTGAACGCATGCTATACTGACGCAGTTAGATACGTGCTGCAGTCGTCACCTTGCGAGTTTTAATGATGTATTTTGATGTCCAGAGCATGTTCGTAATTTGTTCAGCCACATGCTCTATATGCGAAACAGAGGTTGAAATTACGTCCATCCGTCCGGAATGGCAATTCATCCTCTGGTGTAAAACAATGCATTGCTTTACACACAAGTCGTATGCGTATTCGTTTCCTATCATCGCTTAAAACAACAAGGAGAGATTATAATTTTTAGAAAATCAACAAAATTGTTTGTATTAAACACTTCTTCTTCTTATGGTGCCATATCCTCACAGAAGATAGACGACCAACTTAGATCAAACATTATCTTGCCCTTCCCGTAGCAGGGTTGCCGGTGTGGGGATGTCGAACCACTGCTGGAAGTTCCATATCCAGGATAATCTTCTCCATCCACATGCACGTTAACCTTGAATGGAATAAAGCAGGGAGAATAGTAAAACGTCGCTGTACATCAAAGGAATCTGAGAAAGCAAATTTAAAGAAGGTTAAGACCGACAAGATGCATATAGCTAGTTGTATTTACATAAGGAGGTAGCTTACAAGGGAGAGTCACGATATATTGTCACGCACTCTGTATATTTAAGGACCGGGTGAGTTGGCCGTGCGGTTAGGGGCGCGCAGCTGTGAGCTTGCATCTGTAAGATAGTGGGTTCAAACCCCACTTTCGGCAGCCCTGAAGATGTTTTTCCGTGGTTACCCATTTTTTTTGGCTATTTGTTTTACGTCACACCGACACAGGGCGACGATGGGACAGGAAAGGCCTAGGAATAGGAAGGAAGCTGCCGTGGCCTTAATTAAGGTAAAGCCCCAGCATTTGCCTGGTGTGAAAATGGGAAACCACGGAAAACCATCTTCAGGGCTGCTGACATTGGGGTTCGAACCCACTATCTCCCGGATGCAAGCTCACAGCCGCGGGCCTCTAACCGCATGGCCAATTCGCCCGGTGTTTCCAATTTGCACACCAGGCAAATGCTGGAGCTGTACCTTAATTAAGGCCATGGCCGCTTCCTTTCCATTCCTACGCCTTTCCTATTCCATCGTCGCCATAAGAGCTACCTGTGTCGGTGCGACGCAAAGCAAAAAAAGAAAGAAAAACAAAAACAAAAAAACCGGGCATATATATTATATTAAAGGAATTTACTAAAAACAGCTTCGGCAAGTCCGTCCGTCCGTTCTACTGGACTGATTTGCTTCAATTTTTGTTTTAATCTCTCCGGAATTACCTGCCGGTGAATCATGAGACATTGGAAGGTCTCTGAGTTCAGCCAACTTTGAGTAATCATAAAATCAGATGATTGAAAGATCACTCCAACAATTACAGGCGGAAGCTTACCCTAACCCGCAATACATTCTGTACTTATCAGGTTGCTAAGCGACTAACACTTTCATTAATATTCTGATCCTTAGTAATGATATTGCATGCAGCCATGTGTAATTGCTCCCTGTCAAGCCAGAAAGTATACACTTCATCTGATCACCTAACAATTTTATTCCCTGCTACATACTCTTTGATTCTCTAACCTTTCCCAGCTTCCAAACATATTCAACAGGTGGCAGAGCGCTCCTAATAACTTACATGGCGCTAATAAAAAGAAGTCTACGTACAAACAGACCCCAACATGGCATTCGCCTTAGACATTATCCGGGAACTCCTATCGAAGGATAACCTAACTGCATTAGAAAGAATGAAGGCCATGTATCTTAATCAAGTTCTCTGCCTGGCTAAAGACGCTCCGTTGAGTCTAACCAATGAGTTCACAAGACAGTCGTTCTATATAGAAGAAATGCGATTAAAAATACCATTGCCTTCTACAACAAAATACCAAGCTTTACATCAAGAACTGCAGGATAAGAAAAAGTAAATGTATGTATAGATGTTTACCAAACATACGGCATGATGACATCAGAATGGATGAATTCTGACTGCGAACTGCAGCATACCATAACGTGCTTCTGATTTAATTTATTCATAAAACCATTGAAAAGGGCAGGCCAAAGACTGTAACTTCGACAGGCACATCAAGACGAGTTATCTGACCTATTTATAACGAATTCTGCGGGGCAACATGGGTCCTCTAGTTTATATTTATACTAGCTGTAGTAACCGGCGTTGCTCGGAGAGTTTTTGAATGTTTATTACCAGTTAGTTATGTGTGAAGTGAAACGTTATAGAATTCCTTTTTGACATTTTGATTGCTATGTTAGAATTTAGAATTGTTTAGACGTGTTTTGTTTCCAGTTGTAGATCATTCGATTTTCGAGTAAAACTTATCCTTAGTTATGCTTTAATTGACTGGGAAGTATTTGATCCTGTCAGAAAAATAATAAGTGATAATTATATGTATTTACTCGTCGGACTATGGATACGATGTACACGATTTCAACTGTCATTGAAACTGTCCCAAAAACAGTGGATTCAACACTAATCTCGGTTATTTTAGACTATTTACTTTTAAGCCCATCTCAGCCCCCAGTATCAATGGTTTAAACGATATCCAGAGCGTCACAATTCATCTCAGCAACACATAAACGATGATTTCGACATTCATATCGGTTATTTTCTATTATTTTTACATGCCAAGCCAACGGCCGTAGCCGTGTTGAAACACCGGATCCCGTGAGATCTCCGAAGTTAAGCAACATTGGGCGTGGTCAGGAGTTGGATGGGTTGCCACGCGCTGTTGGTGGGGTGGTGGTGGGGGTAAGGGAATGGAGGAGAGGAAAGGAACTGGCCACCCTACCGCAAGTAAACTCCGGCTCAGGAATACCTCTGCGGAGGTTCGGACCTGCCTTCGGGCAGAACATCCCTTACCTTCCCTTACATTTCCCAACCCTAGGGGGGGTTGGGATGTTCCATCTCCATAGTATTCTTTTACCAGATGTTAAGTCATGTGTGTACCAATTTCTCTGAGAGCTATTCTAGAACATGCTCACTTATATCCGGTCATTTTTGCATTCATTTTCACCTCTTCTCAACTTCCATGGTGATTGCGGCTGAAGTATGACTTAATCGGCATCCTGAGTGGCACAATTCAACTTAGCGACTTCGTAAATTTGGATTCGACATTAATATCAGTCGTTTTCGTTTATTTCTGTATTTCACACCATCCCGTAGGAGTTCAAGGGATGTTTTCCTCCAACAGTATTTTTTCATATTGTAAATCATTTATGTGTAACAATTGACAAATGTATAGGGACTATGGTGGAATAAACACAAATACATGCGTAATGTCGGTCATTTTGAATATTTTCCTTTTCACCCCTTCTCATCCCCATGCCGATGAGGGCTGAATAAGAACTTCAACGACATCCGGAGCGTCATTATTCATCTCAGCGATCCCGAAAACTGTGGATTGTATATTAATATTTGTCGTTGTCTATTATTTTCGTATTTCAGGCGTCTTTCCGTATTTTTTATAATTCAATCCCGACCCTACGGCTGCTAGTGTTATCTTACCCCCACAGCAAATTTTTCTAGTTATTAAGTCATATGTGCACCAAGTCTGGTTGAGAGATATCCTACAACATACACATATACGTCCATTATCTCGGTCATTTTGGAAATTTTGTTTTTCAACTTTTCTCATTCCCTATGCGAAAGGAGGCTGAACTTGGACTTAAGAAATTCAGAGTGTCACTATTCATTTCAACGACCCTAAACGTATGGGTAGATACTATTTTCGATTATTTTTATATCTCACCCCCTCCCATCCCGACGCGGGGTAGGGTTTTCATAACTCCACGCAGTTTGTCTCCTGATAGTAAATGTTGAGTGTACCAAGTTCGGTTGAAATCATTCCCGTAGTCCCGAAAACTATGGATTCAACACTAATATTGGTCGTTTTTTGTTATATTTCACCCGCTTCCCTAGGAGTTCTAGGGGTGTCTTGCCCCCACAGTATTTTTTTCCAGATAGCAGGTAATATTTGTACGAAGTTCAGTTGACAGCTATGCTGGAACGTACACACAAACATCCATAATCTTGGTCACTTTGCACATTTTCTTTTCTTCAGCTCTCCTCACCCCGTGCCGTCGTGCCCGACTTAAACGACACCCGGAGTGTCACTAGTCACAGTGTATTTTACAGATAGTAAGTCATACTTATATCAGTTTTGGTTGATAGCTACGCTGGAACACACAACTCGATTATCTCGGTCATTTTGGACAATCAGGTCATTAAATGATCACTCCAATAATTACAGGCGAAGGCTTACCATAATCCGCAATGCATTCTGTACTTACCAGGTTGCTAAGCGACTAACATTGTCATTAATATTCTGATCCTTAGTAATGTAATTGCTTTCAGCCATGTTTGATTGCTGCCTGTCAAGCCAGAAAGTGTACACTTCCTCTGATTACGGAATAATACTATTCCTTGATAGATACTCTTCAATTCTCTAACATTTCCCAGCTTCCAAATCTATCCAACAGATGGCAGAGCGTTCCTAAAAACTTACATGCTGTTCAGAGAAAAAGTCTACGTACAAACAGACCCCACCATGACATACGTCTTAGGCATTACCTGGCAACACCCTGTGACTTCCCCTCTTGGAGAACAATCATTGAACGAGAAATGCAACCATGCAAGCTAAGGGCGCCAATCTTTAAATTGATGACTTAAAGATCAAAATTTATAATCAAGCTTGGACGGACTCTTATCACACGGGTGGGGTGATAGTGCACTAATCATTAAGCAGGAGAATTAGAAATCAAAAGGCTAATTAAGGCAGATTGATTAAAGTGAACTAGAAAAATACTATTTATTATATTGAATATAAATGACGACGGTTTAACGAGAACTGAATTTAAAATAGGAAATGAATTTAACAAAAAGTTGAATGACTCTACTTCGCGAAAACTTGCAATATTTTTAACTCGCTTGCTCACCATGTAGTCTTGTTCTGCTGGTCCTTGGAAAGCTTCCATCCTTGTAGCTGGAACATCACCGGTCGTCTTTGAGATATCATCATCTGCAGCTAAGTACCATTCCTGCCTTGCTAAGTGCACCGACCACTAATTGGAAGATGGCTTCAACACTAACACTCCCTATTACCGAGCTCGATAGCTGCAGTCGCTTAAGTGCGGCCAGTATCCAGTATTCGGGAGATAGTAGGTTCGAACCCCACTGTCGGCAGCCCTGAAAATGGTTTTCCGTGGTTTCCCATTTTCACTCCAGGCAAATGCTGGGGCTGTACCTTAATTAAGGCCACGGCCGCTTCCTTCCCTCTCCTAGCCCTCTCCTGTCCCATCGTCGCCATAAGACCTATCTGTGTCGGTGTGACGTAAAGCAACTAGCAAAAAAAAACACTCCCTATTATGCTCTATCCCATATATTGGAGATGAGCCCTAAGTCATAGTTAGAAAAACCTCCTTGGGTTATGTGGAGAGGATACTCAATTAATAATCCTTCCAACTTTACTGAAAATGTGCCCTGAAGTTTCATTTCTATCTAGTTTAATACTACCTATTGTCTTAGACTGGTACAAACCGGTCTAGTAGCCGAGCTGTACGTACTTCCTGATGAGAGTGGCTAGACACCCCTCATTCAGAAATTCCTAAGTACCACGTCGTGGTAACGAAGTAATAAATGTAGAAGTGATAAACTATCACACTAGTCCACTATGGTACAACAACCATAAGACAAGTTCTCAGACCTACAGCGAAATACAAGATCGAAGAATCAAGATTAATAATAACGAATGCAGAAGACGAATGAAGAATAATGATGCCAAGAGCTCCAACACACCCTTTTATAACCTTCTCTGGCTCTAATTACAGGTCGCTACACGTGGTCCAATCAGTTGACACGTCTCTCCCCACTCCAGATATTAGAGTAGATGGGTCCCAACCAAGATATCAACTGTTCTTCTATTAGCCCTTTCACTCAGTATCCATGGCAACATGACGCTCCTTTGAAAATATAGGCGGTGATCAGTTTGAATTATTCTGGTCGAAATACGGTAGCTGTCGTTACAACGCTTGAACACGTGCTCGCTTTTCCCAGAATTTGATGTCTAAATTTGTCCTTCCTTCTTCCTCGGTGATGTGGCAAGATAGAGGAAATCTACTGCAAGTTAAATTTAAACGAATGTCGCAAGAATCTAAGTGAATATTAGGATATTCAGCCCTCGTTTACAAGTCGTAGTTACAAAGTAATGAAATGATAGTGAGCAAATGATTAAACATGAATGATAATAAAATTACATACCAAGATAAATATCATGACGTTAAATTCCTGAATTAATTACACATAATAAAATTAACATAATTACACTGTGACGTCTGGAACGTTACAACCCAACGAAGGATAACCTAGCTACACTAGAAAGAGCGAAGGACATGTATCTTAAAGAACGTTCTCTGCCTGGCAAAGAACGCTCCCTCCAGACTAACTATGAGTTCACAAGACAACCGTTCTATATAGAAGAACTGCGATTAAAAATACCATTGCCTTCTACGATACAATACCAAGATTTACTACAAGAACTGCAGGGTAAATAAGCGAATATATGGATAGATTTTTACTAAACAGACTGCATGATCACATCAGAATGGATGAATTCTGACTACGAACTGCAGCATACCATAACACGTTTCTTATTAAATGTTGATAAGATCATTGAAAGGGCAGGCAAAACAATGTGACTTCGACAGGCATACCAAGGCGAGCAGCACGGGTTTTCTAGTATATTTTGAATGACAATCCTTTAAAGGAGAAAGCCAATACTATGTAAAGGAGGACGCCCAATATTGACTACAAATTGAAGGCATAACTCCAAATATAATAGTAAAATCCGGAATATTGCATGGAGCAGGAATAAAGGAACATAAAAATGCCAACGAAGAGCTGAAAATATTAGCTAATACAATGGGTTTACCAGAATGTAGAGCTAGTTGTGGAGTTAGATTAGTATGATTAGTATGTTAAAACGAATAAAAGAACTGACTAAGGAAAGGAAAACCTCATGAATGACAGGAAAATGAATGACTCTCTAGGCCTTGCAAATGTGATACACCACGGATAGGTACAGAAAAATGAATCGCCCAAAGATATCCTTTAGGAAGATTCTGGTACAAGTAAATAGAAGGACTGCCAGACTAACCTAAGGCTGTATCGCACATGCCGTAAGTTCTAAAACCCTAGTTGTAATATCAGAAATAACTGAGACCGACTGAGCCTGTGATACGTCCGAGGACTATGGACAAAACAAGGAAGATAAATCATTAACAGAAGCTACCCTCATTGGGGAGAATTGATGGGAAAGGCACCTAATATCATGCAGGACATCCTCTGGCTCAGTGAAGTGCAGTAACTCGACGTGAAAGTGAATCATTGAGCGTGTGGAAGACATCTGGAGTGATATTGATACATTCTGTTTTAATGGAAGCTCAGAGCTTCCTGGTATTCACAGGTGGTAGGTTATGGATGCCAAAAGACCTTTCCACGAGGTCCCATATATGCTCTATCGAGTTCACATCTGGTCAAAAAGAGGGTCATGCCAGTTTTTGGAGCTCTCAAGAATACTCGGCTATCTGCTACTATTTTACCCTGTGCGCGGGCGCATTATCCTTCTGGAAGTACCTGTTGATGTTACAGTACATAAAGGTCACAGAGGGATACAAATTATTAAAAGGCAGCCTGCCTGCACGACGCTTCCTTTACAATTGGGATCCATGGACATCATCTCCAAACAAATGGAAATGGGACCCTCCTAACGATGTCACATATTTCCAGTCCGCTATAATCCGTGTGGTGACGTCACAAGCCCAAACGTGGTGCTGCATCCTGTGACGTAGCAATAACCGGAAAACTGTGTTAGATCGTTAGATGCCATATCCCATGGATGCTAAAGAACGCATCTCTGTCATATTGCATATATGTTTGGTAGTGTAACGGTTCAAATCCCGTTACAAAGTGATATCCGTATTATTATTATTATTATTATTATTATTATTATTATTATTATTATTATTATTATTATTTCATCTGTGATATCATTATTATTATTGTATTATTATTATTATTATTATTATTATTATGTCCGTATGATTATTATTTTGTCTGTGAGATTACTATTATTATATTATCATTCTTATTCAATTCGATTCTGCAATGCTTGTCGCTTGCATGATTGTAGTTAACTGTATGCATATATATGTGTGTGTAGATTAACATTAAAGACATGTACAGTGAGAATTGTTATATATCAGATGTTGGATGTGACATTGTTACATTGTGCAACACTACTGGCATTTCTGTCAAGTCATCGCCACGTCATGGCTACGTCAACGTGCTCATTTGGCGCTGCGCTCACGGTCTTGGAGTTTCTTAGGGAGCCCCAGGGGATTTCACCATTGCATGTAATTATTGTCGCGAGGTGGGAGTAAATTATAGATATTTCTGGAGGTTACTTAGGTGCGTCAACTTAACGTCTATAAAAGGTAGCTGGATGTTGTAGCGTCAGTCATTATTCTACTGGAAGGAGAGGCACAGTTGGCCATTAAGTGAATGAAGATGGAGTGGCCTCAGTCAGTCAACGGGAGTCAATAGTTAAACGGAAGGTGAAGAGAAGAAGTGGATGGTGAACTGATGGAGTCATAGAGGGACAGACCTGCAATGAGGTCATACAGTGCAGACTTACCAATAAGTCATATAATATGGAGAAGAAGCAGTCACAAGGATGTATCACCAAGTTAGGCGTGACACATCTACAGTAAACACCAGATCTTAGGAATACGCCATAATTACACTCAAAGTGTTGAAGGTACAGTCAAGTGGAACAGTGAGGGATATATTTCGTATAAATTGTTAAATGTCCGGCCAAGGAGAATTCAAATTCTTTCCTAGTTTCTTTCAGTTGCAATGTCATAATTTCATATTCTCATCTGTTTTAATCGCAGCAGTTCTCACTATTTTATTGGAATTATTTAAAGAATATATTTTGTTCTATTAAATGAATTCATAGTATTATTTCAATGACAGTAACATTTCTTAACCTCAAATTTAATGAGGACACCGAACGCCAATCTCCTTTTCCGAGAACTTATATGGTATGTTGTCAAAAGTAAGCTTATTACACCACACTCTGTTAGGTATTAGTATTAAATATTCTCAGTAGCTCCAGAACTGAACTCCGTCACTTCATCCAATGTGGCTTGTTAATTCCTTTGGGTCATTTCCCAGAACACGCTGTTCACGAACATTCAGCAGCCATGGTCGACCACAGCGCTGTCTGTGTGATATTCTCGATCCACCCATGACTTTGTTGGTCGCGGAATATTAAATACTGCGCATATTTGGATATAAAATGTGTATTCACTCAAAAAATGAGTACATGGTATTGTATTTTCCTTGCAATTAATATTTTCATCATGCTATTTGCTTTACGTCACACCGACACAGATATGTCTTACGGCAACGATGGGATAGGCCTGGGAATTGGAAGGAAGCGGCCGTGGCCTTAATTAAGGTACAGCCCCGGCATTTGCCTGGTGTGAAAATGGGAAACCATGGATAACCATCTTCAGGGCTGCCGACAGTGGGGCTCGAACCCACTATCTCCCGATTACTGGATACTGGCCGCACTTAAGCGACTGCAGGTATCGAGCTCGGTAATTAATATTTTATCAGACATAATTATCAAATTATAATTCACCTCCCATATAGATACAAACACTTTGGATACCCACGAAAACATTATACTGTATCTATAGTGAACCATATTGTGCCCAATAGCCTCCAGTCCCTTTCAAACAAATGCTGAGAACTAATTGGAAGTGCTATAGTTTCGTAAAATGCTCACCTATCGGGGTCATAAACCTTGGCACATAGCTTACCTTAATTCCTGTCTTCCTCTTCTACAGCTCCAGACTGCTCAGCCGGCGAGTACAGTGGGTTAAATTAGGGCGTCGACTAGTTAAATTGAAGAGGAACAGGGTATTTCGAGGTTATTCTACTTTTTAAATAACTGTCGTGTTGTGAGTTGCGAACCAATTTATCATAATCAAATAACAAATTTATTCAACAGAAAAAGGAATGTGAAATGCAAATAACACCTTGAATGGTTAATGAATTCAATGAATTTACATGAAATTTTATAAATTATACTGCAAAGAAGTGACATATTCAAATATTGTCAGATTTCCAGTATGGGAAGTCCTATTTATTCTTCATTGTCGTGGTTTGTTGAACGATCTCTCGTACTGCTATTTCACGGTGCAGACAGATTCTACGCATAACGATGTTTAGTTTAAAACAAACATTGAGGTAGAGTTAGAGATGAATATCTTCGCTTGATTTACTCTAACAACTTCCCTGTATCGGGCGATATTTACCTTACACTACAGGACAACTTAACCTGAGACAAGTACTTAAAAATACACACGCAAATCTCGCCATTTACTAGCGGTGACATGAACCTACGACCTATCTTGGATCCATGCAATACCTCAAAACAAATATAGATGCAACTACTATACAATGGCAATGCACGGAGTAGTCCAGGTATCGCCAGATTTCTGTGAATAAAATTACACAATGAAATGTGTCTTCCTTCCCAGCTTTCAAAGAGCAGACGGCCTTGTAAAAAATATGCCTGCAGTGGCGTTGACCTTCCTCTCGGCGAGGGACTGCAAACCCAAACAAATGACGTTAGAAAACTCACCCCCACGACACAACTCCACCCATAGGCAGAGACGGATGGCGGCCATCATGAATTCCCACACAATAGTCACTTGATTTATGGGCCCACACAGCTGACGGACTAGCGATTCGTGGTGTTGCGAAATTTCTTTCACTCATTACATGCCCACAAATAACAGACTAAATTACCTTTCATAACATTATCAATCGTAAAATCTTAACTCTTATTCTCATTTCTGTGCGTATATCTATACGCAGTACTGCTCATCTACGGATCTGAATACAGGCCATTTAACATCTCATATTGTACGCTTATTCCTGGGTATCTACACAAATTAGGGCTTATCATGCCTCAGCATCTAACGGCTGATTAAACTTACATATCTCGACTGGGCCTTATTTCTCTGAATTGAATAGTCTGCCGTTCGAATCCCACTCATTGTCTGAGAGAGTGTTTGAATGAGCTGTTATGATGATCTTAAAGCTTACAATGCTGACAACCAATATGAAAATTATATCTCTAAGGCATGCTCATGCAGTTATCTAACTAGCTCACCTAAGACACAAGGTCTGCCTCTAAAAATTACTAGACCGTACAGATCACTCTAATAATAATCTTACAGAATAATCCTTCACCATTCATCTAAATAACAACTTTATGTACACAAACAAAGAACAACCTAGACACAATATAGACTAACACAAATAAAGAAACTAACTATCTTTACATGCTTGTCCAGAGCGCAAAGTTGTTTACATAGTCGCCTGAAGGGTAAAGAATCTATTTTACAACATTAGGGAAGCTATCCTAACTATCTCATCCTTAAATGTTAGAATCTGTCTGACCTTAATAGTTGCTCATTCTAGCAGTCCTCCATGGTGGACTCCAGCTTTTAGCACGTCATGGCACAGCCGTTGACACAGGTCAGCACTCCGAGGTTCGACTCCAACAACATCACCATGGTCTTCTGTCTTCTTAACTGGAACACCTGGGACTGATGTCTCGTTGGGACCGTGATGACCCAACACCGCACAATAATAGATCTTCTTCTCCCAGCAGAAATTGATGTCTCGACCGGAACGTGATGATCTTACACCGCTCAATAATAGATCTTCTTCTCCCAGCAGCAACTGATATCTCCTGTTGCCTTCTCATACAGCTGGGCACGCTCCGTGATAAATTAGCACTTACGGGCGAACGTTTCTGCGGTCTAATGCAACTGAAAGGAAAGGCAGTTTTAACTCCTGTATCTGGTTAGATGCATATTTCCATATTTCGCACATGAGTGCACTCCTGACGCTCATTTACATAAATTTTGAAACTGACAATCATGCGAAATCCCACACGGACGTCTCTCCTAATATCACGTACAATAAAGTTCAGTGCTACTTCATTTTTCCACCTAAGCTACACTAATGACTATATTTACAATTTATGGCGTTTCTTCTAGCTTGTCGCCTAATATTTCGGCAGATAAATTCTGTTGATATGGAAATGGTCCATTATAAAGCTGTTAGACTATACTGTTCATTTCGAGTCTACACCGACTTAAAAACAAGTTAGCGTTCAGACTACACTGGATATCTGCTTATTCGAAGAGCAATTGTACCAACTAAGAATTGCTTCTAACTCGTTTCATCTTGATCGATTTCCACTCAATTTATAACACACGTATACTGTATTTTACTGGTAATTTAAATACACAGACAAAGTAAAGTTCTCCATCTACGAGTCACAGTTATAAAATGCTTTGTTCTATCTTAGCGCGATCGACACGCGACACGCACCTCACGGTCAGAGTTGAGTGTAGAGAATGATCTCCGCGTCCCCTGAGCTCAGTATTTATTCGAGTGACTATCCAAGCCACGCTAAGCTTGGGCCCACTTGAGTTCCTTGTTTGGAGTTGGCTTGGTTCCCACGGTACTCAAGATAAAGATCAATCAATTAGAGGAGATTATAATTAGCTTAATGAGGCTTATCAAATCACTCAGAAAATTACTCTCAATATTCCTATCGTTTTATCTCTTCTAGATTCCGTCTGTGGACGGAGATACTTCTCAAGTTTTATTTCTGTCAGGCCTGGATTCTCCCACGTTTTCTTGCTCGCATCTTGGCATCTGAAAATCCCCGACGTGATATGGTTACCTTGCCCTATGTCCCTCCTTGTTGTGCAGAGAACCGCACCCAAACTGAAGCTATGATGCTCTCAAAAACGCGCACTATTGTAACATATTGCACCATATTACACCATCCCTTTGTGGTCTCAGCTGCTTATATTAAGTGCATTAATATTACTTCCAATGGTCCATGGACAGAACGGTTCAATGTCATAATATGCTTCAATTTATTTATAATAACACTGTGCGATAATTTTATTTGGCGCGCTATATAGTCGCGGGGAGTGAAGGAAGAAACCCTGGTTGGCCATGTCATAGCCAGTGAAAACCCCGCAGCACTCCGATAGGAACGATTTCCTCTGATTGGAATTGAGCCGAAAGCCGTGATTTCAATCATATAGACACCTGCAATATCGGCGTACCCAAGCGCAGCAATATGGAGGGGGTGAGACCTAAACGAGGGGATGTACAGAACAATTGCCACAGGTTGAAAAATTTCTCTTTTCCAGGGCTGGAATCATCTGAATTTCAATCAATTAATCCGCCACTATGCTAAATTCCACAGATCTGACACCACACATAATTAAGATTAGAATTTTCGAGCAACGGGAGTCAAAAATATTATGTACTTTTGCTGAATTGAGAGATGTGCGTATTTACAGGAGCGGCCGTTGACATATGGCCAGCTCTTACAAAGGAAGAAGGTTTGTTAGACGGAGGTTACCCTCGAAGCTAGCGTCTTCTAGAGGCTATAAATACTGCGGTATGAAAGCAAGGGCTCTCTTTCAGGCTCAGTCGCTCGGTATCTCATTGAATCTCAGTCATTCGCGCACTCACTCATTGTCTCATTTTCCCGCTGTTTTGAAACGCCAAGTGCGGTGTGTCGTAATTCGCGAGCCAACGAGACATATTTATTTGTGAAACTTTTGTTAGACTAAAGTACAATCGCCGTGAGTTAGCTCACAAGAGCTAGTGACAATATCAAACTTATAAGTATTATTTAACGCGTACGCGAATAGTGTTAGTAACGTGTGCGAGTCGTTTAAAATATAATCGCTGCCAAGGACTGATCAAAATCGGGCTGGTTTCCTTAATTTATTGCCGCACAATTTTTTTTTGCTAGGGGCTTTACGTCACACCGACACAGATAGGTCTTATGGCGACGATGGGATAGGAAAGGCCTAGGAGTTGGAAGGAAGCGGCCGTGGCCTTAATTAAGGTACAGCCCCAGCATTTGCCTGGTGTGAAAATGGGGAAACCACGGAAAACCATTTTCAGGGCTGCCGATAGTGGGATTCGAACCTACTATCTCCCGGATGCAAGCTCACAGCCACGGCCAACTCGCCCGGTGCTGCACAATTTGAACTCATTTCTGCGTGGAGGCTATAGTCAACAGTAGCCAATACTAAGGTTGTAATCGTGTGTACGAGCACGCTAAGCGGTGAAGTAGATGTTTCTATCGTAACTCAACAGTTCGAGATACGACCAACATCAAGTAGACGACAACCATAAAGTATCCTGGAGTCGATCAGAGGACCTTTATCCCTGTGCTGTGTATCGTTGTCGTGGGCTTAGCACGCATGGCATAGCGGTCATGTGATTCGCCGCTGATGGTGAAGTTGCTGCAAAGTTAAGCATTTTTATAAGCATGTGAAGTGATATCTAGATACACTACTTAAAGCACACTTAAACAAGTAAATTAATATTTAAATGTGAG
The DNA here is from genome assembly GCF_040414725.1 of Anabrus simplex. Classification (NCBI taxonomy): domain Eukaryota; kingdom Metazoa; phylum Arthropoda; class Insecta; order Orthoptera; family Tettigoniidae; genus Anabrus; species Anabrus simplex. The sequence goes on from NC_090268.1 coordinate 262,838,433, forward strand.
CCAGAGTGGCATTTGTTTTGCTCACTTTAAGTAAAATTAAATACGTTGAGGGCTGTATGCATGCTAAGACCCCGAGCTAAGTGTTGTATATAAAATAGACCGGAACAAGCGTGCGAATAGGTTAGATATAGGTGTGCTTATTAGTTATTAGTATTTCATTTCTGCGTGTGTTCATTTTTTGATAGAGTTGTTTGGGCAGATTCTTCATAATACCTAATGGGCTGTACGCCATCAGAGTCGTAATACTAAAGCGGATTAGATTAGAGACAGCATATGTTAGGATGTTTCTGTGCAAGACGCATGAATTTCAGCTGCGAGGAGACGCAACGGGAGATCTTTCAACGTCGAGAGTAGAATAGGGTCCTTGAATAAGTTGGCAGGTAAATTCATGAATGTAGGGGTCGTCGAACCGAGGATCCTTCATATATGAGACTAGGGAATTGCCGATAGATATGTCCGGGGCTGAGATGACAAGAGACAGACGATGAAAGTCATGGTGATATGTTTGGAACTGTATTTATATGAATAGGTAAGCCAGCCTGTTTTCTGCGAGAGTATGTAAGGCTGTGAGCTATATTGTGTCAGTGATAATTACGTGCCATTATGAAGCACTGAGGATGTCGGCCAGGCCCAGACGTGATAATTGTTCTCCCCAGGTAGACAGGATCCCTTGAGACAGCTGTAGGATGAAGGCAGAGAGTGAAGTGAAAGTATTTACAAATGATACCGTTACCTGCGTGAAATGCCGCACCACAAAGCCCAGTTATTATTTTGATGCTTGTTGCTGACCAGCTGATCTTCCATGTCTTGTCAATTATTCTGATATGTTATGTCTAAGTGTGAGACATGCAATGTTCCGAACCTTGATATGTTAGGATCAAGACCCGACATCCCTATCAACTTCAGTGTATTTTGTGTGTGTGTTTTATTTTTCAGGTGATTCATATATCTATATTTATATTGTGCTGTTTATTATTATATCCAGTGTTTTTATTTCTATGTTTTGATGTCTTTTGTTGATTAACGGAGAGACTTAGCCCGAAGGCTAATTTTGGGAAGAATGCGACCTTATCTATGCTCATGGGTACAGACCCATATGATTAGAATTTGTGTTATTTTGGATGAATAATTCAGACGCAACCCTGAACAAGTATTTTATATGTTTTTGTCCGAGTGATCGGAGTGTATATACGTAAATTAGGTAAATTCCCAGTGTATCGGATATTACTATCGCATCTCATGAACGGTTATATATCGAGCCTTCGGGCAAAGAACTAGGGACTTAACGAGGCAGGCAACATAGCGAAATGAAAATGTAATTCAAGCATATTCCATGTAAACATTTTTTCAACTTACTCGGGTTCGTTACCCGTTTTCTTATTTGTAAACATTTTGTTAATTGTGTTAATTCATGTATATGTGCGTGTCACTTGTCTTTGACTAACTATTGGTCGATTATCCGTTTGTTTTATATTTTTATTTAGTATGATTTTAATCCATGTTTTTTGTTTTTATATCTGTTTTACCCGATTACCTGCGTTCTCACTCACTAGATTAATATGTACGTATTTCCTGTCCATATACTTTAGTATATTGTATTAATTAGAGATTTTATTGCCCACTTACGGACGCACCACGCACTCCTACCCTGAGCTAGGCCAAAATTAAGACAGGATACCGTACAACAGGTTCAATTGTTTCTGAGAAAAGTGTACCTGCGAAGAACATATACAGTACAGAGCGCTCATTTGTTTATGATTCACTGCACCATCATCCAAGAACCCACTTTCATGTCCCAATCAAACTCAGTTCACGTCTTCGTGTTATCTGTGGTCAAGCCTTTTTGCAGCATTACTACACAAATTCTGAGACACTCATACATATTCACCTGATTTCGAGTGACTTATACCTGTTGTAGCACTTCCTGTTACGTCCGGAATCTCTTATAATGCTATCAAGAGATACATCTATGTTAGTATTTATCAAGCATGTCTACAGTAATTATGTACATACTACCGAAGAATAAATTCAAACGCTTAGCCAGGAGCCCGATCATCTAAACCACCAATCCTATCTCATCCATTAACCATCTTGCATATCCCACACCTCTCAGCAACCCCCGTAACTCTCCTAGCCAGAGAATAGGCGTAACCTATTCGGTGGCCCGCCCCTCTCCTTCAGGGAGGGGAACGAAAGCTTGTAAGTAGTTCCTGGTTCGGCCCGTACTCCTATCCTATGACTTTTGTCCTCCGATGGGAATATTTTCAGACAAGCGGGGTGACGTCAACTGAGAAACAGATAGGCCTACTGGCTGAAAGTGGGATGTTGGGAGTGGTAAGTGCTAAACTAGAACAGAAAAGATAGAAAATTGTGGAGGAGTACGAGGAGGAAGAGAAGCAGAAGAAGAAGAAGAGGAAGGTGGTGGTGGTGGTGATTATTGTTTTAAGAGGAAGTACAACTAGGCAACCATCCTCTATATAACACTAATCAGAGAGAAAAAATGGAAGGGGTCCGACACTTCGAAAAATGAAGATATCGGCCAAAGGAAGACAAGGGCCACGAAGGGCGTGAAAATGAAAGACTCCCTAGCCCTCGCAAACCTAATAGCGTCGGGGTCGGAAAAGAACAAGAGTTGACCAAGAGAGGTCGGATAGGATAGATGAAGGTGAGGAGCCTGGCACAAGTAAGTAGAAGCAATGCCAGGACTCAGCTAAGGGCCCCGTGGTCGCCAACCCACGCTCCAAATTTCAGAGCCCCTAGGGCCCCTTTTAGTCGCCTCTTACGACAGGCAGGAAATACCGTGGGTGTTATTCTACCGCCCCCACCCACAGGGGGAGAAGAGGAAGGAGAAGAAAACTTACTTAAATTCACTTTAAATGGCTTGTTTTCAAACTATTCTCACACATACAGTACTTTCCGTGTATATAAATGTTCTGACATCCAGCTTTCATGAATTCTGATTTGGTGTTTCGATTTTACCTGTCATTTTTCTAAGATCCTTGCAAGTAACTTTAGGAATAGGTGTCAGTTAAGTTTGCCACATATCAAACATTTCCACCTGACTGGTGCTATCGTAACGCTAGACTTGAGAACTTTTCACTCCTTCGTTCTTCTCATAAACTTGACACATTAATAAGCGGTTTTCTCTCAGTGTGAAGATGCAATTTAAACACCAAACAAAAGAGTTCGAAAGCTAATGCTCTAAGAACATATCAGTGTGTATAATGGACGTGTTAAGAGGTAATTGCTTGTTTCAACACGTAGAGCTAACGATGGTTCGTCCCCTTCGAACTTGAACAGCTCTCAGCATTCATCGAAAGAAGTAACTATGAACAATCAAACTGTTCGTTTATTATTTCATTTCTTATTTGTCAATCCTTCAATATTCCAAATAGCAGTAAATTACTTACAGAAGTAATACCAATTGTGTTATATTTCAACAATTTTAGTGTTACATTGACCAGAAACCTATACCCGCAAGTATATCTTTTCAAAGTTTAGTACTTCGATTGCGAGATGTGAATATTGTCGTTGTTAATTATGAGAATTACTCTCACTCAAGTTTTTCTATACTCAAATCTGTCAAAAAATAGGATGTATCATCATTTCAAGTCCTGGAATACTTTTTCCTTTTTGCTAGTTACTTTACGTCGCACCGACACAGATAGGTATTATGGCGACGATGGGACAGGAAAGGGCTAGGGGTGGGAAGGAAGCGGCCGTGGCCTTAATTAAGGTACAGCCCCAGCATTTGCCTGGTGTGAAAATGGGAAACCACGGAAAACCATTTTCAGGGCTGCCGACAGTGGGGTTCGAACCTACTATCTCCGGAATATTGGATACTGGCCGCACTTAAGCGACTGCAGCTATCGAGCTCGGCAATACTTTTCTTAGATACGTATTTGAACTAGAACTAACATCATGATAATAATTAGGAAGGTAACAACGAGGGCTGAGGGAACATCGCAGGCAATTACAGTACGTTTTTGTCAGCCAGAAAAGTTTGTTGTGACAGCGCATGCCATAATGCCCATTAAATCAGTTTTGATGCAACATCTGTCATTTGTAAGGAGAAACGTTTTACACTGTCGAACCAAAGATCAAAAGCCAGTACGATTACCATTTAGCCACGGATCTGGACATCAGGAAAAATATAATTGAATATAGGCAAATGTATGAGAAACTGCCATTATGGATAAATAAATATACGAAGTGAGGGACACGCCTGGTAAGTGAATCACTTCACGGCGTATCAGTGTCAGTTTGGGACCAATGTTCTTGTCTATCAATCAGAAGATCCGGGGTTTGACTACTGGTATCGACCTTTTACTTTTGGTTTCTTGTTAATGGACTCAGTAACTCTATTGTATAACTGCGCCATACTAAGAGTCGTTGCATTTCCAATCCGAATGCTTGCTATGAGCGCGCAGTTTATCACTGGCTCCTCGAAGGACTGTTATAGCTGTGTCAATATGCTAAGTAGCATGCACACCTGGGATTAAGCGTGGTCAAGAGAGTACCAGTTATATCCGAGGAACCGTACCCGCCTGTCAAGGTGAGACATAGGGTTCGAGTCCTATTCTACGCATCACTTTATTAAAAACTTTTGAGTGTTGCTTTGACGTGTGTGTTTCTATTGATTAGGGGCTGCCTGTCCCAGGCGGTAAAGGCGTGCTCGGTTCACCGGAAAGACATGGGTTTGATTCCCCGTCAGGAAGTCGAGTTTTCTTTCTTTTGCTACAGGTTTAACGTCGCATTAACAGATGGAAAGTTTCCGGCGACGCAAGGATGGGGAAGGGATAGCATTGGGAAGGTAGCTTTCGTGGCCTTAATGAAGGTACAGCCCCAGAATTTGCTTGGTGTTAAAATGGGAAACCACGGAAAACCGTTTTTAGGGCTGATGACGCAACGTGAAGATTTGAGCCCACCATCAACAAATAAAAAAAAAATCCACTTCCGGAAGTGCACACGACCCTCAGATTCATTCAGCCTACACCAAAAATGAATACCAGGTTAATTCCAGGGGGCAAAGGCTAACGACTCTACCGCACCAAGTGGATAGTGGAATCCTTTACCTTCCACTCCATCCAAGGCCATTATGACCTGTACGGAGATGACTTTGCGGCGGATGTTCCACTATCAGGTGTTCGTGGGCGAGTGTACCGGGACATGATACGAAAGTACAATATTTGTATCAAAGTGAGTGGTTACCACGTCGAGCCGTTCTTGAAAGCGAAAGTAAAACTACTGCATCAAGTATGTACTCCGCTCCAGTCACTGACACAGCAGACGCTGTATTTTGGAACGTATGGTGGAATAGTGGTGTTTTGTTTGTAGCAGGGAAACGGTACGTTTCTAGATATGAGTTCCCTATTCAAAATGTTATCCGATCGGTCCCCTCTATAAGTCCTCAAAGTGTGTAATAGGGATTTAAATAGACCCCGTAGAGAAGTTAGACCTGGTTTGCCTAGCTTTGATTTCAGGCTCTCTAACGAACATGAGACTGGTTTTTGGGACTAGAATTTTGTGCACCCATTCTCGAGTAACCTAACTGAGTGCGCTACAGTCCTACTCTTGGTATTATAGAAGTAGTTTACCGTAGTTTAGTCATCAACTCCAGGAGAATGCTAAGCTGTTTTTATGTATCATTAAACTTTAATGCACCGGGCGAGTTGGCCGTGCGCGTAGAGGCGCGCGGCTGTGAGCTTGCATCCGGGAGATAGTAGGTTCGAATCCCACTATCGGCAGCCCTGAAAATGGTTTTCCGTGGTTTCCCATTTTCACACCAGGCAAATGCTGGGGCTGTACCTTAATTAAGGCCACGGCCGCTTCCTTCCAACTCCTAGGCCTTTCCTATCCCATCGTCGCCATAAGACCTATCTGTGTCGGAGCGACGTAAAGCCCCTAGCAAAAAAAAAAAACTTTAATGCTTTTTGAAAATGTCGTTCTCGAACGAAAATCAGGGTGGAATGTATTTATTATACGTCACATATGTAACTTCCTGCTACACATGGACAGGTCTGATAATGACGGTGGCGTGATCTGCTCTATATATCACATGACGTCCATTATTGGCCAAAGAAGGCAGTCCTTGGTCAGTAGGCCAAAATTCCCCAGGTTTAAAAAAAATCTATATGCAGCTACATATAAGATCGGTGAAATCCTATTTTAATGAGGCAGTTGACAATGGTACTGTCCTTTATTGGAACAAAACAACAAGAACAAAATAATAATAATAATAATAATAATAATAATAATAATAATAATAATAATAATAATAATAATAATAATTGACCGAGCTAGTTGGCCGTGCGATTAGAGGTGCGCAGCTGTGAGCTTGCATTCGGGAGAGAGTGGGCTCTAACCCCACTCTTGGTAGCACTGAAGATGGTTTTCCGTGGTTTTCCATCTTCACACAAGGCAAATGCTGGGGCGGTACCCTAATTAAGGCTATGGCCGCTTCCTTCCCATTCCTAGCCCTTTCCTATCCCATCGTAACCATGGGAGACCTATCTGCGTTGGTGCAACGTAAAGCCAACTGTAATAATAATAATAATAATAATAATAATAATAATAATAATAATAATAATAATAATAATAATAATAATAATAATAATAATAATAATAATAAAAGTCCGTTCAACTACTATCTATCTCGAGGTGCAGCGGAGCACACGGATTTGCTCTGAAGACTCCACGTTCGCCGTAATCATCATACTCTGTCTCTCCTCCACCGAGTCCTTACTACATCTTCCCCATCTTATCTTTCTTCGCGTTTTCATTATTTCTTATATGTGCATAACAGAGATACAATGGATCAAACATCAAACCTGCTCGTCATTCCTCACCATCGAACTGCCACACATAAGAACTCATTTTCTGTGTTTGCCGCCCGAGAATGGGATCGTTTGCTGGATTACGTCAGAGGAATACCAACCACAAGGTCATTTAAAAGAGCGTTAAGAAGTACAGCAGGATACGAATGAACTGTGCATTTCTAGTCTTTACTAATACATTATTATTATTATTATTATTATTATTATTATTATTATTATTATTATTATTATTATTATTATTATTATTATTATTATTATTATTATTATTATTATTATTATTATTATTATGTCCGACTCGTTAGCTGAATGGTCAGCGTACCGGCCTTCGGTGCAGAGGGTCACGGGTTCGATTCCCGGCCGGGTCGGGGATTTTAACCTTGATTGGTTAATTCCAATAGCCCGGGGGCTGGGTATTTGTGGTGTCCCCAACATCCCTGCAACTCGCACACCACACATAACACTATCCGCCACCACAATAACACGCTGTTACCTCCCAATGGCAGATGCCGCCCACCCGCTCCACTCGGCTAGATATAGCCACACGAAATTAAAAATTATTATTATTATTATTATTATTATTATTATTATTATTATTATTATTATTACTATTATTATTATTATTATTATTATTATTATTATTGTAAGTGTTACCGTGTTTTAGCGGCAGCTAGAGGTGAAAGAAGGTGCGGGTGTGAACGGGTCTCAAGCTACGAAAGTAAAATTAAGTTAAAATTTAACAAGGTTATATTTTCTTTTCAAAATTAAGTAATGACACATAGAACAGGTACTTGGTAGCCGAAACACAATTTGAAATGTACAATTACAGAGATTACAGGATTTGGGCTCCGAGAGCCAAATACACTATTCTTGAGCTAGAAGCCCAACCTTACGATATACAAAATTCAACAAAGGGGCAGAAGGCCCCAATCATGCCCTGGAGCACTAACTCCTCTTTACACAGAAAAGCCTCCTCGAGGCATACAAAAGTCAAATTCCAAAAGAGCAATCTGCTCTCAAAGTTTAAGCCAATTACGGGCCACACCAAACTCCACCTTCAAGCTGTCCTCTAAGGACATATATACAACCTACTGAGGTCTATTGAATGAAAAGAAGGTTGATTACATGACCTCTAAAATAACAATTTGAGAGGAGGCGAACTTGCACTCCTAATACACTTTGTTTAAGACCTACTTGGCACTAGGCCGTTAATACAAGGGCTAATCCCATACTAATGAGGTGACTTAAAAAGAAACAATTTACATTACGTCAAGGAAGAATAGGTTGTGACAACTAAGTTCACCTCAAAACAATATGAGTGGGAGCTCGAGAGGGTTAGCACTCTCTATCCCAATATGCAGCTTTAAAAGAGAATAGATGAAAAGATTAGTTACATTTTAGGAAAAGGTTACATAGTGGAAACGCTTCGAACCCGCCCCGAGAGTTAAACTGCCGACCTAGCAAGAAAAGAAGTTATTAAGAGGCCATTACCTGGTGTTGAACAGCTGGAGAAGAAAGAGGCGCTTCCCGCCCCCTGCTATGTACTTTACACACAGAAAGATGGAACAGAAGTGGCCCGGAGACCCAAAAATCAGCAGTTTATATCCTCTCGCGGAAGGTTCGAGGCATTAGGGGAATGAAAACACCCTCCCACAATCACTTTATTGGCTAGGGTACAGAAACATATCCAAGTTGGGGGAAGATACATCAGATTGGGCAGAAATTAATTAAAGAAATTCGGGATTGGCTAAATACAAAACAAGGGGAAAGAGAGGGGTATACAGCCAACTTAAACAATAACAGAAAGAAATTTAACCAGAAACAAACTTTTGAAATAAAATTTTCTCCAAAAAATAGTTCTTTCACTCCGCACTAGGGTGTACTATTGTTGATCTGCAGTAGTGTCCTCTAGAAGAGAAAGTTCACACTTCTTACTACAAGCAAAACAAAAATACGTCGAAAATGACACAGTTCAAAAACTCTAAAATTTCCAGGTAGTGACATCTTCTGAGAAACTTGAAAATTAACACCGTCAATAAAGTTCAGACTTCCTCCAGCAGAGGAGTTTCAACAGGCGCACATTTTAAATTAGCGGCGTGGAGGTGTACCGCCCGGTACAGACCTCCCCCCCCCCCAAAAGTTCCTCCAGGGGTGACACATGAAATCTGTTTGAAACAAGGTCCAAGTTAATATGAAGATTGATTGCAGAAGCATTTTATAAGATTTTCTTAATTTGGTTTGATTCAGTTTCAAAATTTTGTTGTTGCAGGTGAAGTAAAGTCTTTATGTTTGTAGAAGTTGAATTCTGAAGATAAACTTTTAATACTTAAAAGTGATGAAAAATTTTGCAATGTCCACCAAATATTGCTGTTGAATTCCCAAGTGTAGTCATTGCTTATAGTAACTCTCCATATAGTTTATGTTGATTAAGTAGGAGGGCCAGACCGGCCGTTGCAGCTTGCGTCCAAACGGAGGCCGCTCGGACCCCTCAAGAACCCTAAGATACCGTTCGCCCGCACTAGGAGGGGAGCAGTGGTGTTGAAACACGCTGCGCCCGCGGTGAACATATACAGGCTGCGGGCAAGTAGCAGGTCGTGCGCCGCACATCAGCCTTGGCCGGGAGGAGAGCTCCGGCTCGCCGTGCACATTTTGTCCTCGCTGGGGTCGAGGGGGCCCTTCCTCTAGCCCAGTCGCGGCACGGCGCCGCGCGGCTGCGGGGGCACTGAAACATTAAAACTAGGCGGCAGAATGTGTTGGACCATCATCTTTTTTGAGGGCACAGGCTTTATGGAGAGGTTGAGGGGCCAGCGGCGTGCAGAAATCCATGGCATTTAATATAAGCAAGCCACAGTGTGTATAGCAGGAGACGGGAGCGTGGTAATGGCCATGGTAAGGACAAAATGGCAGTTTAACGGATCGGGGAAGGTTTTACAAAAGCTTACATATAAAACAAAATATTATAGAAGGGGCAGAAAGCCTTAAAAGTGAAACTAAAAAAAAAAAATATATAACCTTCATATTCCTTTCAAAATAATATGAAGCAAGTTAACACAGACATTACACCGGTTTCACCTGGGACAGGTGAACCCTAAATATCCTCTCGGTGGCTGGATTGCTTACTAACAACGTAACCGGCGTAAGAAAATCGAGAATGATACAAGGCCCATGAAATCTGGGGGCAAGCTTGCCCGCGGGAACAAAGTTCTTGACCATAACTTGGTCACCTACCTTCAAAGGGGTGGGTCTCCGTCCACGATCATACCTTTCCCTAACCTTTTCATGAGACACTTTAAGATTGGCTTTAGCCTTCTTCCAAAGATCTTTAATGTTGTCCGGATCTATTGTCTCGGGTAGAATGTCACTCAGAGACCAGAGGTTAGAGAGCGGCGTGTTGGGAACAAACTTGAACATCAACGAGGCTGGAGTAAATTTATGTGATTCATGAACCGCCGAATTCAAAGCAAAAGCTAACCAATGCAGGGACGTGTCCCACCTGGAATGATCTTCATGATGATAGGCAATAAGTGCGGACCTTAGATTATGGTTAACCCGTTCAGCCAGGGATGGTTGAGGGTAATAAGCAGAAGAAGTTACATGAGAGATGGACAAGTCAAAACAGAATGTACGAAAAAGATTTGATGTAAACGCCTTAGCATTATCAGACACAATATATTGGCACGGACCAAAAGAAGCAAAAATAGAATTTAGGCAAGTAATGGTGGACTGAGCGGTAGCCAGCTTAGTCGGAAATAACCAAGAAAATCTGGTAAAACCATCTACGCATACAAAGATGAACTTGTTGGCATTTCCCTTCGACTGGGGGAAGGGTCCTACATAATCAATATACAGGCGTTCCATGGGGCGCGACGCTTGATGGGAAGACAAAAGGCCTACCTTGGTGGACATGGTTGGTTCACTAATCAAACAGGATTTACAAGCCTTTACAAGTTCACGGATTTCACCGTCCATACCTTTCCAGATGAACATTTCACGAATTTTTTCACGAGTTTTAAAGATTCCAAGATGTCCCCCCAATGGGGTCTCATGATAGTATCTGAAGATCATAGGCACAAGAACAGCTGGAACGACAACCTTCATCATCTTGTCATGCCTCGAAGGGCAGCATAAAACACCATTCCTCAGAACATAAGGGACGACATGTTCCCCAGAAGAAAGGGTTTCCATTATCGGAGCCAGCGTCGGATCTTCACGTTGGTATTTTTCGATATCCCTAAAAAGCATGGGAGCATCTGTTAAGATGGCATTAACATCAAATAGTATGGACTCGGGAGGTGATGAACTGTCGACCGGTTCATGGGTCTCGACGTCGTTAGAAAACATACGGCTGAGTCCATCAGCAACAACATTTTCGGTACATCTGATATGCCTGACATTGAATTGGAAGGCAGAAATACGGATGGCCCAACGGGCTATACGACCAGTACGACGCGGCCTACCTAAGACCCAGCTTAAGGCTTGATTATCTGTCTCCAGGTCGAATTTGACATGTTCCAGATAGAGACGGAACTTTTCTAAGGCAAATAAGACTGCCAACCCTTCGAGCTCATAGACAGAATACTTGGCTTCTTGAGCCGATAAAGTCCTAGATGCATAGGCGATGGGTCGCCTCCCTAGTTCAGTCTCTTGAAGAAGGACTGCAGCTACTGCTGACGACGACGCGTCGGTTTGGACGATGAATTTCCTTGAGAAGTCAGGCATAGCAAGGACAGGGGCATTACAGAGAGCTAATTTAAGATCTTCAAAGGCGGCTTGTTGAGAAGGTCCCCACTCGAATTTGATGCCTTTCCTACGAAGAAGGTTTAAGGGCGCCGCTCTATTAGCGAAGTTAGGAATAAACTTCCTGAAGAAATTCACCATACCAATGAACCTGGCGATACCTTTAATGTCCTTGGGAGGTTTAAAATCACGGATGGCCTGTGTTCTCGAATGATCGACTGCAACACCATCAGGTGACACAATATGCCCTAGGAATGACATAGAGGGCTTAGCAAAGACAACCTTGGACAACTTGACAGTTAACCCAGCCTTACGAAGGCGATTGAGAACTTCTCGCAGATGATCTAGATGTTCTTCAAAAGTCTCCGAAAATACGACGACATCATCCAAGTAGTGGTACAGGTACTCAAATTTGATGTCGGAGAAGACCCTATCTAGCAGCCTAGTGAGTACAGCTGCTCCCGTGGGGAGCCCGAAAGGCACGCGGTTGTATTCGTATAAGTTCCAGTCCGTGGCAAACGCTGTAAGATGTTTAGACTCTTCGGCAAGAGGAATTTGATTATAGGCCTGATTCAAGTCCAAGATAGTAAAGAACTTGGCCTTACGAAACCATGAAAAGCAAGAATGAAGGTCAGGAAGGGGCACAGATTGCAACACCACCTTCCGATTGAGAGCCCTATAATCAATGACAGGCCTGAAGCCTCCTTGGGGTTTTGGGACCAGAAAAATAGGTGACGAATACGCCGACTTAGAGGGCCTAATAATACCGTCCTTCAACATCTGATCGATAATTTCTTTCAGAGCCTTCATTTTAGGTGGAGATAGCCTATAAGGTGGAAAACGGACAGGAATCGAATCCGTGACCTCAATTTTGTATTCAATAAGGTCAGTAACACCAAGAGTATCAGAGAACACCTCTGGAAAGGACTGGCACAATTTGCGAATACTATCAGCCTGCTCCTCAGGTAGATGTCTAAGGTCTAACAACATCTCATCCTGGGTAGGCGAAATAGAAGAACATGGTGCAGAATTACACTTTAATAGTGGGATTTTACAATTAGAGGCAAATTTGAAAGTGCAAGACCTACTCTGAAGATCGAGCACAAGACCAGTGTGAGAAATGAAGTCCGCTCCCAGTATGATGGGGCAAGACAAGTGCTTAGCCACAAACAGTTTGGTTTTCCATGTAAATTTAAAAATACGAATTTTGACCAGTAAGGAACCTAGAATTTCTAATGGGGATGAATTAGCCGAAACATATTGAACAGGAGATGAGACATAGTCAGGAAGTTTACAAACAGATTTCAATTTAGAATACCATTCAGCCGAAATGATCGAACAGACACTGCCTGAATCTAAGAGAGCAGTTATGGGCTCGTTATTGAACTCAATCTTAAGAAAAGGAACAGGTGCGGGGGAATCCGCCGCAATTCTAAGACACTCTTTGGGGCATTCAAAAGATGAATTTGAAGACTGATCGTTCTCTAAATTTACAACCTGGTTACTAGGGGCTGAGTCTCGGGAAGATGGATTAGTCGACTCAGCCGAAGCCACTAGTCACTTTTTATTATTGGCATAGGTGGAATTTGCACCAGAAGTTGAGCAGGAGGGGGTGCTATTCGAATTTGGGCAATTCTTGGCGATATGTGAGAAAGCCCCACATTTAAAACAGCCTTGTGATGAACCAGCCCCATTCCTTGTCCCACTCGACTTGATCAGTGGACACTTATTGCGCAGATGGTCAGGCGACCCACAAGCATAACATTTACGAGGGGTGACTGATCGGCGAGGTGGAGGCCGAGTATTACTAAAGGAAGGCGGGGGTTCTTTCGCTACACGCAAAGAATCGGCGTATCTAACTCCTTCTGCTGAGACGGCCAATGCTTCAAGTTCCGAGAAAGTTTGCGGGCACGCCGCGAAACACAAATATGACCTGTAGGGTGGTGAGATCCCTTCCACAATAGCTTGTACAATCTGATCCTCAGGGAAGTGAAGAGCAAACACCCTAGTATAGAATTTAATATCTTGTATGAAATAAGCCAAGTTCTCATCCAAGCGCTGTACCCGATAATAGTACTTGTGAATAAGGGAGGACCTGGCCCTAGCCGGGATGAAGTTAGCTAGCAAGTGGGCATGGAAATCCTCAATAGATGATTGCTCGGCAATGGCTCTTACGATTTTATCAGAGAGAATACCAATAGCATACGGATAGATAATTTGCAAAATTTGACATGCAGAAAGAGAAAAAACAAGGGCATGACCCTGAAATTCAACTAAAAATCTTAAAAATGAAATTACGTCACTGGTGGTATTAACCGAAAACTTAGAGATACCTCTGAGCAACATTGCCAATGGATGAGGCAAGCTGCTAAATCCGGGTGACATAGTAGGTAAAGGTTTCAATGGCAAGGTAGTTAATTCAGAACGTACATTATTTAATGAGTTACGGTGTTCAGGCTCGTCCAATGGGGCAGATGTTGTTTGAGCAGCAATGGTTTTCCTATTTACTTCTCCCTTATGAGGCTCTTCCTCGCTACCTACATTCATCGTGGCGGGTTGATCAGTTTTGGGAGGTGCTTCCCCAGTTAACAATTGAGTGACCTTACTAGATAATTCAGAAATATTTTCAAGGAGCGTACTAGCTTCCTTCCTCTGAACGTCATTCAACTTTAGAGACAACAGATCGTTAACTCTATTTGAAAAATGAAACAGCCTGGCTTGCACACGCTTAATTTGATTAGGAGAAGGATCATTTTCATAAAAAAAAACTAACTACAGAAGCTAGCCCCGTAATATTCTCGACGATCGTGGAAAGAGAGTCGTCAACTTCTTTCTCTCCCAAGGTGGGGATGGAAATGGGCAAATCAAGGGACTCTCTAAGCTTATTTGTGTCTACTGCAACCGTGCCTCCAGATTGCACATTTCTAATAGTTAACTCATATATCAACTCCTCTTTGCGCAAATAGTTAAGGTGGAGAACATCGCGAGGGCCGGGCATGATGACAGAACAATTTTGAAAGAATCAGAAAATTCCAGCAACTGAGAAAATTGTTAGAGTTTGAATCGAAGCAATGTTTAGCCGTCAAAAGGGGCTAAATTGAGACCCATTGAACCACGCTCTGCTACCACTTGTTACCGTGTTTTAGCGGCAGCTAGAGGTGAAAGAAGGTGCGGGTGTGAACGGGTCTCAAGCTACGAAAGTAAAATTAAGTTAAAATTTAACAAGGTTATATTTTCTTTTCAAAATTAAGTAATGACACATAGAACAGGTACTTGGTAGCCGAAACACAATTTGAAATGTACAATTACAGAGATTACAGGATTTGGGCTCCGAGAGCCAAATACACTATTCTTGAGCTAGAAGCCCAACCTTACGATATACAAAATTCAACAAAGGGGCAGAAGGCCCCAATCATGCCCTGGAGCACTAACTCCTCTTTACACAGAAAAGCCTCCTCGAGGCATACAAAAGTCAAATTCCAAAAGAGCAATCTGCTCTCAAAGTTTAAGCCAATTACGGGCCACACCAAACTCCACCTTCAAGCTGTCCTCTAAGGACATATATACAACCTACTGAGGTCTATTGAATGAAAAGAAGGTTGATTACATGACCTCTAAAATAACAATTTGAGAGGAGGCGAACTTGCACTCCTAATACACTTTGTTTAAGACCTACTTGGCACTAGGCCGTTAATACAAGGGCTAATCCCATACTAATGAGGTGACTTAAAAAGAAACAATTTACATTACGTCAAGGAAGAATAGGTTGTGACAACTAAGTTCACCTCAAAACAATATGAGTGGGAGCTCGAGAGGGTTAGCACTCTCTATCCCAATATGCAGCTTTAAAAGAGAATAGATGAAAAGATTAGTTACATTTTAGGAAAAGGTTACATAGTGGAAACGCTTCGAACCCGCCCCGAGAGTTAAACTGCCGACCTAGCAAGAAAAGAAGTTATTAAGAGGCCATTACCTGGTGTTGAACAGCTGGAGAAGAAAGAGGCGCTTCCCGCCCCCTGCTATGTACTTTACACACAGAAAGATGGAACAGAAGTGGCCCGGAGACCCAAAAATCAGCAGTTTATATCCTCTCGCGGAAGGTTCGAGGCATTAGGGGAATGAAAACACCCTCCCACAATCACTTTATTGGCTAGGGTACAGAAACATATCCAAGTTGGGGGAAGATACATCAGATTGGGCAGAAATTAATTAAAGAAATTCGGGATTGGCTAAATACAAAACAAGGGGAAAGAGAGGGGTATACAGCCAACTTAAACAATAACAGAAAGAAATTTAACCAGAAACAAACTTTTGAAATAAAATTTTCTCCAAAAAATAGTTCTTTCACTCCGCACTAGGGTGTACTATTGTTGATCTGCAGTAGTGTCCTCTAGAAGAGAAAGTTCACACTTCTTACTACAAGCAAAACAAAAATACGTCGAAAATGACACAGTTCAAAAACTCTAAAATTTCCAGGTAGTGACATCTTCTGAGAAACTTGAAAATTAACACCGTCAATAAAGTTCAGACTTCCTCCAGCAGAGGAGTTTCAACAGGCGCACATTTTAAATTAGCGGCGTGGAGGTGTACCGCCCGGTACAGTAAGTATGTTTATCTCACTGGGGTGGAAATTTATTTGTGTTATAAAGTATTTAGATTGTATTTAACTGTGCTATACTTAGTATTAATTACAGTAGTGTTAGTTCTGATTCTGTGTACAAATTGGTTTAGTGTAAGAGAAGGCCTGATGGCCTTAACTACGTCAATAAAGACATCTATCTATCTATCTATCTATCTATCTATCTATCTATCTATCTATCTATCTATCTATCTATCTATCTATCTATCTATCTATCTATCTATCTATCTATCTATCTATCTATCTATCTATCTATGTATCTATCTATCTATCTATCTATCTATCTATCTATCTATCTATCTATCTATCTATCTATCTATCTATCTATCTATCTATCTATCTATCTATCTATCTATCTTTAACGTACCATTACGAGTTCTGACACGGGTTCTTGACATTTCAACTCTCGTAAAACCAACCGTCCATTATGGGGTCTTTCCAACAACCTTCAGTTCAACTATGCTACTCAGCCGTTCTGTTCAGATAACCTCTGATTTAATCACCACTCCGTTGCGGCAAAATA
Source organism: Anabrus simplex (assembly GCF_040414725.1). NCBI lineage: Eukaryota > Metazoa > Arthropoda > Insecta > Orthoptera > Tettigoniidae > Anabrus > Anabrus simplex. The sequence goes on from NC_090268.1 coordinate 262,855,165, forward strand.
TTCTCCGATTTTATGAATTCAGTTAAGGGGTCATTTACTACGGTTTGCATTTGCTGTCGATTTCTTACTGGTGTCTTATTTACGGACACCAGTCCACTTCCTGTACTCATTACGAAGGATGCAGTCTATGGCCTTATCGGTTTCAAAATATTAAGTGCAGTTTATATTTAGCTATTAGACCTCATTATTCATGCCCCTAATTACCCTGTCTAGGAATATGAGATCATGGCCCTAGGTTACTTGAACTACATTCTATAATGTCATTGACATGCTTCTGATAAGTCGTGGTAAAATTCACAGACTGGTATGTGGAACAGTTATTTTTAACTGTATTCATTTCGAAGTAAAAGCTGCCTGTTTACTAAGACATCATTCAGTTTTCGATAATGTTTTGGCGTAGAAGTAGACTTAGAATATTATGTGTCAATAGTTTCTGAACCGCGCTTTGAAGCGCGAATGTTCCAAAAACATAGAAGTTTTCAATTCGAAATAATTTCTAGACACACGTATGATGACAGTGTTCAATATCTCATTTTAAAGAGAAATGATCAGTGTGTGAAGTAATGCTGCCATCTTGAGGTACTAAAATCGCCATGTGGTGCGGCTAGCAATTAGTGAAGCTCTTGACTCCGATGTGGAAGGACGTCGTATAAGGTGTCATTTGATGTGACTTAGTGGGTTCTGTACGTATGCTGGAAAATAATTCAAATAGAGAAAAACTTAGTGCGAAGAAGGTAAAAGGAAAAAATATATCTTTTAAAGTATGTTACGTAATATGGACAATAAATGATTCAATAATGATCGAAAATGCATTCGAGAGAATGGAGTGGTGTGTCAGAATTCGAAAATATCAATTATCACCTATGTCAAGCTTCAAAAGACTTATAGGGTCTAAATGGTCAGGCGACCGAACGTCAAGAGTCGAGTCCCACGCTGCTCGAACCCCATACGAGCCCATCTATTGCCCCTGAGGTGGAAAAATTGTTTGGAACTCGGGACACGTTGAAGTTGACCCACTGTCCCTGTGGATTACCGTAGATCGTCGAACAGTCGAGGTCTAATTGCGCCCCTGTTCAGTGGGATACGTTTCTCCGTTTGTTGATGTTCGGCTGCTCGTTTTTATTTGAATGTCCTTCTTAATATTAACAAGTATCAACATTACATGTCCGCCTCTGGTTAGCGTGATTAGCTGCCATCCCCGGAGGCCCGGGTTCGATTCCCGGCTCTGCCACGAAATTTGAAAAGTGGTACGAGGGCTGGAACGGGGTCCACTCAGCCTCGGGAGGTCAACTGAGTAGAGGTGGGTTCTATTCCCACCTCAGCCATCCTGGAAGTGGTTTTCCGTGGTTTCCCACTTCTCCTCCAGGCGAATGCCGGGATGGTACCTAACTTAAGGCCACGGCCGCTTCCTTCCCTCTTCCTTGCCTATCCCTTCCTATCTTCCCATCCCCCCACAAGGCCCCTGTTCAGCATAGCAGGTGAGGCCGCCTGGGCGAGGTACTGGTCATACTCCCCAGTTGTATCCCCCGACCAAGAGTCTGAAGCTCCAGGACACTGCCCTTGAGGCGGTAGAGGTGGGATCCCTCGCTAAGTCCGAGGGAAAAACCGAACCTGGAGGGTAAACAGATGATGATGATGATGATCAACATTACATTTTAATATAAATTAAAGACAGTTATTGAAATTAGTACATCTCCATTTTATGATTAGCATAATAACTTCTTAATGAAAACGTTTTAACAAACATGAAATAAGGTTTAAAAATGTAATTTATGATTAAATCATTAGGCCAGCTTAATCACCCAACCTAACCCAACCTAATCTAACCTAGTTTTGAGTACGGACTCTACACCGCATTTAAAACTTATTTTAACTGTATATTTTAACTGATTTCCAAAACTTATTTTAACTGTTTACCAAACGTTGTGACTACTGGGGGTAGTTCCATGGGGACCCTCACTCCGAGCTGACCATGGGTCCAACTCAACATCCCACAGCACTGCAGGATTAGAATCTCGATTATTTCTGGTGGTGTCTTAATTAGGATTTTTCGGATGAGTTGGCCGTGTGGTTAGGGGCGTGCAGCTGTGAGCTTGCATCCGGGAGATAGTGGGTTCAAGCCGCACTATCGACAGCCCTGAAGATGGTTTTCCATGGTTTCGCATTTTTACACCAGGGATATGCTGGAGCTGTACCTTAATTAAGGCCACGGTCGCTTCCTTCCCATTCCTTGGCCTTCCCTATCCATAAGACCTATCTGTGTCGGTGCGACGTAAAGTCAATTCTAAAAAATAAAAATAAAAATAAATAGAATTAGTGCCTGGTATCAGGAATACCAATCTGTCTCTGCCTAATGTCTATCAGGTAGCAAATTCTTGGTACCTATAGCGAAAGTGCAATCTCTTACTTATACCCCTAGTCGGAAATCCATGCCTAAACTCCCCAGTGGCTTTTTATTAGCGCTACCTTTCAAGAGTTAATGCAATCGTTGCCTTTGATGCTTTCACGGCCCGTACTTATTGGCATGATATACCAAGCTCGATAGTTGCAGTCGCTTAAGTCCGGCCAGTATCCAGTATTCGGGAGATAGTGGGTTCGTACCCCACTGTCGGCAGCCCTGAAAATAGTTTTCCTTGGTTTCCCATTTTCACACCAGGCAAATGCTGGGGCTGTACCTTAATTAAGGCCACGGCCGCTTCCTTCCCACTCCTAGCCCTTCCTTGTCCCATCGTCGCCATAAGACCTATCTGTGTTCGTGCGACGTAAAGCAACTAGCAAATATATATATAGACTTGATATAGGCTTTTGGGCTTATGCTGTGTCAAGAAAATAAGGTGAAATTCTTTATTTTTCCCAGAGAATTGTGCTCTGCGTCATCAGAGGAAATTCTCGACTGTCCACGAGAAAGGCTTCTTAAACCTTGAGTTTAATAACGTCTAAATTGAAAAGCTCATTGCTTAAGAACCCTTTCTCGTGGGCGGACGAGATTTTCTTCTGATGACACAGAACACAATTCCCTGCGAAATGTAAAGAATTTCACCTTATTTTCTTGACACGGCATAAGCCCAAAAGCCTATATCATATTAATGCAATTATTAGCTCTTGGCCTGTTGGACAGGAAGAGATGTCACAAAGCCATCATGGTACGACCTGGTTCCAGAGTGGTGCAAGGACATGCGCTGTTCCGGACATGAGAACGCACTCGATGCTTGATAGCTGTACTTAGTGTGTCGTCTTCACGGTTTCTGCGTTCGGTTTCGCCTTCTCTTCTCTGCCGTCCCAGTTGAAGTTACGTAGCCCTGGCGAGCCTTGACATCTTCCTTTATCTGGGCTATCTCTGACCTGGTTCGGGCCGGACACCACATTCCCTACCAGCACGGTCATTTCAGCAAGTGAAAATAAAATAGAGGGTGATAAACAGAACTACTTACTTCGTTAACTTAACTCCCAGTACGACAGAACTTGCAGTCCCGATAATTTAGGAAATCTAACAAGAATTAACGATACTTCGTGCCGAGACATGAGGAATTAAATAAATACAAATGCTCTAGTTAAAATCTGAAAGTCGTACAGGCAAATCACTGAGACATCTTGTGATTGTCCTGACGAATGATGAGATAGTATACTAATATTCTGCAAGTCTTAATCATTTCCAAAATCTAGCCTCAAGTGTGTTACAGTCAATGATACTCATTTCGAGGCTTTTACAATACAGATAATAGCTTCGAGTAATGCTCTCTGTTAACATGTGTGTGTGTGTGTGTGTGTGTGTGTGTGTGTGTGTGTGTGTGTGAGCGAGCGAGCGAGTGAGAGAGAGCTGAATTGAAATGTATCGAATTCATTGTAGTTTGCTTGCCACTGAGACTAAAATGCCCCATTATACAGCATCTTCATAAAATAAAATACAAGTCTAAGAATATACTAACTAAATTCGTATAGTATTAAGTCAATTAAACATTCAACTCAATGCAAATTTATATTAGGAAATTCCTTGTACAGATACAAACTAGAATTACGTTAAAGCATATTATTATTATTCATTAAGTTTGTAACTAAGGCAAAATTATGTTTGAGTGTAAAGTAGTAGTAATTAAACAATTATTTTAAGAAATGCTCAACTTTCTGATTGGGAAACGTGCTCTCAGCTCTCTGCTCACCCCTCCAGGAAGAAAGGAGTAGACATGAGAAATTAATTTCCAGAATGTGAGAGTCGTTGGCATTCGAATCCACTCTCTGAATCCAGGTCTTTCTGCTTGTTATGCTATTTTTGAAAGGTGGGGTATGAATAATAAATAATAATAATAATAATAATAATAATAATAATAATAATAATCGTCGTATCACACTAATCCGGCCTCAGATACCTCGAACAGGCATTTTGATTCGATACCATTTAGACTGCATATGTCTTGATTTATCACGTACTGTATCAGTGTGACAAGCCGACTGGAATGTATCTACCAGCTGACCTCCAACCTTCACAGGGTCTTCCTGCATAAGGAATTATGTTATTATAATTGCTCATACTTCAGTCACTTTCATTTTGTCAGAGCTGAAGGTTAAACTGAGAATGTTCAGTGAAAGTAACAATCTTTTTCTAGCCCATACCAGAAGACTCACTAATCTCACCAGATACGGATTTACCCAGATGAACACATTTCCATAGAGCGATTTGTGCCAGAGATTCGGTTTTACCTTCGCCTAGGGCAGATGTAACGTTTACTCCTTGAATTATTTACTGTTAACCGAGCTCGATAGCTGCAGTCGCTTAAGTGAGGCCAGTATCCAGTAATCGGGAGATAGTGGGTTCGAACCCCACTGTCGACAGCCCTGAAGATGGTTTTCCGTGGTTTCCCATTTTCATACCAGGCAAATGCTGGGGCTGTACCTTAATTAAGGCCACGGCCGCTACCTTCCCATTCCTAGGCGTTTCCTATCCCATCGTCGCCATAAGACATATCTGTGTCGGTGCGGTGCGACGTAAAGCAAAATAGCAAAAAAAAAAAAAAAAAAAAAAAAACCCTGTTAAATTGTATGCTTCTAAAGCAGGTTGAACATGTTCAATCACGATGGCGCTCATAGTACGGATAAGTGTTAAACCTTCCCAGCGAAATCTAGTATGATTGCCATTCATAAGATTATTGATATCTGTCAGATAAGCTGTGCGACTGATTTATTTCTGTGCTTACTGCATTTATGGACCAACTGTTAGGCAAGAAAAATATATATGAATAAGTTTTCTTCCTCATGCTTTGCTATGTCTACCCGGAAGGATGAGAGTACAATTTCCCCCCGAGAAGTCAAAAAATGTATGAATGAGTTTTCTACTTCTGGACGGGTACATGTCACTAAGCTCAAACTTCAAGGTTAACAGATTTTCTTCGCAATTTCCGGGAACAGGTATAGAAGCCAAAATGTAAATGTTGTGTTTTGCTGGAAATTTGTTCACCAATCGGTGAAATTTTCAAACAAATTAGTGGATGGAAATACTAATTTTGCTTACATACGGTGTTACTTATTTACTTCACGCTACCACTTGCATAGCTCAAAGAACGTTCACCTTTTCTGTATCCAAGCGTTCTATGCCAAATGTTTTCCCGCCGTTCCCGGCACTAAAGATTATTTGGTACATAAACAACAAACTGTAGCGGATTCGTTTACACCTCGATGGAGACAAGACAAATCTTTCAACGTCTAATCACTTATTGAAATCTTTCGCTTTTTATACATTTTCAAACTGTATAAACTATTCTAATAAGATTCAACACCATGCAGGTGTCCCATGTGCTTATGAACAACGCAATTGCTGCAAACTAAGTGGGATTTACACACTGTAGAACTGGTATTTGGTAGTATCCAAACTGCGCATTACGCAGGAATGCAAGGAATCGACAAAAGAGACAGCACACTGAAGAGAAGCCGTAATACTCGTTTATTTTTCCAGAAATGGTTAGAAAGTTAAACAATATATTGTTCACCGAAAACCATGTTAACACTGAAAATCTGGTAATTTATGGGTAGAAGTGATTAAATCCAGGAACATTCAAGATACAAATTTATCCGGAGACAGAAAGTGAAATTCGGGGACTGTTCCTAGAAAACAGGAACATCTGATAACCCTACCCAAGGTTCACTCGGCCTAAACCAAAAGTAAGTCTCTGCGGGTACAGAGCTAACCACTCAATACCACTTGGTGGCAAGGTTGCGGATAGTGCGGAGACCTTTACCTTCCACTCCTCCAACAACTCACATGGCTTGTACAGAGATGGATTATTTCTTTACTGTGTCTAACTCAATCACGATTTAAAAAAAAAGTAAACGTCTTCCTCGGGAGTCTAAAGACAATATACCTGCGAATGAAAACCAAAAGACATAGCTTAGCCCGCTGTCACACAGGGCATCGAACGATCAAGAGCGACCAACTGGCATCGAGTACTAACGACTAAATTCATTTACCCTGTCACACTGCTCATCGATCGAGAGGGATCGACTGCACGGAAACAGCTGATACTCCCGCCCAGTACCGTACAGGCTACAGATGTATTCATATTCACGAGAGAAAAAGAATGTGTTGTGAAAGCGATAATTCGGGTGGAAATATGATTCTAACCTATGAATATATTAGGAGAAAGGAAAGAACCAGACGATCGCAGTGGATAAGGTAAAGAGCCTTAGAGAATTCCACCAAAGTGTGCCTTCGTTGTGGAATGACGAAGAAAAATTCAGGAACTAGTACCGAATGCCCATCAATAATTACGGTATAAGGAATTAGAGGAAAAAATGAAGTAAATAATAAACATCAGGCAAACAAATTACAGGAAAAGTATAAGTTCTGAAGAAAGGCTGACACTATCGTTAAATTCAATATTCACAACGATTTTTTTAGGTTTAAAGTCAAAAGTGATGTTCACCTTCGAAACAACTACTGTATGTCCGTGGCAAAATATATCAAATAAAAGATTAGTGGCATTCTGCAGGATTCTAATAAAGTATTGATAAAAAGGACTGAAAACTGTTATGTACATCAATTTGAATTCATAATTTGAAGGTGCTACCATCAACAGTGGATATATATTTATTTAGGCCTACAGGTTTCTGGACATTGGTGACTCATACAGATTTAGGATTGCTCACAATACATCAGTGGATTTGTTCCTGTTATATATGATGCCATTCATAGAGCACTACAGCCACAATTCTTGACAGGGTGAAAATTCCAACAAAAGCCTCACAAAAGTGGCTCATTGTATTTCAAATATAAGACTAATACCATTTATGCTTATTTGTTTTAATGATGCTGGATCTTGAGGCATAATTACTGTCTTTTCAAATGATATTTTGAGGTGTTTATTAGATGGAGGTTAACAGCTTTTTTTTTTCATACCACTTGGTGAGATCCCACCTACCAAAATAATAGACATATCAAGAAATGCTTCCAGTCAAAATTTACATTACCTAATGTAGAAATAGTGTGTCAAGTTTCATTACAACCCTGTAAATAATTTTGAAAGAAAGAAAAATGGACATATGCTCTGAATATTGTGAAAATGATAAAAGCAATGGAGTTCCTTACACTGTTTCTCTCCCTCATGATCCTCTGCAAATCTCTTGTCACCTCTCCTCTTCTTTGTTATTGTGCCATGTTCAGAATAGTATCATATTGCTTTCATGACAAACATGTTGCTGAATTTCTGTAGGCCTACTGTGTTTTGTGCAAAGAATCCAGGTCCATATCCAAACTTTGCAAGAATGACAATCCTGTCTTAATTTATATCATTGAAGACTACAGCAGCTTCGAAAGCAGCTAATTTTACCAAATGGCTGTGAAGAAAGGTTGTCTATGGACATCTCTTCCAAAGTAAATTCTCTTTAGGATTCTGTGTATTCACATATGTGTACATTTCTTGAGGAGTTCAGGTGAGGCTAATGCTCTGTACACTAGCTTAATAACTATAGGAAAAGCTTCTGGAACATTGTTCTAATAAGTAAGTTGACAGTGTAATAGACTGATACTTGTCACAACTACATGTAAATTACACACAAGGTCTTGTTTATTACCCTCATCACTAAGCATAAAGTACTGTCTCCCCAAACTTTGCACTGGCAAGCTGATCTAATTGCTCACTTGGCAATAATAAAACCAATTAATATAAATCCTGCACTTCCATCCAAATTGCTGGTAAACTCCTTGGTACAGAGTAACACCTTTTTCCGCAAAGGTCTGGTAGGACTCTCCTTCTTACCACAATGTTGATTTGCCTTTCTGTATATTGTTCATATGTAACCTTTTTACTGATATGAACAGTGCCAAGCCTATCTATCCATCCTGAAATACTTTCCTTATGAATCAGTTCAAGGAAAATGAAAACTTTGCCTTCAATTTCACCAAAAATGAGAACCAACCACTGCAAAAAATAATAGGTGCTAATAACAAGCACCTTGCCTTCTATTTTTAGAAGTGAAGAGTATGCCTTTCTAACAACTAAATAGACTACTATTGCCGTCTACAGTAAAATGTTATTTAGGCCTCAGGTGGTAAATGATTTAATTTTGCTATATCTTACATTGCCTGTCAAAACTGTTTGTAAATACCAATTATATAAATGAATGTTTGACAGAGTAGGGTGTATGGGCCTTGTAAGATCTTGGATTGACTTACAGGGTAATTAATCTACTCAACCTTTTATTACAAGCATGTAACTGTCATATGAATATATTTTTTATAAATAATGTACATATTCTGCCATCATATCCCCTTAATATCACATCACACAAAATGCAGTTTCTTATGTTGTAGATTAAAATCTACAAAACTTTGGTGGAAACATTTGTCAAAATAGTTACAAATGAATTTTTCATCTTTGTTTTTCATTGTTTATAAGGATCTACAGCACAAGAAATAAAATAATCAGTCTACCTTGATGCCCTCTGTAGGCCTATATGTTATTAATAAATTATAAGTACAGTAACAGACATGAAAGTAGTGATTGCTGGTGCAGACAGGTACAATGGCAGGAGAGTACTTGGAATGAGGAGATAAAGGCTACCTAAGTTACAAAGTTATAAGGTGGCAGGGAGGGATTCTGTCAGGTATAACTGTAGTAAGAATTTTGTCCTATGCAAACAGCTTGGTCTATTGAAACTGTGCAATATAATATTAATGGATCTACAGTACAAGAAATAAAATAATCAGTCTACCTTGATGCCCTCTGTAGGCCTATATGTTAATAAATTATAAGTACGGTAACAGACGTGAAAGTAGTGATTGCTGGTGCAGACAGGTACAATGGCAGGAGAGTACTTGGAATGAGGAGATAAAATAGAACTGAATGTCAGGTTGAGAATACAAAACTGGAACAGGTAGATAATTTCAAATAGGTATTTAGGATGTGTATTTTCGCAGGATGGCAGTATAGCAAGCAACGTTGAACACAGATGCAGTAAACCCAATGCAATGAGCTTGCAGTTGTGATCAACAGTATTCTGTAAGAAGGCAGTCAGCTCCTGGACAAAACTACTAATGTCTTTACACTGGTCTGGTTTCAGACCACCTGTGCTGTACAAACCTAGTGCAATGAGTTTGCAGTTGCGATCAACAGTATACCGTAAGAAGGAAGTCAGCTCTTGGACAGAACTATCAATACGCTGGTCTGGTTTCAGACCACCTGTGCTGTACAAACCTAGTGCAATGAGTTTGCAGTTGTGATCAACAGTATACCGTAAGAAGGAAGTCAGCTCTTGGACAGAACTATCAATACGCTGGTCTGGTTTCAGACCACCTGTGCTGTACAACTGCTTACTACATACACACAGAAAGGACCTACTACATGTATTTCAAAATACTCCTTTCCTTGTAAACCATACATGTTCTACCACATAAAATATACAAATTAAGATGCTGTAATAATGCTAATAATTAATAAAAATTGGAGTTAAGGTTCTTTCCCATCAGGTGCTAATACACATAACTCACTGAGGATTCCAATAAATATTGATAGATAAGTATAACAAAAAATGATTTAATTTAAAAAGTAGAACATTTCTCAAGAACATAAATTTTATTAGATTCTTTCTTGGTCTAACACTGTATACAACAGTTTCTGAATTTTAACTTTGAAAACCCTTCGACCTAGTACACTCATTCTTTCCATGTTGTCATGAAGACACTAAAAATAACATTGATTATATTTTCTTTTCAGTTTTAAGTATCTTTTCTAAATATTCACTTAACACATCACTGTCACTTTCACATTTCTGTTTCTTTTATTTTTAACTGCTGGCAAAGCTGTTTGTAGAAGCAGAAGCCACTGGACTGGAAGTTGAAGTCCCTTCAGTAATTTCTGAACTGTAGGAGTTAAACCCCTCCAACACAAATTATTTCTGCTTCCTCCTCCTATATTTCAGCTTGGTGAAAAGGCTCTCATACACCAGGTGCCACTTCCATAGATGTGTTTGTTATAGAACTGAAAAAAATGAACAACATATTAATGCAATTCTTCTAAATTGGAGCTACATTTTAGTCTGGACACAAGCCTTCTGTTTAAGAAATTGTTACTTTCAATAATTATTTTAGTAAGATGATTGTTAGGTTAGATTATATTATATTACTTTCAGTTATATCTGATAAATTAATGAACAGATGGGTGGAACTTATGGCCTACAGACTGAATCTTCCCCTCACTCTTTCACAACTAGAACACTGGTCTGTAATGTAGGCCTACTTTTAAAAATAAATATTACAGAATTGTACCTTCTTCCAGCAATGAAGAGTTCCAGAAAGTTGAGGGCATTGAAGTAGACCCATTTTATGTTTTCTGTACAGCAGAACCTGGGAGGAGAGGGAGGATGTTATCTCTCCAAGTTCGATATCCAGCCCTCAGAATTTGCCATGTTTTGGCACAACTTTTTCCTGAAACAATGAATCAGAATATTGTGACAAAGAAAATATACATGTAGTAGGCCTACTTATGGCATAGGCCTACACTTATTTGTCATTAAAGCAAACAATGGTATTCATTTCATTAGGTACGAGATGGAGGTTAGGAAAGCACTGCTTATGTTTTCCAAACATTTCTTCAATTAAGTTACAAGAATGATAATTACTACTTCTCCTAGTGTAACTCTTTTTACCAATCTATTCCGTATAATATATTTTATCAATAAATAATCTAAGATAACACTATTCATAAGATAATCGTAATAAATCTAATAATTACTTACCAGTTTTTGTCCCAATTCTCCACACTATAGAATGCCATACAAAATTCACGGTCTCCCTATTACTATATCCAGGGAGTCTAGGATTATACACCACTTTGTTTTCATACACTAAGCAAATTAATGTTTCGATTTCATCAACAGATGACTATGTTGCGTCCGCCATTATCGAACGACTGCGACTGAAAAACGGACACGTCTGTTTTTACAAACCAGTCGATCTTCATCGCTCGTAGTTGATCGCTGACGATCGATGCTGTGTGACTGGTGCCACTGCCCTCTGTAGGTTTGTTTTCTTAGTCGGTCGATCGCAGTCGTTCGATCGAGCCTGTGTGACAGCCCCCTTATTACTAGAGGCCTGAAGTTCAGGCATTTATTTTGGCTAAAATAGGCAGGTAAATAAGCACTTAAAATCTAGGACCGAGCTCGATAGCTGCAGTCGCTTTAGTGCGGCCAGTATCCAGTATTCGGGAGATAGTGGGTTCGAACCCCACTGTCGTTAGCCCTAAAGATAGTTTTCCGTGGTTTCCTATTTTCACACCAAGCAAATGCTTGGTCTGTAGCTTAATTAAGGCTATGGACGCTTCCTTCCCATTCCTAGACCTTTCCTGTCCCATCGTCTCCATAAGATCTATCTGTGTCGGTGTGACGTAAAGCAACTTGCAAAAAAAGAAAAATTAGGAAACAGGCAGTAAATACTTAAAATAAGCATTTAACCAAACCAAACCAAACCCCATGACACTACAGCCCTTGAAGGGACTTGGCCTACCAAGCGATCGCTGCTCAGTCCGAAGGCCTGCAGATTACGAGGTGTCGTGTGGTCAGCACGACGAATCCTCTCGGCCGTTATTCTTGGCTTCCTAGACCGGGGCCGCTATCTCACCGTCAGATAGCTTCTCATTCTAATCACGTAGGCTGAGTGGACCTCAAACCAGCCCTCAGGTCCAGATAAAAATCCCTGACCTGGCCGAGAATCGAACCCGGGGCTTCCGGGTAAGAGGCAGGCACGCTACCCCTACACCATGGGGCCGGCTAAAATAGGCATTTATAATGACAAAAAATGGGACCTAAAATAATAAAGATGGTTTAATATAAGTCACTTAATGCACATCTGCATCACATTTTACTACTTAATCTTACGCCCCCCTGTGGCTGGGGTGATGGAATAGCATCAGCGGTATCCCCTGCCAGTCGTAAGAGGAGACTAGAAAGAGGGAACAGGGGTTTCCACTTATTTTGTGTCAGGTTCCTCTCTCTTATCTTTCATACTCGAACTCCCTTGGTCGACTCTTGTTCTTTTCCGATCGTGACCGTATTAGATTTTCGGTCATTAGGAATTGTATTATTTTCACTCCGTTCGTGGCCCTTTCTTTGCTTTTTCCGATACCTTCATTTTTCGAAGTGTGAGACCTGTTCAATTTTCCTTCTGATTAGTGTTAACAGAAGATGGTAGACAAGTTGTTCTTTCTTTTAAAACAATAATCACCACCACCACCACTTAACTTTACGTAGCAGGAACAGGACCTGGCAACCCTCTTGACAATTTGATTTGTGGGGTGAGTTTTTAGTAAAGATTTGTGTAATATTAAAATATCGTTTACCGAGCTCGATAGCTGCTGTCGCTTAATTGCGGCCAGTGTCCAGTATTCGGGAGATAGTAGGTTCGAACCCCACTATCGGCAGCCCTGAAAATGGTTTTCCGTGGTTTCCCATTTTCACACCAGGCAAATGCTGGGGCTGTACCTTAATTAAGGCCACGGCCGATTCCTTCCCACTCCTAGCCATTTCCTGTCCCATCGTCGCCATAAGACCTATCTGAGTCGGTGCGACGTAAAGCAACTAGCAAAAATATATATATATATATATATCGTTTATGTAATTTATTTTTTTATCTATTAAGTAAAAACGAAATTGTCGTCTTTATTGTTAACACTGTACATTGGAATCATATTTCCTTTTCTTTCCATTATTTAATTTTAATATATAAATAACAGCGGATAATATCCACAACAACTCAAAAGAGGCAGAAAGGCTCTAAATTTCAAATAGGCACCGGAAGCTAAAATGGACAAAACAGGCAAAATAAAAACTGATCCTACCGTTCGCAAACGTGCGGAAATACAGTATGTCTATTTAACACTTCGATATAACACCCAAATTAAAAAGGCATTTTGCCCAACTTCCGGGGTATACTTATTGCTGTATCTGGGTTGAGTGACTCAGATGGTAGACACTGGCTTTCTGAGCTCAAGGTGGCAGGTTCAATCCAAGCTCAGTCTGATGGTATAATTTTGAAAACGCTCAAATACGCCAGCCTCGTATTTGTAGATTTAATGCATGTGAAAGAGCTTCTGCACCTCGGAATCTCTGAAAACTTAAAAATGAGTACCTTTTGCTTCTTACAGAAGGTTGCGATCATAATTGAGTACTTATTCCTACCTTGCGTTTCCTTTCTAGCTTTGCTGTACCGTGGATGTCGAATCACTGTAGGAGGTTCCGTGCCATGCATAACCATGTCCAGCCATATCCACGTTTATTTTCTATCTTGTCTATGATCAGTTGTACCAGGCTGTAGAAAAATATAGTTAGTTGGACATCGAATAAATAACATCATTCTTCTTTCTTCACTAACGGAAACTCACTTGCTGTAGGATAGGATGGTTTCCTGATTGCGCTGGTATGGCAACATACTGTTTCTTTATTTTCAGAAAACCGAGCTCGATAGCTGCAGTCGTTTAAGTGCGGCCAGTATCCAGTATTCGGGAGATAGTAGGTTCGAACACCGCTGTCGGCATCCCTGAAAATGGTTTTCCGTGGTTTCCAATTTTCATACCAGGCAAATGCTGGGGCTGTACCTTAATTAAGGCCACGGCCGCTTCCTTCCTACTCCTAGCCCTTTCCTGTCCCATCGTCGCCGTAAGACCTATCTGTGTCGGTGCGACGTAAAACAACTAGCAAAAAAAGAAATATTTTCAGAAATATTATTTTGATGCCATCATAAGACGAAGACCCATCATATTTGTTCCCTTCACTTATCCAGGCTTGGGGTCGGTATATACTAAACTTGTGCGGGATTTTTTGACAATTGATTGGGATTTTGCATTACCTCTTGTTCCCTAATCATCATTCAAAACTTCTTTAGTCATTATCCAGGAGATCCCTTTCCACTACATCGAGACACGGTGCGGGTACCTGATGGAGCGCAGCCACGGTGCTGGAGACAAGCCAAACACTGTGTATTTCTGAGTCACACGGACTGATTCCTGGCACCGCAATGCTCTCGGCATTATCAATACGAAAACTTGCGACAAAGTCCATGGAGTAGTGTAGTGTTTGGAGTGGAGTTGGGTTTATAAATAAAGCAATACACGTTGTGTAAGAAGGGAACCGAGACGGGGTCAGTAAGAGAAGAGGACACAGTAGTGAAAGTGGACCCGCTAATTGAAAACTTTATGGCTGAGCTGCAAATTAGCAACCTCCGCGACATTTAGAAACAAAAATAAGATCATGAGCTCGTAATCAACAACCTTAGTGATATCTCCAGTTTTCATCAGTTGCATACGTAAACAGGCATCACAGTTAGCGGTAATGTATTCAAAAATTACACTTTTATTACATAAATTGCCGACCTCTTAATTCATTAAGGGATCTCCAGCAAAATCCTTCCTTTTGCAACACATTGATTAGGCCAAAGGTTCCACAACTATCTCCAATATTTAATCCCTTTTTTACTAATAACTGTTACCAAGTGAACAATGTTCTAGTTATTTAGGTAGGAATATTATAATACCTTTTAAATTATCTTAAGTTCCTATAGATACAGTAGGATTTTGGAATATCAGAATACCAGAAAAAAGTTAAGAGCAGTTTGACGTTCGAAAACTACCTTCAAATTATGACATTTTCTAAGAAATAGTAATTAATATGAAATAAGTAGAATAGTACATCAATAATATTTTCTTAGCTTTAATTTCGTGGGCTGATGATATAATAATAATAATAATAATAATAATAATAATAATAATAATAATAATAATAATAATAATAATAATAATAATAATAATAATTGTACCGGAGGTACATTTGCCCCTTTCATTTAAATTAAGCGCCTTGTAGAACGCCATCTGATATATGAAGTTTGCAACAACTAATACAAGAAGATTGAACATTTCTCAACAGATATCACTACTATAAACTTACGTTATACCCTCTGGTATGAAGATGAACTATTAAAATTGTAGAGTAATTTTGTATTTTAAGGTAACCTTTTCTATCTTGTAATTTCTGCAACTTAACTTTTCTCCATCTAGTCACTTCGGTATTATAAGCTTAGCCTCTGTAACGTAGGGCCACAAGCTCAAGTAGGGTGTTATGTACTTAACGTAAATTTCTTGGAGTGCAAGTGTTTGCCTATTTTCCATTTTGTTTGTTTTGGGCCAGTAATTTAACTTTTTTTTTTTCCAAAGGCCTTGTAGAATGGGTACGTGTTACCCCTGTTACAATCGATGTCATTCAATTTCATGTTAAAGATACCTGACTGTTGAGCATTAAAGATAGTTAAGAGTGTTGTGTTAAATGTAGATTGTGCCTGGGGAGGCCTGGAAAGTGTGAATTTTCGAAAATAGATTCCTAATTGTAAACTATTAATGTAAAGGTTGAATGGTGCCTTTGGAAGGCTGGAAATGGTATAATGTTTGGAAAGTAGTCTCCGAGATAATTTTGAGGAGCAAAGGTGCTCTTATAAGATTGTGTATTTTGGATACTCTGTTTCCTAGCTAATTGATTGAGCAAAGATGTTCTTACTATTAATGTAAAAGAAACTGGGAGATCCATCTCCTTGACTGTTTATTGAAAGGAGCCTCAGCGCTCACGGAGAATTTATAATTACGGAGCCTCAAGCTCAAATTTGTTAACTGATTATTATTCGATTTTCTAAAATTGTTACCCAATATTACGAATTTTTGTACCTGAATAAAAAAGAAACCAAAAGGTAGCAGTGAAAGGAATATAGCTCTAATTTTAAATTACTCTTTCGATTGTGTTATATACACCCTTTCATGCTTACACTTTCTTTTACCTCTGTCCATCACGGAATCCTCCGTAATAATAATAATAATAATAATAATAATAATAATAATAATAATAACAATAATAATAATAATAACCTCAACAGTCGATTGCAGTGTTATTATATGATATTAGTTTAGTGTACTGTTAGCAGATGTATGCACTACGGTCAACGTTCTTGCCTAAAGGATTCTTTTACAAGCCAAAATACGAAGGACTGTTGAGACGCTTACAAAAAACGAAGTATAAGGGCAACATTAGTGTTACAATCTATATTTTGTACCGTGCTCAATACAGCGAAAACTTACCTGTACTTAAACAATGAATCGCTGGTGATTGCCAGTTCGATTACCTACGTAGCTGTAAACGCCTGGTAGCTACTTCTTTAAAAAAGGGTTTATATCCAGAACACGTGGGAACACATTGCCTTTCACTTGATCTCATAGACGTTTGGTAAATTACAAAAGCTAGCAGTACAGCACAATTGGGTAATACATTTTAACCATTTTAGTTGAAGTTGGTCTTCCAATTGTAGGTCCTACATCATCACCATCCGAGTTTCGCTTGCTATTTAGTGGAAAGAAAGACTAAAAGAAAGCAAAGATATCTCCTTAGAGGCCTGTAAGGCCTCTGGAGGAGTGGAAGGTAAAATATTCCACCATCCGTAAACTCAGCATTAAGTTTTTTTGCTATTTGCTTTACGTCGCACAGACACAGATATGTCTTACGGCGACGATGGGATAGGAAAGGCCTAGGAATTGGAAGGAAGTGGCCGTGGCCTTAATTAAGGTACAGCCCCGGCATTTGCCTGGTGTGAAAATGGGAAACCACGGAAAACCATCTTCAGGGCTGCCGACAGTGGGGCTCGAACTCACTATCTCCCGATTACTGAACACTGGCCGCACTTAAGCGACTGAAGCTATCGAGCTCGGTAGCATTAAGTTTAACCTGAAAGTTTTCAGTCTGACGAACACACAAATTAAATATAAATATCACACTATAACATACCTGTAAAAACACTTTATTAAACCAGGAATAAAAATATAAAATTTAAACAAAGAATGACACGTTTCGTTTTTGAAAGAACATCATCACATTCTATCAAGTCACACTCAAATATTTGGAATATGTCCGGCTCCATGGCTGGCGTACTGGCCTTTGGTTCAATTCCCGGCAGGGTCGGGAATTTTAACCATCATTGGTTAGTTTCGCTGGCACGTGCACTGGGTTTATGTGTCGTCTTCATCATCATTTGATCCTCATCACGACGCGCAGGTCACCTATGTGTGTCAAATTAAATACCATCACCTGGCGAGCCGAACATGTCATCGGACACTCCCGGCACTAGAAGCCATAAAAACCAAACCAAACCCCATCGCACTACAGCCTTAGAAGGGCCTTGGCCTACGAAGCAACCGCTGCTCATCCCGAAGACCTGCAGATTACTAGGTGTCGTGTGGTCAGCACGAAGAATCCTCTCGGCCGTTATTCTTGGCTTTCTAGACCGGGGCCGCTATCTCACCGTCAGATAGCTCCTCAATTCTAATCAGCTAGGCTGAGTGGACCTCTAACCAGCCCTCAGGTCCAGGTAAAAATCCCTGACCTGGCTGGGAATCGAACCGGGGCCTTCAGGTAAGAGGCAGGCACGCTACCCCTACATCACAGGGCCGGCACTAGAAGCCATACGTTATAAAAAATTTAGAATATGTTTGTTTCTGTTCAGTACTTAGGAACTTGAAATCTAGAACTTACCTTAATTGTTTCCACTTTAGCTTTTACTGCGAGGTTTTCGAAAAACAATTTCTGGAGTGGAAACGAAGGAGGATATCATTAAGTTCCAGATAGATTAATATTTATACTTAACTTTTGTACTTGACAGACTGGAAATCTTTTAAGTTAAATTTAAATGTCGACACTGGAATGTATGACTTTCTTCCTAACAACAACAACAACAACAACATCAACAACAACAACAACAACAACAACAACAACAACAACAACAACAACAACAAAAGAACAAGCTCGGCAGCAAGTGGAATACAGTAGTTAGTCCTACACTCAGCTGCAGTACCTTTGTCCCCCAGGGATTATTCTGGTACTGTCCGGCTCCATGGCTAGATGTTTAGCGTGCTGGCCTTAGGCCGTAGGGGTCCCGGGTTCGATTCCCGACAGGGTCGGGAATTTGAACCATAATTGGTTAATTTCGTTGGCACGGGGGCTGGGTGTATGTGTCGTCTTCATCATCATTTCATCCTCATCACGACGCGCAGGTCGCATACGGGAGTCAAATCAAAAGACCTGCATCTGGCGAGCCGAACTTGTCCTCGGACACTCCCAGCACTAAAAGCCATACGCCATTTCATTTATTCTGGTACTAAATTTTGTGAGTGAATCTCAAAGCTATGTACCTCTCCAGAAGTGGGAATGCTGTTTCTAAATTTTTCGACTTCCTGACGCAGAATCGAATATACAGTATAATGCACACCTTTGCTACCTCAACTTTGCAGCCTCCGCGTTGTGTGAGGTTAAATGAAAGCACTTGTCGTTTCCTACAACTTGATCATTGGATTGACCTCCATGTGTTAGGTCCTAATTAAAATATGCTTTAAATATGAAGCCCGATTCCATAAGAATTAGGAAATTAAAATGGAATGGAATAAAATGAAGTATCTTATCATAGCGGGCAAAATAACGGGCCTGAAGACCTCGCGGCAGTTTGTTCTGGAATGTACAGTAGCTACGGGCTGCCAAATACAGAGTAACTGGCTCTCGTACCATGACCTACCGCATTACTGCCACTGCATTATTCACAAGATACAAGCCCTTAATTGTGAACAACTCACAAGATTGTTAATGAGAACTACCGCAATTTGACACGCACCATTTGTTCCGGAACACGTGTCTTTTATTGGCCAAGTTCTCCTCAACGATGTTTGAAGAGTCGGCCAAACAAGAAAACAAGGCTCTGACAGTGTGGTTTTTGTTTGAAGATGTAACAATCAGCCAGTGACACAGATATAAAGAAATAATTTTAAAATTACTTGACGAGCAAGTATATTACCTTAGTTTTACTGCCCGTACGTGTATGTATTTGCTCCTACGCACCATCGGTGGTAAGCAAAAGTGATGTAAAATGCAATAACCACAATTCATTATGTGCGTTGTTGTTCCTCGTTCGGTTAAAGAATTATGAATCGTTCTCAATTGTATTTTGCACGAACTGCATCATGTAGTTTTTCATTACAGTTAATATCAACGGATGAATTTGACGTTCCCTCTTATGGTCCCCTTAATATTGCTACTGTACATTACTCAAGTAATATATAGCCTAGAGTACAGCACCGCTATCCCTGAACCTAAATATCGAGAAATTGTTTTAAGTCATCTTTCCATGATGTGCAAACAAGTAAATTAACTTACAGATAAGTATAGGGCAAAACTTCATATAGAAGATGAAAGTCGGAGAAGGGTCATGCTACTATCTCAGTCAATAAAAATAGAAAGCATTTGTATCATAAAGAAAGGATCTCTTTCAGGATGGCCCCATTTCAGGCAATGCTGTGTGAAGGATGTGCATTGCGCAGTGTGATGTTTCCTATTCTTAACTTGGAGAATACAATCATTAAAATAGTGAGAGTGGTTGTTGACAAAACGGATGAAAACGTGGCGAGTTAGCCGTGCGGTTAGGGGCGCGCAGATGTGAGTTTGCATCCGGGAGATAGTGGGTTCGAATCCCATTGTCGGCAGCCCTGAAGATGGTTTTCCGTGGTTTCCCGTTTTCACATCAGACAAATGCTGGGGCTGTACCTTAATTAAGGCCACGGCCGTTTCCTTCCAACTCTTAGCCTTTTCCTATCCCATCGTCGCCATAAGACCTATCTGTGCCGGTGAGACGTAAAGCCAACGGTAAAAGAAAAACGGATGAAACAATGGTAATTCGTAATCGAGAGATCCTATTGTATAAAACTGAGCTTGGATTAAGAAATCATAAGAAAAAAATTAGGAAAGGTATAATACACAGGTGATAAATGGATGTGACTGCAGGACTTAGAAGACAGTACCTGTTCGTGTTTAATAGTTTTAAGGCGGGAGGTATGGAAGCAGCGGTGGCCGAATTGCAGGTTACCCCATGAAGCCAGTGCTGTACACCCTAAATGATACAGGATATAAATTTACTCGTCCTCTCTGAGAATTCCCTCCGAACATATTATACAGTGGACCCATAATAATGATGAATTAGTTTAAAGATTACAGTCCATGTATGAGAATATATTTTCAAATACTAATGATAATAATAATTTCGTGTGGATATTTCTAGCCGAGTGCAGCCCTTGTAAGGCAGACCCTCCGATGAGGGTGGGCGGCATCTGCCATGTGTAGGTAACTGCGTGTTATTGTGGCGGAGGATAGTGTTATGTGTGGTGTGTGAGTTGCAGGGATGTTGGGGACAGCACAAACACCCAGCCCCCGGGCTACTGGAATTAACCAATGAAGGTTAAAATCCCCGACCCGGCCGGGAATCGAACCCGGGACCCTCTGAACCGAAGGCCAGTACGCTGACCATTCAGCCAACGAGTCGGACAATACTAATGATACAATGTAATTATATTTAAATCGACAGTATTCCCCAAAACATATATACTCTATGTTTCCAAGATTTTGTATAGTAGTTTGGTTCTTTCGTTTGTCAAATGTGTAAGTATGGCTCTTTGGAATTGGCTCTGTCAACCTAATTTATCCCAACATGAATATTTAACTGTTGATTGCTTGGGTTGAACCTTACCGTATTTAAAGCCATGGTCGATAACTTCCTAATCCTAGCCCTTTCCCATCTCCCGCTTACCGAAAACCTTCGATGTGTTAGTGCTATATTGAACAAGTAGCAGAAAGGGAAAACCATGTTGATTGTCATTAACAATCCCTTTCTTCGTGATGTAATAAGAAAATCATCTAAATGTTTAAAAAAAATTGAATTTCATGTTTGAAAGTTAATTGTGAATATAGTGCAATTTCTTAAAGATGTCAAGAACCGAGATCCCATGAATATATAAGAACTACTTTTCAGAGTAGACTTACTTTTATCTCTGCTAATAGTTAATATCGTACTAACTGACATTTCCAACAACGATGGGATGGAAATGATTCGTTCTTCAACGTGTCTTATGGCAAATAGTGGTTCAAAACTTGTAGAACACACTGAATGAAAATGGATTTTCATGTAAAAGAAGTCACACGGATGTTTAGGGTGAAAATGAAAGAAATTATAGAATTGATATCAATTCTATGAGGCTTAGAATAACTGTTTGCCAAATTAAATCGGACAGGGCATATCACAGGAGTAGTCTGACGCTCGTGAGAGCTAGTAAGGAAAAGTTCAGCCGAGATCCTGTGGCTACCATCCGTACCGTGCACCTATCGATATTCTTCAGCATTTGTGAGGAATTTAATATTAATCTTTGTATCTCCGTATGTGCAACACCTCGTGAGAAACTTTCTTGTGTGTTTCTGGAATGAAGCGTACGCACATTTTTGACTAATAATTAAACATTTTTATATCTATTTGCAATCTAAGGGTTATCTCATCGGCTAGAAATTGATGCTGCGGTTTCCAGGACTCTATTCACGACCGCTGTAGTTCTTCAGGCAACAAATTTGTTCTTCTACCATCCCAGCTTAGGCGAGCTTCTTTAACTAGAATAATTAATGACCAAAAGGTTGTGGTAGCAACATCTACAAGAATCGTGCAGACAAGACGACCACGCTCTGGGTGGTATACTGACCCCACCCACATAACCTCTTCATGAACATTAAATATTCCTTCCGTCATACAAACAAAATGTGCCAACCGGAGTTCTGTGGATCTGGTATGAAAATGTAAATGCATTATCCACCTGATGTATATTTTAAAGAATGCATATTAATCTAGGTGTGAGAAAAATGACAAAACTACTGTAGTACAGAATTCAATTCGTGTCAGACCACAAACAAATATTTTCTGGTAAATGACTCGAGGCGGACCGAAAGAAATAATTAATCGATGTAAACTGAAAGGTTAATGTTATGGCTATTAATATTTCATTCATTTACACATTTATTAATTTGTTTTCTTTATTTTGATCCTCAAAGAAATTTGTACGGTTTAGTTAAAAGCATGCGTACAAGAGATCTGTATATTAAATACTTCATAGGCCACACTAATAACTAGACATGCTGTTAACAATACATATTACAAAATTTTCCTGCTCACTCTTGACTTATTCCTGATATACGTGCATATTACACTATTTTTAATTTTAGAAACAAAATTGGGGTGCGCAATGAAAACCATGTTCCAATGCAGGTGTGCTTGTGCTGTTCACTTCCTGAATGTTATAGATGATGAGAACCAAAACCCATAAGCACTACAGCCCTTGAAGGGCCTTGGCTTACCAAGCGACCGCTGCTCATCCCGAAGGCGTGTATTATACGAGGTGTCGTGTGGCCAGCACGACGAATCCTCTCAGCCGTTATTCTTGGCTTTCTAGACCGAGGCCGCTATATCAGTGTCAGATAGCTTCTCAATTCTAATCACGTAGGCTGAGTGGACCTCGAACCAGCCCTCACGTCCAGGTAAAAATCCCTGACCTGGCCGGGAATCGAACCCGGGGTCTCCGGGTAAGGGGCAGGCACGCTACCCCTACATCACGGGGCTGTCTCTAGAAGGTGAAGATTAGGTAATGTATTAGGTAGAGAGATTTGAAGTGTAAATGTGCACACAATCATGACGGAAATTGCATGATATAAGGGCAGTATTGTGTACTTTACACGAAGTTGGAATCCAGTCATCAAAGAAATTCCACTGGGTAACTTTATGATAGCTGGTTGAATCGTCGAGGATCTACCTGGAATCCGGGGAAAAGTCCATCTTTATCACAATATGTGATCAATCCTCAGTTCTTCATGTTGAGAATCTAACATTTCTTTCTAATGACTATAGTCAAAAGTGCGCATCTTGCTTTCTTTACCTAACCAGAAGTTGCTATTACAAATCAGCCTGCCAAAACCCACTCAAATGCGCGCGCCAACTGGCCATATGAGCGATGCTTTTACACCACCCATATGGGGGACGGGCTGCATTAAGGAATGACATTACTAGCATTACTCATATGTCAGTCACTTTTTTATTCTCAAAGCAAAGTTTTAACCCATACCAGGAGAAATAGCGCAAGGACTAGTTCTTGTCAACAAGGGCAGAGGTTGCCGTCAGTAATGAACTAATGTACCTACATCAGAATTTGAGGAAAGCAATGGCAAACTACCTCACTCCTCGTCTTCCCTATTACACCTTGTTTTAGCACTGCCAGTGGTTTTTTGGTTCCCCCATAACCGTATCACATTTAGTGGTTCTATTTGAGGATCCAACCAACCTCCAGGCTGATGACCTAACAAACAGACAGACATCAGAATTACATGGGTACATAATTCCAATCATAGATTCTTTTCCTGTGCCTGTCAATGTTCAGGCTATAAGACTCTGTAAACGAACAAACGGACGAACGAAATGTAGCCTCTGGATCTGTTAGATCTAAAGGTTGGTCAAACGCTGTTTTTTTGTCAAAGAGGCGCTGGCCTTATTCACACGTAGTAACAATCACAGTTTTTCGCTCTAATGGTTTATAGGGACCACCAATAGTTTGATTAGTCCAAGATGCCTAAGCACAAGGAGGGTCACGACTCAGAATATCCCCGAAATACCAACTACAGTTACTTAGCAACTGCTATCCTGACTCTTAGGGCCACTTCCTAGGCTACTCACCTGCTGCTGATGGTTCACGAATTAGGGTATAACTACAGGAGCGTAAACTAAGAACCATCCGCAGAGCTATACTAGATTTAACTAAAGTTGGCGTCTGACAGGTAAGGTTGGAGGGAGGAACACTGCACGTGCCATTTCACGATGTTGCCACATTCCAGCATTCCTTTCTACATACTCTTACCCCTCGCTTCCGGCTCACTTGTTCCCTCCTTCATTCTGACCGCTGTGATCTGTTGTAGACTACCTGGCCAGGCGGTGTCGTCCCATTTGCGATCACTCTTATGTCAGGTTCTTATCAGTGACAGTGACAGGTTTGGCAAGACGAGCTGCCCTGAAGTTTTATCTCCATGGCAACCGCAGTCGCCCCACCCTCGTTTCCATGGCAACCACACAGCCACTCCCTTTATCCCGCCTCGGCAGGCAGTAAACGGACCTCCCTCTAAGAAATGTCAGACGCCAACTCTTATTATTAACAGTATAGTTTACATACTAATTCCTGATGAGACTCACAGTGACCTCGTTGAATAGATGAGAAGGGAGTAAGGTGTTGCATCACAAGTTCGATTCATATACCTTTTATACGAGTATATGCGGGCAGGAAGGAAGGATGAAAGAAAAACGCGTTAAGAGGTCGTCTTGAAGGAAAGAGCGTGTGGAGGAATATGGATGAGAGAGGTTCTAAACGAACGAAACTATGTATCAACACCATTAAGTAAAAACGCTAATAGCAGCAGCATTGAGAGTCATATCATGGGAAGTTGAGGAGGAAGAATCCTGTGTTGCAACAAATGGCTCCACGAGGTGAACGGACATCTTGGTATATTCAAAGGTCATAAGAAATTGGTTAATTATAGACCCAACAATTAGATTTGAATCTGGAAAAAATCAGCCAGAACAAGTAAATGCTGAAAAGGAGAACATACACGAGCCAACAATTTCAAGGCACATATGAAACATCTAAAAGTAATAGGACTTCTAATAGGGTCTCGTAGTGTTATTCCGGAATCGTTTAGGGAACAATTCGGATTATCTCAACATTTACGAGACGAAATTTTCACAGACGTGCTGAAGAAATCATGCCAAATTTTAGCCCATCACTTACATAAATGAAAAAAATGTCATCATTCATTATAAAAAGTGTCCGACTCGTTGCTGCTGAATGGTCAGCGTACTGGCCTTCGGTTCAGAGGGTCCCGAGTTCAATTCCCGGCCAAGTGGGGATTTTATTGGTTAATTCCAACGGCCCGGGGGCTGGGTGTTTGTGCTGTCTCCAACATCCCTGCAACTCACACACCACACATAACACTATCCTCCACCACAATAACATGCAGTTACCTACACATGGCAGATGCCGCCCACACTCATCGGAGTGTCTGCCTTACAAGGGCTGCACTCGGCTAGAAATATCCACACGAAATTTATTTTTATTAAAAATAATTTGAGAGTATACTGAGTTCGATAGGACAGTTTTCAAATAAATAATTATGTTTATTTTTGTACTTAGTATTGCATATTGTTAAAGAAAAATTTCGTTCACTGTTTAGTAAGTTAACAGTGTAATGGAAAATGTTCAGTGCCGAAAGGCGTATACTGTATCCTAGGTTTGTAGAGAATTGAACGTCAACTGAATGAAACGTGAAATACGTTAGAATTGTCGTGTACAGTATACAGCAAAATATTGAAATTACGAGTATGTTCTGTACATCAAACAGTACTGAATGTCGCCAGAATCCTGTCACTGCAATTACAATGAATGATACAAGATGGAATAACAACCCACAACATAAGTGGGGGGGGGGGTGGAGGTATCAATTGCCCTTCTGAAACAACATTTTGAAAATAGTTTAACTTCCCGTTCCCGTCCTCCTTCCCCCGATCTCACGCCTCTAGACGCCCACATATGATCCACCTAGGAAAGCTCCCGAATTACATAAGAAAAAGCTACAGTCATTTTTTGTGTCCGTGAGACAATCAGTGTTTATCAACATGTACGACAATCTACAGGACCATTACGAAACAATGCGTGAGACGTGAGGGTGTACATTTTGATCATATGCTGTACGGACGCAGTTAGATACGTGTTTCCGTATTTACCTTGCGTGTTATAATGACGTATCTTGATGTTCAGAGCATGTTTGTAGTTTCAGTACTGTTTGTTCTGCCGCATACAATACATGTCGTGACCCTAACATGAACAATCTCGTCTGCATTCGGGTGTATTTTACAAGAAAGGGGAGAACACTTTAGCATTGTAGGAAATAACAATCTAACTTATTTAATGTTAAAATTGCCTGAACAGAATACCTTTTTGAATTCTGATGCTTCTCAAAATATTTCAAATGGCCATACATAACCATTGCTTTAATCTCATGTTATTTAGTAGTCATTAGAATGTTGTTTGGAAGGTTTTAGAGGAGCTTTAGATTTTCTCATTTTATCAACAGGTGGTATCAGACCTCACCGCTACTTTGAGTTTTTGAATTAGATTAATGTAATGCCGTTTTATATTTCCACATTATTTAAATTAGGCGGTAAAGGCGTGCTCGGTTCGCCCGGAAGGACGTGGGTTCGAATCCCCGTCAGGAAGTCGTGAAATTTAAGAAACGGGATTTCCACTTCCGGAGGTGCATATGGCCCTGAGGTTCACTCAGCCACACCAAAAATGAGTACCAGGTTAATTCCTGGGGGCAAAGACGGCCGAGCGTAGAGCTAACCACTCTACCCCATCACGTGCCGAGGTTAACAATGGTGGAAGCCTTTACTTTCCACTCCTCCAAGGGCCTTCGTGGCCTGTACGGAGGTGACTTTGCTTTGCTTTCCCTTATTTAAATTGCCATCATCCTTCGGAAATACACCATCTAGTTATTCTCTCGCTATTTCTGTCCCACCGTTCATTGAGGTTTACCAGTTTATTTGTTGAATGACCTCCAGAATTTCGAATTCCCTACCGGTCAATTCCCAAACACCAACTCTGAATTGAAATTTAAAACTTAGAGCAGAGACCACTTGTTGAAGAATAACTGACTGACTAACTTGTAAGAATGTGTTACGAATAGGTAGTATGGAAGCCAGTGATGCCACTCGGCTATCAGTCCCCTTTCCCCTAACTATAATTCTGTTGTATTTACGTGACCCTTGTGCACTTGAAACGGTCCGTGCTAGAAACAAACAATGATACTTCGTCCTTCATGTCTCCCGACTTGATTTTGTCTTTCTAAGCATCCTATTGCTCTTCTTCGGCTTAAAAAAATTCCAACGAACCAACATAATACTGCTCTTTATTTTTTCCCAGATGTTTTTATTAATAATACTATTTAGTAATAATTTTGGGGCCCAGAAAAGAAATATATTACCAGTTTTTCACCATCGAGTCACATTTCTGCAAATAGGGACATCAATTTTTGGTTTTTATGGACATTTTTATTACACATTAAAGGTTTTTAATTCTTACCGTTGATCACAAATTCGTTACAAACTAACAATAATTTAAAAGAAACAAGATACTGATGAGATCAAAATTTTCTGTGTACAGAAACAAAATATCTTGCTGCAAGTTCCCAGAAAAATGCAAACATTTATTAGTCATAAACGGGACATGATAGGAATGAACAGACTGCATTTTCAAACTTAAAAATAACACGTTCCATTTAGGAACCTTTATTCATTGTTGGACATAGACATCCAGACTGAGATATTTCCGAAAAAGAAAAATCAATTATTTAACATTGCTGGAGAACATGACGTTATATCAATAAACGGATTGCATATTGAAATTATTCTTCAAATATATGTTTAGGAACCGTTATTCATGGTTCGACAAAGACATCAATGTAAAGCAGTGTTATCAATAAACAGATATGTCACTGAACTTACATAGTCACTACATTTGACATTCTTGAAGACAATCTATCTAGAAAACTGACTCGTCCTTTCAGGAAGTTTACAATAAATAACACTCCGGAAAGAGTCATTCGTGTTTCACAAAACCCCAACTTCAAAAATTAGCTAACTGCTTTCTCTTGTAGAGATTGTGAAAGAAGATGCTTGGCTCTAAGCCATATCTCTTTGCACGCACGTTGACGCATATACTCACCTGCTTCCCCATTGAAGGCTACTTAATGGTTTATAAAACCACTTAAACCACAAGGAAGAGAAAACGTTTCTCATTATATGTCTGGCTTTGCAAGATCATAATTCACAAGCCGGTATGTCATATGTTACTCCAAGCCTCCTGGGCAGAAGAAGCAGCTCACAAACAGCGGTGACCCAAGACTAAGCAGCAGGTAATCTTATAAGGAGATTCCACGACTTTATCTCAAAACTATTTCCTATTTTATTTCAAGGCCAGCAAAATAGTGAGCAAATACAGGGATGGATACAGTTCCATAAATTAAGGTGAGCATATTGTGAAGTAAGTACTGAAGATGCTTCATATAATCCTCCTAGTGTTCTCACTCTTACAGTAGAAATGGCATTAAGTCATTAACGATAAGGTCTCTGCCATGCTCCTATGACTATAGCGGACAGTGATGTAAGTGAAAAGACCTTTTATAATCCTACTTCAAAAGAAGGTTATCGGAACATTACCACGTGTCACATACCGGGAGAGATGGCCGTGCGGTTAGGGGTGCACAACTGTGAGCTTGCATCCAGGAGACAGTGATTTCGAGTCCACTGTCGGCAGCCCTGAAGATGTTTTTGCGTGGTTTCCCATTTTCACACCAGGAAAATGCTGGGGCTGTACTTTAATTAAGGCCACGGTCGTTTCTTTCCCAATCCTAGGCCTTTCCTATCCCATCGTCGCCATAAGACCGTGTCGGTGCGACGTAAAACAAATAGCAAAAAGATAAAAGAAAGAATGGACTCTTTATTTGCGACGTCAATTACTGTCTAATAAGAGCAATTCTTCGGTAACACAGTTCTGTCTTTTGAATAAATTGAAACAATCCAGAACTGTGACATACTGTGTGAAGTACGTACGCTGAGGATTCCATGGAAACATTTTTTTTTTTTTTTTTACAGTTTGCTTTAGGTCCTACCGACACATATGAGTCATGGTGACGATGGGAATGGTAAAGGACTAAGAGTGGAAAGGGAGTGGCCGTGGTTTAATAAAGGTACAGATCCGGCATTTGCCAGGTCATTTGCCTGGTTCAGTGCCCTGGTGTTTCAAGGCACTCAAATACGTCAGCCTCGTGTCGGGAGGTTTACTGGCACGTAAAAGAACTCCTGAGAGACTAAATTTCGGTATCTCGGCGCCTCCGAAAACCGGAAAAGTAGTTGGTGGGACGTAAAGCCCTAATTATATTTGATAAATCACTATTGTAAGACATTTTTATTGAATGCTGCCAGGGCGGTGCGATGACTATTTTTGACAGAAGACTTTTATTTGATCAGTGGATCATAAGTTGTTTCTCCGAAGGTATTATTTTCTTTTGTGTATTGCAGTGTATTTCAGTTTTGTTACACCTGTCATTGTGAAATGGTATATGATTTGGGTGGCTGACTGTATGGCTGTTTGGAATCCAAAGCAAAGCATTCGCAGTTCTAGTCCTTCAGGCAAGCAATTCAGTGTTTAATATATTCTATTGATGTGAGCTACGAATTTTAGGCAAATAAAAATAAAATAGTGATAATATATTCTTTATTTATCCCTATAAGGCACAATCCTTTTCTTAATCATCGTTATCCAGTCGATTAGATTAGCAGTTTGCCTTTTTCTGCCACTACGAGCGCTAATGTGAGTCAATGCATTGTTTCACTTACGCACCACTACGAGCGCTAATGTGAGTCAATGCAGAGTTTCATTTAATCCCTTATAACTACATTAAGTGTGGGCATTTTTGAAAACATAAAAAAAGCCTGAGGGTATTGAACCAAGGAACACATTACAGAAAGGACTGTGTAAATAAATGAATTTGGATAGGACTTAAATTAAAAAACGAGTAAACAAACAATCAAACAAAAAACAAGCAAACCAACAAACAAACAAACAAACAAATAAACAAACAAACAAACAAACGATTTTAGGTAGTGTTTCCGGAACTGCATTTAGGCCGGAAGTCATTTTCGGTTTTGTTAAAGTTTGATAGAGCTATCCAAGACTCTTGTTTCTTTCTTTCTTAATCTGCTTACCCTCCAGGGTTGTTTTTTTCCTCGGACTCAGCGAGGGATCCCACCTCTATCGCCTCAAGGGCGGTGTCCTGGAGCGTGAGACATTGGGTCGGGGATACAACTGGGGAGAATGACCAGTACCTCACCCAGGTGGCCTCACCTGCTATGCTGAACAGGGGCCTTGGTGGGGGGATGGAAAGATTGGAAAGAATAGGCAAGTAAGAGGGCAGGAAGCGGCCGGGGCCTTAAGTTAAGTACCATACCGACATTTGCCTGGAGGAGAAGTGGAAAACCACGGAAAAACACTTCCAGGATGGCTGAGGTGGGAATCGAACCCACCCCTACTCAGTTGACCTCCCGAGGCTGAGTGGACCACGTTCCAGCCCTCGTGCCACTTTTCAAATTTCGTGGCAGAGCCGTGAATCGAACCCGGGCCTCCGGGGGTGGCAGCTAATCACACTAACCAATACACCATAGAGGAGGACTATCCAACACTCGCAATTTGAAACCTTTCCGTGACCTTTAGCCCTTCGAATTTCGGCACAATTGAGGAATTCGGTTAATTTTACGTTTTTACCAGTATGGGGACCCTTACTTTATCTGCTAATAAATGTTTACAATATTGAAAAGGAAAACGACAGTCTCTTATTCATTGATATGTTAACCCTTCTGGAAATTCTCACATCCTTAGTAGTTTTATTATCGATTATCAGTTCGTAGGTTTTCCATTAATGCACCTTTTTCAAAAACGAACGAAAGTTTTAATTAACTGCATGGATTAATGAAAAAAATAAGAATAGGAATACTGACTCAAACAGTACCAAAAGAATGATTACGAGTTACGAGTAAGGCAATTTCCTCACTTGCCACTGAACCCTTGGAGGAGTAAAAGGTAACTAATATAGGTCATTCCACGTTATGGAAAAGGTATTGGTCTTATGGACCTACAACGAGCGACTACACCCCTTCTTAGACGCCAATCATTCCTCGTGATTAAGGAGTATAATAATGCACTTTATATTGAATTATGGAAGAAAGAAAACAGGATCAGGCTTTTATTATCCGTGCGTTATTTAAATAACTACTGAAGTTTTTCTATTTCATAAATACATTCACAGGGGGGGGAGCACAATGGCGGACACAGCCATCGCTTTATTGCCTTCCTTCATTTTCGTTCTCTGTCGCTCTGGTACAAGTAACGCATAATTCGTTACGCTGTGAATTCTGGCAGCTTATTAACTATTGTAGAGAAGTCATCTATTTTTGTGTTGCGTATCTTTTTTTAAGTCTTTACATCAATGTGTACTTGTCTTGAGTGAGTATTATGTGATTATTTAGACTACGTGTGCGATTTATTTCTTTAATATTAAGATGGGAAAAAGCGAACATCTTCGTGGAATGATGAAGTGAGAGCAGCTTGTAAACGTAAAAAGAAGGCTTATCAGAAATGGCTCCAAACAACGGCCGAGGCAGACAGGAATTTGTACGTAAATGAAAGAAACAGAGCGAAACAAAATAGTTGTTGAATCCAAAAAGAAGTCGTGGGAAGATTTTGGTAATAACCTGGAAAGGCCAGGTCAAGCAGCAGGGAAACCTTTCTGGACAGTAATAAAGAATCTTAGGAAGGGAGGGAAAAAGGAAATGAACAGTGTTTTGAGTAATTCAGGTGAACTCATAATAGTTCCCAGGGAATCACTGGAGAGGTGGAGGGAATATTTTGAACATCTTCTCAATGTACTGTAAAAGGAACTCATCCTGGTTGTGTTGCGAACAGCCAAGCTCATGAGGAGGAGGAAAATGATGTTGGTGAAATTACGCTTGAGGAAGTGGAAAGGATGGTAAATGAAATGGCTTCATAGAGTAGTAAGATTAGCATGGAATGTTGGTAAGGTACCTTCAAATTGGACAAAAGCAGTAACTGCGCCTATCTATAAGCAAGGGAACAGGAAGGATTGCAACAACTATCAAAGTATCTCATTGATTAGTATACCAGGCAAAGTATTCACAGGTATCTTGGAAAGGAGGGTGCGATCAGTCCTTGAGAGGAAGTTGGATGAAAACCAGTGTGGTTTCAGACCACAGAGAGGCTGTCAGGATCAGATTTTCAGTATGCGCCAGATAATTGAAAAGTACTACGAGAGGAATAGGCAGTTGTGTTTATAGCCTATTTCCCAGATCTAGAGAAAGCATACTACAGGATACCGAGAGAAAAGATGTTCCCTATACTGGGGGACTATGGAATTAAAGGTAGATTATTAAAATCAATCAAAGGCATTTATGTTGACAATTGGGCTTCGGTGAGAATTGATGGTAGAATGAGTTCTTGGTTCGGGGTTCTTACAGGGGTTAGACAAGGCTGTAATATTTCACCTTTGCTGTTCGTAGTTTACATGGATCATCTGCTGAAAGGTATAAAATGGCAGGGAGGGATTCAGTTAGGTGGAAATGTAGTAAGCAGTCTGGCCTATGCTGACGACTTGGTCTTAATGGCAGATTATGCCGAAAGCCTGCAGTCTAATATCTTGCAACTTGAAAATAGATGCAATGAGTATGGTATGAAAATTAGCCTCTCGAAGACTAAATTGATGTCAGTAGGTAAGAAATTCAACAGAACTGAATGTCAGATTGGTGATACAAAGCTAGAACAGGTCGATAATTTCAAGTATTTAGGTTGTGTGTTCTCCCAGGATGGTAACATAGTAAGTGAGATTGAATCAAGGTGTCGTAAAGCTAATGCAGTGAGGTCGCAGTTGCGATCAACAGTATTCTGTAAGAAGGAAGTCAGCTCCCAGACGAAACTATCTTTACATCGGTCTGTTTTCAGACCAACTATGCTTTACGGGAGCGAAAGCTGGGTGAAGTGAGGATATCTTATTCATAAGTTAGAAGTAACGGACATGAAAGTAGCAAGAATGATTGCTGGTAGAAACAGGTGGGAACAATGACAGGAGGGTACTCGGAATGAGGAGATAAAGGCTAATTTAGGAATGAACTCGATGGATGAAGCTGTACGCATAAACCGGCTTCGATGGTGGGGTCATGTGAGGCGAATGGAGGAGAATAGGTTACCTAGGAGAATAATGGACTCTGCTATGGAGGGTAAGAGAAGTAGGGATAGACCAAGGCGAGGATGGTTAGACTCAGTTTCTGACGATTTAAGATAAGGGGTATAGAACTAAATGAGGCCACAACACTAGTTGTAAATCGAGGATTGTGGCGGCGTTTAGTAAATTCACAGAGGCTTGCAGACTGAACGCTGAAAGGCATAACAGTCCATAATGATAATGTATGTAATATATGTATGCATGTATTATTTATTTATTCATTCATGAAAGGACCCAACGAACAAAGCTTACTTTAATGATTTATTTACTCTTTGGATGAGTTTGAGGAAGAAATAATGTAAATTGTAAACTGTGCTTAATTTTCAGCGTATTTCATTCTCCCTGAACTTAAAAACTGAGTTTCATAAATTTATGTTACGCCGTTATCCTGCGAACATCAAAATGAGCCCATGTAACCCCCCTCCTCCTCCCCAGTTCCCTAGAGTTCATGAATATTAACTTCAGCTTGGTTTCTTCTACCTTTTCTCTCGAACTTAAATACTGAGTTTCACACATTGACATGCCTCCATTTTCCCATGATGCTGTTGAACAGAGTTGTTCGATATGACAACCTTGCTCCCATAAGAGCAATACTTTTTTCTTAACACGGAATGAGCAAATTAAAGCTAGATTGTCTCGCCAGCATAGAGATATTTCTAATCTTATAGCTTGGCTTTATTTAATGGGATTTTTGTTTCTCATATCGGACAGCTGACTAGTCATTTGATTTTAGAAAGGGTGGCCATGAAAGCCGAGTTTCATAGTCACTGTATTCTCATAAAAGTGGCCTCGGTTCGAATTGTGGCCAACACAGGTGAGATTGTTAAAGTGAAATATTTAATGTGACTGTTAACGTCGTGATCATAGTCATGAGACCTCCAGTTTTATGTGGTATCCGAACCACAGGGACGTGAGTTCATGCATCAGCAAGCACGTCTCACCATATGGTCGTTACAATCCCAAAACCGCGAATGTGACAGTGCTTTTCCTATCCATTATTTCCCTTAAGACTGGTCACATCTCCCAACCACGTATTGATATGCAGTCCATCAGAATTTTCGTTGAGTTCATTTACCTATGTGCATGTGTAAAGGAATATGAAAGTTAAATACATCATATTCTAGGAGTGGATAAATACATCAGCAAATATTTATTCCTACAGTTAGTGATGGGCAGTCTGAGACGAGGTCTCGAGATTTCTCGAGACTAGCGCTGGCACTATTTCTGGCGAGAAATTTCGACAGATGTCGAGAGCGTTGTCCCCGCATCGTATGGCGTGTCGAAGGCCTACAGGTATCCGTAGTTGAATAATGTTTGTGTCGAGTATGCGAATAACAAACAACGCGCCTTCTCCATTCCGTAAATACGTGTCAACAAGCGACCAGGGTGTCCATTTCTTTCATTTCCTCCGATGTATATATTGACGTAGTATAACATAATTATAAAGGATACGCATTCTGGCAATGTGTGGAGCGGTAAGAAAACGAATGAACAGGCTACGTACAGAAACTGATGGCTACTATAGGTACACCTACCTGGATACTAGAGGCGTGCGTTATTCGAACTCGAGACGAGACAATATACGCCTTGCTGCATATGCATCTACCTTTAAGCATGAGTGGAATGTGTAATCTAGAATGGTTGAGTTTGCTCCAATTCTTTCCACAGGTACAGTAGGTGTACATCGTTATCAGACTTCACATTCAATATCATATGACCATTGCTTGTGTTTGCCGATATTTTGGTGATGAAGGAAATAATTCCTTACAACGTTATAGAGTATTCGCGTCATGAAATGAAATGAAATGGCGTATGGCTTTTAATGCCGGGAGTGTCCAAGGACTTCGGCTCGCCAGGTGCAGGTCTTTTGATTTAACTTCCGTTGGCGACCTGCGCGTCGTGATGATAATTAACCAGTTGCCGTGCCAGGGGAATTAACCAATCATGGGTAAAATTCCCGACCTTGCCCGACCGTGTCTAGTTGTATGCGACAACTTGAGGACGGTGTCCGAAACTCAACGTAAGGTTATTTTGAAGAGATGCCACTTAGCACAGCCCGCTGTATTGTTTGTTCAAAAGAAGTAAAACAGGTCGGCAGAAATACTTCTGGGATGATCCGGCACTTAAAAACACACATCAATGAAGGGGAATCGTTACAGAACACCTCCGGCCCGGTCTGCATCACAAGAAGTTACCCTATCGACAATAGTTGGGAGGTATCCAGGTACGTGTATGTCCTATCTACAGTTATTAACAAATTATACCGGTCATTAAGCTAAGAAGTCCACCTGAAATAACTCATGAACAGTTTAACCCCTCAGCGTCGCAGCCGTTTAAAGAGCTTCCTATCCCGCGGCCGGATGAGATTTCAACTACGCGCGACTGAAATACATTGATTCACTTAATGCGTTACTACTAGTATAAGAGTGGCCCGGTATTCACGAAATTTGGAATTCCTTATGGTAGAACTATGTACATGAAGATAATTACATCATTGTTTCACATTTCCTTAGTAATTTAGTTCCGTGTGATAGAGTTCGAAGCACTCTTCGAGACAGAGACCCAAGGCACACTCCTGGCAGCAGTACACCGATGTCTTCTTTTCACCGTGTTTTGAACACGCGATACAACGTCTCTGAGGTTTGGATTTCTCACTCTTGGGTGCTAATTTCCTGAAAAAACGTATTTCCTGCAACCTTGGAACTGTATTATCTGATGTGCGCCGGCCTTGAATATTTCGTTTCCCGCCCGAGAAGCGTATTTTGTACTACGTAAACAAACCTTCCATCAGCTGAAACTGAAAAGATAACTGCTCAATGTTTGTCCCTGTGACTTGTCTAAATATTATTGGAGAATCTAGGAATCATAATTCACTGTTGAAAGCTTCCCTTTGACCTGTATGCGTATCTATAGCCTCCTATACGAAATTTCCAAGTACTGGTTCCTCCTCATCGTCACTCTCATCATTTACTACTGCTACATCATCTATTTCATTATCACTACTGCTAATACTGCCACTACTACTTCCGACTAAATTTTCATTTGAATTATACAATATTTCAAGCACGCTACACTCAGCAGGAGCTAGCCATTGAGCGCGGTGCGTCACACAAGCTGATGAAGCTGCAGCGGGACCGAAAGCGGCAGGACGAAACTGAATGAGGGGAATAACATTTATGACGAATCAAAACAACTCGATACATATTTCAGATTAAAAGGTCGATACATCGCCTTTCAAACGAGATATATACCATGCACAACTGCTTCTCGTGTCGTATGACAGAAAGCAGCACTAACTGATGCCTATACAGAGTACTCGTAGAGAGTTACGAAAAGACTACAAGCTGAGAAATAAAGACAAATATAATAAATAAACCGCACTCTTAATACAAAATTAGAGCAAAGAACATCACACGAAAAGACAAACTTCTCAGATCATCATTTCTTTATTTTATTCTGTGGGAAAGAATGAAGCAAACGGACTATTAAAAAATCAGGGATTGGTGCTCAGACATAATTGACATATAATTATCCTTGCAAAAGCAGCTACACTTTAACGATTTTCAATACTTATTTAGAACACTGATAAACACGAAAATGTCTTCTTGGAAACAAAACAATTTGCATATCCATAACACCAAAACTCTTCGCGCTATAGCCGTAAATGCGAAACCATGTATGGGTCTATACCACGTATAGAGGTCGGCGGCTACGGAAGAAAAGGGGGTCTATACCACGTATAGAGGTCGGCGCTGAGGGGTTAAGATACTGACATTCTGTTTTCACTTTCGTCATGGTATTAAGGAGCTCATAGTTAAATATGCGGTGCTTTCTCTAGGATTTTGACAAAATTTATCGCCACACACGTTTCCATATGAGAACTGCTGGTGATATATTATCAAGCTTACACTCGTGGTTACTGGATCGTCGCACAACTCACACCACAAGAGAATCGGTCCCGAGGGCGTTGTCCATCACCCCTGTCAAAAGAATATTGGAGCAAGTCAAGCATTTTAGATTACACGTTCCACTTATGCGTAATGTTGGTTGCATATGCAGCAAAGCACATCGCTTTCCCACGCCTCTAGTATCCAGGTAAGTGTACATCCTATGCACATTTATTCACAAATTATGCAGCTTATTCAGAGAAGATGTCCACCCCATATAATTCGTGCACAGTTTAAGAACACTGACATTCTATTTTCGTTTTCGTTAATGGTATTAAGGAGTTCATAGTTGAACATGCAGTACTTTTCCAAGTTTTGACAACATTTATTGGTTCAGAGTTTCCATATGAGAAAGTCATTTCACGCAATTACTGTTGATGATATACTATCAAGTTTACACTGGAACGTCGCACAGTTCGCAGCACAGGAGAATCGATCTCGAGATCTGTGACGTCAGTCTCGAGAGTCTCTAGCGAGAGCGTTGTCGAACATTACCTACAGTACGGTACTGTAGGGTTAATTTTCCTTTACACTTGCGCATACGAAAATGAACTCAACAGAAATTGTTCTGGTGGACTCTATATTAGTATGTGGCGGAGAGGCACGACCAGTCTTAAGGGTAGTAATGGGTGGGAAGAACATTGTCATATTCGCGGTTTTGGCATTGTAGCGACGATAAGCGTGTGTAATGGGAGTGAGAAATGAGAAGGTGAATAACTCGTTTATTTGTACTCAAACAAGAATTTTCACTCTCCTACGCCTGCCGGATGTTATTCTACTGAATTCAACGTTGATTAAATATTCCTCTCACTTATTCGTCGTCACTAACGCCAGTAATGAGAACGATGATTATAGAATAATTGATCTGCTGACATTTCCAATACAAGAATTTTCAATAACAGCTCATTTAAATTGAATATATTGATGGAAGTGACTTAAACTTTCAACACCGGGCGAGTTGGCCGTGCGCGTAGAGGCGCGCGGCTGTGAGCTTGCATCCGGGAGATAGTAGGTTCGAATCCCACTATCGGCAGCCCTGAAGATGGTTTTACGTAGTTTCCCATTTTCACACCAGGCAAATGCTGGGGCTGTACCTTAATTAAGGCCACGGCCGCTTCCTTCCAACTCCTAGGCCTTTCCTATCCCATCGTCGCCATAAGACCTATCTGTGTCGGTGCGACGTAAAGCCCCTAGGAAAAAAAACTTTCAACAAATTAAACAGACCTAAGGGCACGCGTATCTTTTATAGACGAAGGCTTCGACTTAGGACACGAGAAGTTATTGTTGATAAATATAATCCGAATGTTACTAAAATAAGTTGTTCCCAATAATTAGGATTGCATGACAGACCACTCAGCCTCGTCAAGACAATTTGGAATTACAATAATTAGTTCAGTGCTTCTTATATCTGAAGCTGCTATCGTTCTAAGAAGTTCCACACTGTTAGTTTCATTCCAATCACAGCCAATTGCTAACTGATAATGTTTCAGTGTGAGAGATGCGAATTAGTATCTGCCTTTCCTGGGCCCAATTCTAGTACTAAAATTTCGTCCTTTGCCGTGGTGGAGATTTATTGTTATAGACTTCCATCCAGTTGTCTTTGGTTCAATTCCTGAGCTTTCACGAACAGGGCTGGTTTGAGCGACTAAATGCGGTGTCACTGAGTATCAGGCATACATCTGAGAAGTAAGACAAGTGGTATTTTATTTAAAGAGGAAGTAAAACTGGGCAGTTATCCTGTTTTAATATTTATCAGATGAAAAATAGAAGAAGCTCGACGCTTCGAATGATTTTATTGTAAAAAGAAAGGGGAGAGACACGAAGGATGGGAAAATAAAATGCTCCCTAGACCTCGCGAAACGAATACTTTTGGAGTCGGAAGAAAACAAGAGATGTCTGAGGGAGATCCAATAGGAAAGATGAAAGTGAGGAGTGTGGCTCAAGTAAGTAGGTATTTCAATGTCTTTTTTTTTTTTTTTTTTTTTTTTTTTTTTTTTTTTTTTTGCAATTTGATTTACGTCGCACCGACACCGATATGTCTTATGGCGACGATAGAATAGGGAAGGCCTAGGAAGTGGAAGGAAGCGGCCGTGACTTTAATTAATGTACAGCCCCGGCATTTGCCTGATGTGAAAATGGGAAACCATGGAAAACCATCTTCAGGGCTGCCGACAATGGGGCTCGAACCCACTATCTCCCGATTACTGGATACTGGCCGCACTCAAGCGACTGCAGCTATCGAGCTCGGTGGAGGGTATTTCAGACTTAGCTAGGGGCCCTGCGGCTGCCCAACTAACCCCTGAAGCAGACAGACCCAAAAGGTTATGCCTGTTATTCGCCTCCTACAATAGACGGTGGCTACTGTGGATGAATTCTACTGCCACTGGGGAAAGTGAGCCAGTCTGAGTGACTCAGGCAGTAGAGTGCTGGCCTTCTGAGTCAAAGTTGGCGGGTTCAGTCCTCACTTAGTCCGCTGGTATTTGAAGCCGCTCAAATATGTCAGCCTTGCGTCCGCAAATTCACCACAGTGCAAAAGAACTAATATTTTGATAGTGGCTTTACGTCGCACCGACGCAGATAGGTCTTATGGTGACGATGGGATAGGAAAGGCCTAGGAGTTGGAAGGAAGCGGCCGTGGCCTTAATTAAGGTACATCCCCAGCATTTGCCTGGTGTGAAAACCACGGAAAACTATCTTCAGGGCTGCCAACAGTGGGATTCGAACCCACTATTTCCAGGATGCAAGTTCACAGCCGCGCGCCCCTAACCGCACGGCTAACTCACATGGTAAAGAAGAACAAAATACAACAGGAGGTGGTGGTGGTGGGGGGCGCGTTTAGCGCAGTGGCTTAGGTGCTGGCTTTCCGTCTGGATGGTTCGAATCCTGGTCGATCCCGGATCCTGGGTGGACATTTTCACCTGAAAAATTATATGGCGTCAGGAAAGGCCTTAAAACCACGGTCTAATCCAAAATGAGCCTGGTTTGTTCCAGCAACCTCAGATATAGGCTACCTGGGATAAGCTGAAGAACAAAAGTGAAAGAAATATTATAGGACAGAATTCCGGCACGTCGGATTCTCCGAAAACCATTAAGGTAGTTTGTGTGACGTAAAATGCATATTATCATTATTATTATTATTATTATTATTATTATTATTATTATTATTATTATTATTATTATTATTATAGAGCGAGTTGGCAGTGCGGTTAGGGGCGAGTAGATGCGAACTTGTATTCTGTAAATGGTGGGTTCGAATTCCACCGTCGGCAGCCCTGAAGGTGATTTTCCGTGGGGTCCCATTTTCGCACCATGCAAATGCTTGGGCTGCACCTTAGTTAAGACCACGGCTGCTCCCTTCCCAATCCTGGCCCTTTCTCATCCTTGCGTCGCCGAAAATCTTCGATGCGTTAGTGTGACTTTAGAAAATAATATATATATATATATATATATTGTTACTACCTCGATTACCCAAGATGATGTGGACATAATTATTGGGGACTAGCAAATGTGCCCGTGCTTCATTACGGTATTGTATTATACCTTGTATACGGATTTCTACGTAAATTACTGTACACGCAGTGACTAAGATTATATTAAATTGCATATCTCATAGCGCTATTCGAGAAACAAAACAGAGAGGACCCCGTGCGTTGATTTTGATGTAAAGTACCCGTTGGGGAGTTTTGATGATAATGACAGGTCACATTTCCTACTGCCAATAACAACTGAGTTCGGGAGATTTTACTATAACGGCAGGCTCACCCTCCAGCTGCCATTCATAATAGAGATGGGCAATTTTCATTACAAAGACAGGCCATATTTCCTAATGCCAGTCACAATCGAGTTGGAGAGATTTGTTTATAATCGAGAATCTAAGTAGTATAAGAAATCGAAATACAAGAAATTGTCATATGACCGAAGTCGTAAATATCCGCACATTAGCGGCGAGTGTGTTAAGTTTTTTTATATGACTTACCGTTTAGCCAGCAGTTACCGCGAAAGTAAGATATGTACCATTATCAAAATTGACTCCATATTTCAATATTTTCCGGGGACAAAAAGGGACTTTTGAGCATCTTGCTTGTAATTTTTCCTCAAAGGGGCCTTCCCCTGGATGAGAATACTCTAAATGTGAAGTTTGGTTGAGATCTATCCAGACGTTTTCTCGCGACGGTGGAACACAAACAAACAAACAAACAAACAAACAAACAAACAAACAAACAAACAAACAAACAAACAAACAAACAAACAAACAAACAAACACAAACAAACAGACAGACACGAAAGCAAAAAAAAAAAAAGGATACGGTCTTGAGTTGACCTAAAACGGATAAATATCTGAAAAATTGGTAAAAGAAACGAATTTACAGACAGCGGATCCTCTACAAATGTATTTGTATACATAATGCTGCGTGCGGTTCTCATTTCGGTGTTCCATTTCTTTCTACCAACTGTGAGGGAAACCAGAACTACTAAACCAACTATTGCTGATTTAAAATTTTGTCGGATAAGCACCAACTGTGTCATCACCGTCAGAACATTTTAGACACCAGCATTGAACGGCATGTTGACTTGTTTTCACCCTTCAAAATTTCGACTTATTCGGCCGGTTTGGAGTCGGCGATGTTAGGATGCGGTGGCCGATACTTCATACTACTAATCCACACAGAAAGCTATTAGTTCCGTCTTTCACTGCTTTTTCACTTCCTATGAGCAGCAAACTGTGTCGCACACGTGGTGTTTTCCCTGTTTTACAGCCGGATATGCTGCCTGACGACAAACTCACGTGGAGGGTTGTATTCACTATTGAATTTACAGTGGGTCTATATGTGCTGGTTGGTAGTGTCGTGTATTGTGTGTGTATGAAGAGTGTGTTGAAGTATTTAAAGCAAATACAGAACTTTTAAAAATCAAGGAGCCCTAACCGTGAATAAAGAGCAAATGTTTAGTGCTCTAACAAAATTCAGAATAATATTAGGGTCGTGTAGGTACTTATCGTTGCGCGTCATGGTGAAAGGTAGGTTGATAAATGGGCCGATAATAATAATAATGGCGTATTTTAGTGCCGGGAGTGTCCGAGGAAAAGTACGGCTCGCCAGATGCAGGTATTTTGATTTGACTCCCGTAGGGGACCTGCGCGTCGTGATGAGGATGAAATTATGATGAAGGCGACACATACACCGAGCCCCCGTGCCAGCGAAATTAACCAATGATGGTTAAAATTCCCGACCATACCGGGAATCGAACCCAGGACCCCTGCGACAAAAGGCCAGCACGCTAACCAATTAGCCGTGGAGCCGGACATGAGCCTATAAATTTAGTTTCACAAGCTTTCCTTTCAACACTTTTCATATTGCATCTTCCACGTGATTAATCATTCTTGTAACGATTTTCGCCAGTATTCCCGTGTTTCGGCACCGTGATGTGTTTTTCGGGTGTTAATTGAAACGCGTGCCTGTTACAAAACTAATAGATCGTGGTTTTAGGTTTTATAGTAATTTGCTTCGTCAGTATCAACATCAACTCTCAACATACAAAACTACTTTATTTGCTATATCATCACAATCTTCAAGAGGAGTGTATTGAAACAAGCATGAAACACCTAATCTCAGACTGAATTCGGACTCGCTGAAGCGAAGGCCTCGACGCTGAATATCAGGCAAAGAACTGGGCATAGAGAGAGCCATCAGCGTTGATGGCAAGTGATGGACTTTTTAATGAATGTCTAGAAATCCGGATAATACGAGCTTCAATTAATTGATAGTTTAGTGTATTATGAGAACACTAAGTCTACTGCTCTTGATCTGATACATGTGCATTTACTGTGTTTGGTAGTCCGTTGAAAGACGGGGTTATTAACGGAAAGTAAAGGAATGTACTGTAGCTTGATAAGCAGATAAAATCACAAAAAGCTCTAGAGTGTGTTTTATTGTCAACTGTCCCCTGTAACTGACACACCGTGGAAAGTGGAAAGTTTTGTGTGAAGGAACAACACAGTAATTCGAACATTTGTAAACAAATTGTGGGCTGTGTCGAGTATTATTTCGATTTATTTAAGATCCCTCATGGTGGGTGTCTCATTTGAGGAGAGTCTGTGTATTTAGCTTCTCGTAATAATAAATTAGTAGCGAAGGGAGATATAATTACTACAGAATGGGAATAGTGGCCTAGATATATTAGATACAGCTATAGCAATTAAGAAATATGGATGATAGATTTTAATAGACCCGTTCGGATTCCACATAAAACTAGAGGTCATGAGACTGTGAACATTAAATTATACGAAGTTGAGATGAATGTAGTATTTGAAAAGGAGTGTTCAGTTTCTTGGCTGAATGGTCAGCGTTAGAACCTTCAGTTCAGATGGTTTCGAGTTTGATTACCGGCCAGGTCAAAGATTTTAACTCAGTCTAGTTAATTCCTTTGAACAATACATTGCACTACTTACTACCCCAGAACTCAGAGAATTAGAGTAGGCGAACCCTTACCTGTCCCTGTAATAATTAAGAGGGGAATTCCTCAAGGCATTACTAGTGGACCTTTATGTTTTCTCAGTTATTTCAATGAAATGAAATGTCGTATGGCTTTTAGTGCTGGGATATACCAGGAAGGGTTCGGCTCGCCAGGTGCAGGTCCTTCTATTTGACGCCCGTAGGTGACCTGTGTGTTGTGATGAGGATGAAATGATGATGGAGACAACAAATACATCCAGCCCCCGTGCCATTGGAATTAACCAATTAAGGTTAAAATCGCCGACCCGGCCTGGAATCGAACCCGGGACCCTCTGAACCGAAGGCCAGTACGCTGACCGTTCAGCCAACGAGTCGGACATATATTTCAATGATATGTGTAAAAAAGGGGAATCAGAGATAAGGCCTTTTGCAGATGATGTTATTCTGTACAGAGTAATAAATTAGATGATTGTGAGCAACTGCACAATGACCTCGATAATATTGTGAGATGGACAGTAGGCAATGGTATGATGATAAACGGGGTTCAGGTTGATCGGGCGAGTTGGCCGTGAGGTCAAGGGCACGCTGCTGTAAACTTACAACCGGGAGATGGTGGATTCGAATCCCACTGTCGGCAGCCCTGAAGATGGTTTTCCGTGGTTTCTCACCTTCACACCAGGCAAATGTTGGGGCTGTACCTTAATTAAGGCCACGGCCGCTTCCTTCCAACTCTTAGGTTTTTCCTATCCCATCGTCGCCATAAGACCTATCTGTGCCGGTGAGACGTAAAGCAACTAGCAAAAAAAAAAAAAAAAAAAAAAAAAAAGTCAGGTTGTGAGTTTCACAAAGAGGGAAAAGTCCTCTCAGTTTTTAATTACAGCGTTGATGGGGTGAAAGTTCCTTTTGGGGATCATTGTAAGTACCTAGGTGTTAATATAAGAAAATATCTTCATTCGAGTACTCACATAAATATGATTGTAAATAAAGGGTACAGATTTTTGTACATGGTTATGAGGGTATTTAGGGGTAAGGATGTAAAGTAGAGGGCATATAAGTCTCTGGTAGGACCCCAACTAGAGTATGGTTCCAGTGTATGGGACCCTCACCAGGATTACGTGATTCAAGAACTGGAAAAAAATCAAAGAAAGGCAGCTCGATTTGTTCTGGGTGATTTCCGACAAAAGAGTAGCGTTATAAAAATGTTGCAAAGTTTGGGCTGGGAGGACTTGGGAGAAAG
Source organism: Anabrus simplex (assembly GCF_040414725.1). Classification (NCBI taxonomy): domain Eukaryota; kingdom Metazoa; phylum Arthropoda; class Insecta; order Orthoptera; family Tettigoniidae; genus Anabrus; species Anabrus simplex. Next base: position 262,900,098 of record NC_090268.1, read on the forward strand.
GAAACGAGCTGCTCGTCTAAGTGGTATGTTCCGAGCTGCCAGTGGAGGGATGGCGTGAAATGACATCAGTAAACGAATAAGTTTGAGTGGTATCTTCAAAAGTAGGAAAGATCACAATGTGAAGATAAAGTTGGAATTCAAGAGGACACATTTTGGCAAATATTCGTTTATAGGAAGGGGAGTTAGTGATTGGAATAACTTACCTAGGGAGATGTTCAATAAATTTCCAACAGATAGGGAATCTGCCACCTGGGCCCTAAATGCAAATCAGTGGTGAATATGCAAAGATGAATACATCCCCTACTTAGGGTTGGAGTCAGGCAGGGCATCCCACCGTAAAGCAGGGCCAAATCCACATGTGCGACGAAATTCGCACCCGCGACCCCACCAGGATATGGAAGAAGAAAAATAAAAATAAAATGTTGATGATGATGGTTGCATTAAAAATGTAAATATGAAACAAAATCGTTACGACGAAGGATGTTCCTTTCATTTTATTCGGAGACATGGCTTATAATTTTCTGAACAACGTTCCCAGTTCCTTGGTGACTACTCAAGATATTGCTCAATTGGAAAAAAATATGTCGTTCTAGTGATATTCGTAACGAATCAGCAGGTTCAAGGTGAAACTGACCACGGTGGCATCTATCCGTGAACTGAGGACAGTGAATGGAACTCTCAGCCACACTGCGGTTCATAAATATCCAAGCACCATGGATATTCTCACTGTATATTGAAATACAATAATCACACAATTAAACATATCTCAGGTCGTGTCTGATGACCGTTGGCCTAACCTCATCGATACTGTTAACGTGTTGCTGAAGATGAGATTAACTGCTTACTGGTCGAATAAGATTGAAAATATCTCATCTACACTATACACAGAAAAGTAGCATTAAATAAATATATACACATTTATCCAAGAAGATGGTGGGCTGTAGGAAGAAATAAGACACCAGATATAATCAGCGTGGTATAACTGAAGGAAGATGGTCAGTTCTTTTAGAAAAGTAGGTTACATAACTAAAGATTCGGACCTTTCCCCTCGCATTAAGCTGCGGAGGTAGCTACAACAAGAAAGATGTAATTTATGTGGCCATTACCTTATAGATATTCTGCTGCCGACGAAAGAGGCCACCCGCCTCCTGCTTAAACACACACACTCACATAGACGACGATCAATTGGCCAAGAAACGTGAAAAGCCGCAGTTTATAAACCTTCAGGGAAGGTTCGAGATCATTCAAGACTAAACCAGCCACACCCTCTCAATTTAATTGGTTAATCTCAAAGTTACACTCAGAATGGAACAAGAAGTCTGTGATAGGTTGAAAATTAATTACAGAAATTTTTGATTGGCCAGATTAAAAACTGGCGGAAAGAAAAAAGGAGGGTTGCCAACCCAAAAATAAATGAACATAGATCAGTTATGGAAAACCTAGGAATACAAAACTTCTTTAAGTTATAAGTTCTTACACCTTACACCAGGGTGTATGATCATAGTTTTTTGATAGTGTCATCTGTGGAGAAATGCCCAAACTTCTTGATGTATATCAAAACAAAACAAGGAGAAATTCAGTCAGTTTAGGAAACTGCACAATAACAAAATTACTTAATATTCAGTGGTGACATCTTCAGATTAAAGTTCCAACTTGTTGTGTTATCAGTTTCACTGTCTGACTAATAGAGGAGTTCATTTAGGCGCAAATTTTGAATGCGCGGCGTTGAGGTGTACCTCCTGGTACAACTATTACTATTACTATAAGAAGAAGAACACTTCGAATAAAACAAACTAATGTGCCACTAGAATATTGTGTAGAACTCCTCTTTTGAATGGAATTGACCGCGAATATTCATCTCCTCAAATGAACAATATATACTAATAAAAAAACAAAGGATGTACATAAAAGAAATAACTGTTCGAAGATATAATTAATCGTATTATGTTGCTCAATTTTACAAGTTGGAAAATTTATCTCTTCGTTTTCTTCGGCATGTTCCTGGATTCTTTTGGCAGTTGTTTTAATGGTCACCCTTTTCGTCTTCACAGGCTGCTTAGGAACTGTAGGTCCTGCGGGCTCCATCATCTGTAGTGAAGATGGTCACACTCATTCCTCCACAGGCTACTCAGGAACTGTAGGTTCTGCTGACTTCTTCAGCAGTCGCGAGGATGGTCACTATTTTTTTTTTTCTGCAGGCTGCTCAGGAATTGTAGATTTTGGCGTGGACCTGTCCCTGTTGTCTGGATTGGAGTATAGTGGCTTGATCTTTAAACGTGTTTTCCTCAAAATCAGTATTTCGTCCATACGGTCTTTTCCTCGGGCACGGTAAAATATTTTGAATTTTGTTTTAGCCCATGCGTATGTACTATAAATCCTATAAGCCCTGCTTAACGGTGGCCACCAACAATCTGTGAGGAAATGGCACAAGGAGAAGAAAATCAATATTACACGGTTCACACTCCGTGTACATTCTTATGCAATTAAAATCAAAGCGGACCGTTATTATTGTTGCTGGACGTGTCCTTCATCGGAGCTTCCTAGAGATGACAATCTCATATTCCGTTTACCTCACAGTTGTAGTCTACTTTTATCAATTGCTATAAGAAAGGTAGTCGGGTTCTTTTGATGACTCTTTCGTGACTGGAATATTCATCTTCACATTAGGGACGCGACAAATTATTACGAAAGCCTGTTAACATGAAGACACACTCGAAGAAAGTGAGGCAGCTCTCTTCGTCGTGCTATGAATAAATGAAATGTATCAACCTTGAACAGCAGATGTCATAAAGGCAAAGTTCGTTGTGGTTGCGCCCTGTCGTCTGACCTTACAAGAACCAGCAGCACTATTTTTGTTGTTGGTTAAGTAACGGGGCGTTATACATATTGATGACTTTCATGAGACGGGTAGCAACACTCTCGCACAACTTCTCATTTACTGGGGCAAAACGTGACTACAATGTTAGACTGTTTAATTGAAACACAAGTCTGCTGTAAACGATGCAAGTGTTCCATTTTGCAGTAGATTAATTAGTGGTTATGAAATCACATTTGAGGATCGGTTCATTGAACTAGAAATTAACAAACAATTGCGGGTCAAATTTGGTTATTAAATTAAAAACCGAATAAGTACGTAATGTATTGCGAAATGATGCGTTAAAACTTCTGTAAAGAATGGAAAGTCTTTTTCCGTCCGTCCATTTTCTCTTCGGAAACAACGAACGTAGTAGACTTACTATACGTATATCACAATCAAATCTCTGTCTTAGTTGTTATTGAATTAATCTGCCGTCTCATATGACCACTATAGTAGTTTGAGTTGCACAGATGGTAGAGCTCTGCCTTTCTGAGTCTACGTTGCTTAATTCGATTCTGGTTGTCTGATCATATTTGAAGGTGCTTAAACATGTATACCTCATGTCAGTATATTTATCAGCACGACAATGAACTCCTGAGGGATACCTTTCTGCACCTAAGCGTTTTCGAAAAGTATAATAGAAGTCACTGGAATTTAAAACCATTTTCTTCTTCTCCTTCTACTTCTTCTGCTTCTTAATGTCCAGGTTCTTGAATGAATGGTCAGCACTGAGGACTTCAGTTCAGAAAGTCCCGGCTTCGACTGGACCGGATAGGGGATTTTAGCAGTATGTTAATTACTCTGGCTCGGAGACTAAGTGTTTGTGTTCGTTTTAATACACACCTCTTCATTCAAGCACACCAAACTACCAACAATCAGACAACACACATCACACACACGATCCCATCAAGGTATTGGAAAAATGACGGAAAAATAAATAAAGAAAGAAAGAAAGTTTATTATTATTATTATTATTATTATTATTATTATTATTATTATTATTATTAATTTCTGCTCCTTAGCTGAATGATCGACGTCACAGACCTAGGTTAACAGGTTCCTGAGTTCAATTCCCGGCCGGTTCAGGGATTTTAGGAAAATTAATTCCTCTGGCTCGAGGAAATGATTATTGTATTTGTCACAATATACAACTCTTCATATACAAACAACATATAATTCTATCAACCATCCCAAAATGATGTAATGTAATCTCTTTACATGGATCTAAGTCAAGAAGGGCGTGCGGCCGTAAAACATGTACGGTACAGTTCTCATCCATACAAAAGTGCCGGGCTGAGTGGCCTAGACGTTTGAGGCGCTGGCCTTCTGACCCAAACTTGGCAGGTTCGATCCTGGCTCAGTCCGGTGGTATTTGAAGGTGCTCATATACGTCAGCGTCGTGTCGGTAGATTTACTGGCACGTAAAATAACTCCTGCGGGACAAAATTCCGGCACCGTTGCGTCTCTGGAAACCGTCAAAATTAGTTAGTGGGACGTAAAAACAATAACATTATCATTCCATACAAAAGTGTAGCCAAAAGAAGACGATTACTGCATAAATTCATTCTCGTTTTACGGCAACAATAGAAGTGCAAAGGGCTAGTACTGGAGAGGCAGTGGTCTTCACCTTAATTAAGCTGGAGCCCCGCTATTCATTTAGTATGGAAATTAGAAAACGAGGAACGCCATATTCAGGACTGCCAATGGTAGTATCCAAAAGCACGAATTCCTGAATACTACCTTATAGCTACATGGCCCGCATCGCGTAGCTAACTTATTGGGTACCAAGATATTAGAACCACTACCACCATCACCACTATCATCATCGTTGGCGTCAAATCATCGAAGTGGTACTGTCTACTGCACTATGCTCCAATTCTCCAATCTGATACCAAACGCAGTGAGATACTCTTACTGGCTTCAGCGTCATTTCAAGGAATTCAGCCGTCTATCAGTAGCGAACTGTCCGTAAGATCTGTGGTGAAGATGGGTAGGTTAATAATTAAAGGCGTGTGGCCTCCGAAGAGGCCTGGTACAGTCCTTTCCGAGTTGCCGCCTTATAAGCGACCTGCATGACTGTGAGGAAGGGGACCTACCTATCATAAATTCTAATGTTGAAGACGGCACACACACCCAGCCCCCAGGCTATTGGCATTAATCAATGAAGGTAAAAATCCCCGACCCGGCCGGGAATCGAACCCACCCTGAACCAAAGGCCAGCACGCTAACCCATGGAACCGGACGATGTGTAGGTGATATCTTTGATGTCTCGTAAATTAATAAACTAGTGCTTTAACCAGTTCTGGACGTTGGTAACGTGGTCAGTGATCCCTACTATACCGGTATTCCGTTACGAAATCCACCCTTACTTAGCTGCCTGCTTACCATTTAGAAGAACAAAATCTCACTGCGCAATAGGCCTTGCCAAGACGACTGCTTCGGACCGGGTCCACTGCCTATCGTGTCAACTACTTCCCGGTTGTTATTACGAGCCTGAGAGAACCCCTGTCCTGCCCTTAGTCTAGAATAGTAAAATACTTGAACTGGCCCGGAAACAAACCCGAGGGCCTCCAATTGAGAGGGAAGTCCTGCACTAAGGGAATGATATCTTTAATTGGTAAATTTCAATTAATTGACCTTCGCCTGAGCTACATGTGAAATTTGTGGTATTTTGTTTGTGATTAAAGTTAGAACTGGGTGAAATAAACCAGAAGAGCCTGTTTTGGGGACTTTAAGACTAAAGGGGAATCCAGAATTTTTACAATTTGTTTACGTCGCACCGATACAGAGAGGTCTTATGTCGCCGATGGGATAGGAAAAGGTACAATGCCTTCGTTTGCCTGATGTGAAAATGGGATTCCAACGGAAAACAATCTTCAGGATTGCTGACAGTAGGGTTTCGAATCAAGCATCTCCCGAATAAAAGCTGACAGCTACGTAAGTCAATCCGCGTGGCCGCTCGGTGGATCCTAAATTAATGCAAACACCAGGTGCAGGAGGTGTTTTAAGAAGTGGCACTAGAAAATACGGTCTCGTGTGTGGTAAAAACAAAAAGCTTCCTGATAGTTTTAGAAGGCCTTTATCTCACAAATTACGTGCCATATAAATTAGGCGTTGTTGCGATTGGCATGTGATTAATTCAGCTACAAATTTACTGCAGTCTAGTGGTAGCCTGCTCTGTTTAGCAAGAATCGTAAACAACGTACAGCCAGCGCAGTCGGAAAGTGACTTGTTCGTACTGTGCAGCTTTGTTCTGAATATTTAAGAGCAGAAACTACAACATTTCTGATGATACTGGTGAAGTGAAGCGAAGTGGAGAGAATGGATACAATTATCCCTTCTTAACTCTCATTACTGGTCAAAAGAGGACAAGTTACGATCATTCAGAAAAGCAAGTCATGGGGAAAAGAGAGGGAAGTACAATGAAGTGAGTCTTCTTCTTCTTAAGAGTTGTTTTACGTCCCACCGACGTAGATAGCTCGTATGGTGACGATGGGATAGAAAATGGCCAGAAGTGCGAAGGAAGCGGCCGTAGTCTTAATTAAGGTACAGCCCCAGTATTCGCCTGGTGTAAAAAAGGGAAACCACGGAAAACTATCTTCAGGGCTGTCGACAATGGGGTTGAAACCCACTATCTCCCGAATGCAAGCTCACAGTCACACTCCGCTATCCTCACGGCCACCTCGTTCGGACATAAAAGGAGTGATATGAATGCATTTGTTAAGTCTGAGAAAACTAATAACACCGAGCTCAGTAGCTGCAGTCGCTTGAGCACGATCAGTGTCCGGTTGTCGGGATATAGTTGGTTCGAACCCCAATGCCGACAGCCCTGAAAATTTAATTCTGTGGTTTCCCATTTTCACACCAGGCGGATGCTGGAACTGTACCTTAATTAAGTCTAAGGCCGCTTGCTTCCCACTCCTAGTCCTTCCCTATCCCTTCGTCCCGTAAGACCATTCCGTGTCGGTGCGACCTAAATCAACTTGTAGAAAAAAAGAAAAAAGACGTAATAACCCCTGGGAAGGTAAAACAATAAGAGTTCATAAAGCAGAATGATGTAAGAAGGATAAAATTGAGCGGTCCTGCAGACGTTAAAGATATGCCCGACACTGGTAGATGATCCGTATTCATCACTGTACAATATCAAGCTGTGGTGTCCTTTGGGACATAGTGAGTAACATCTAAAATCCAAAACATGTCAGTCGTCCTCGACAAGAAACATAATTTGAGAAATTATTATAAAAATCATAAAGAACTCAGACAATTGTAGGGCTTTTTGAGAAGAGTCCACTTTCAACACTCTATAAAAACACGAAATAGGAAGTATATGATAACGTTAAAATATATATTAAAATAAAAATTCTTTATCGTTGTAATAAAAGTTACATTTCGTGTTTCGACAGTCTGAAAAAGTTACATTAACACCGAGTCGACATTGACAAGTATTCTTCAGCGGGCAGTATTCACGAAGGTTCTAGGATAAAGTTGTAATAATAATAACAATAGTGTGGCTATTTCTAGCCGAGTGCAGCCCTTGTAGGTAAACCCTCCGATGAGGGTGGGCGGCATCGGCCTTGTGTAGGTAACTGCATGTTATTGTGGTGGAGGATAGTGTAATGTGTGGTGTGTGAGTTGCAGGGATGTTGGGGACAGCACAGACACCCAGCCCCCGGGCCATTGGTATTAACCAATGAAGGTTAAAATCCCCGACCCGGCCGGGAATCGAACCCGGGACCCTCTGAACCGAAGGCCAGTACGCTGACCATTCAGCCAACGAGTCGGATAAAGTTGTAATGGCATGAAGACACACTTAATTGAAGCCAAGAGGAGCTGTTTATGAACAATATAAATCCATATCCATCCCCGGTGAGATTTCGTCTGGTATTAGGTACTTAGAACAAGTTTGCCTCTTTTATTGCCTTGTTTCAGTCTCGCCTTTGGCTTTGGAAACGTCAAAGCAGAGGTATGAGCGACACAAGTGAGAGTATTCCCTTCCGTACCAGTTCCTGTGAGGAATAATGATAGCGTCGCTGATGGAGTAGGTTCATATTCGCATTTTAATTGCCTTGGCAAACTAATGTGTGTGATTCAATTTTCTTGGCTCGGCGAGGAAAGCAGTGGAAAACTACTCACTTCTGATTTCTCTAATACGCTTCTGGAGTGATACCTAGGCTATATGTGACAGCTGGTGGACATCCAACCAGGCTCAACATAAAAACAATTGTCTCTCTTGCCAGTATTTGTATTTCCTGCCCATGCTTTACTAAGTACGCGGTAGAGAAGAATGTACAGAAATATTTCAGTAATTTGTTGGACAGGAAACTGGAGACATTCAGTACTGTACGATATGCAGCATGATACTTTCGTCGATTGATTGTTGGTCTGATTGGGTTTGGCACAATGAAGGCCGAATGACCTTCTTTTACATGTAAGCAAGTTGATATAATACTTACACGAAGTTGTTTTGAGTGGTGTATCAAAACTAATTATATACGGTGTTAAAGAAGGTAATTAATGTAGTAATCTATAACTATAAGATCAAAAGTAAGTTTGTTTGTTCATTATACAAATATACACGCCTCCACTGATCAGTACCAAAATTTTCACTAAGGTGCGTGGGGAACTCGGACGGATCATAGAGGCAGTTATATCGTCAACAGTTTCATAAAATAAAATTGGTATAATAAGTGATATCCAGGTATTTGTTAGCGCCATTTTTTGATATCCAAGCTCGCAAAGAATAGACTGGACACACAAAATGCATGGAACATAAAATAGCAAAGAATATCTATGATACAATCTAGCGATTTGTTCTCTGGCAAACTAACCTCATTTCCATAAATGGGTATCAAATGATTGCATACAGGTGGCGGATTTTACTCTATGATACAACATGGATATTAAAATAGCAAGAGATGTCTATGATACAATCTAGTGACTTATTCTTTTGAAAATTAACTTCATTTGCATGAATGAGTATGGGATGATTGCTTTCAGGTGCAGATTACTTGCTTCAATCGTATGTGCCATAGTTTTTCATTCCTATTCGTTTCTTGATTCCTAAACAATGACTCTGTTTATTCTAGGCTGTAGAAGAAATTTTAAAGTACATTCGCGGGGACATTAATGCATGTAGTTGTAGATCCCTCCGAATCATTCATCTCAACTTCATGATTAGGGGAAATCATAACTACATGCTTACTAGTACAAACTGTTGCTGGTTTATGAGATTGTATAACATCAATGTTTGTTTATCCTACGCCACAATAACAAAGTTACCAAATTGCAGAAAAACAAAAGTAGTACAATTTTTGTTTGAGATGTATTTTCAAGTGTTTGTTGATATAATATTACATTCTATTACCACAACAGTTCATATTAATTATTGCATTACCATGAAAATCCAGGAAAGCATTTTTTAACATCTTCAGAACACTTGGAAGGATCATCGGACAAAGTCAAGATTACCAAATGGAAACAAAAGACCCCTGGCCTTTGGAAATGGATGGAATCATGGGAAGTGTTGCCTCCCGATCACACCTAGGACTGGTTAACATGGAGGTCTTTAAACAGACTTAGATCTGGAGTGGGTAGAAAGTACGGCCACCCAGATTTCCCATTCCCAAGGGTACACACACACACACACACACACACACACACACACACACACACACACACACACACACACACACACACACGCGCGCGCCGTGTGAGTCCCCTGCGATCCGCCTCTGTGGTGTAATGATTAGTGAGATTAGCTACCACCCCCGGCTTTACCATGAAATTTGAAAGTGGTACGAGAACTGGGACGAGGTCCAATCAGCCTCAGGACGTCAACGGAGTAGAGGGGGTTCGATTCCCACCTCAGCCATCCTCGAAGTGGTTTTCCGTGGTTTCCCACTACTACTCCAAGCAATGCTGGGACGGTACCTAACTTAAGGCCAAGGCCAGCATAACAGGCGCGGCCACCTTTGCATGCTAAAGGTCCTCCTCCCCAGTTGTATCCCCGACCCAAAGTCTCACGCTCCAGGACACTGCCCTTGAGGTGGTAGAGGTGCGATCTCTCGCTGAGTCCGACGGAAAAGCCAACCCTGGAGGGTAAACAGATTAAGAAAGTAAGAAAGAAAGAATGTAGGATCATAGTATTTGAATTGTTTTTTGTTTTTGATTTTGTCAAGCGAGTTGGTCATGCGGTTAGGGGCGCGCAGCTGTGAGCTTGCATTCTGGAAATAGTGGGTTCGAACCCCACTGTAGGCAGCTCTGAAGATTGTTTTCCGTGGTTTCCAATTTTCACATAAGGCAAATGCTGGTGCTGTACCTCAATTAAGGCCATGGACGATTCCTTCCCACACTCAACCTTTTCCTATCTCATCGTCGCCATAAGTCATATCTGTGTCGGTAATACGAAAAACCAACTGTGTAAGAATATATCTGTTTTATATTGATTCACATATATTATAAATACTTATTCAAATTTGTAGTACCGAGCTCGATAGCCGCAGTCGCTTAAGTGCGGCCAGTATCCAGTATTCGGGAGATAGTAGGTTCGAACCCCACTGTCGGCAGCCCTGAAGATGGTTTTCCGTGGTTTCCCATTTTTACACCAGGCAAATGCTGGGGCAGTACCTTAATTAAGGCCACGGCCGCTTCCTTCCCACTCCTAGCCCTTTCCTATCCCATCGTCGCCATAAGACCTATCTGTGTCGGTGCGACGTAAAGCAACTAGCAAATCTGTGGTTATGCACTAAATGTAAAAGAACATACAACTCCAGACTCTTTACGTTAAATTTTGTACTCTCGTTATGTTACTATTATAGAGATAATTATAGTCCTAGCTTCCGTTTTCAGCGTGTGGAGTAAAGATAGGCACACAAGGTAGTGTTTGAAGTTCTCTTCATCCAATGTTGAGAAAATATTAATTTCAGTGGTTTAAACTGAACGTCTTAAGCCATTCATTACACAATGTTCTGTGTTTTTTAAGTAAAAATCTTCTCCTAAATTATTACACGAAGTTTTTAAGTTATTCAAAGTTATCTACAGAGATATACAGAATGAGAAGTGGCGAGGTATTTTCATATTTTTAGATGTTTATGCAGCATGTGACTTGCAGCAGCCATAAAGACAAACTAATGGTAACCTATTTCGTTTAATACCCTGCTGGAGAAGACACTATTACACTGCACGAGAGCCATTAACGTCTGGTGTCTCTGCCTGCGACCCAGAACAATTAACGGGTCATGATAACATTCCCGACCACTCACCCCGCCCACTCGTCTTACACACTCCTGTGTCGTGCGCTCTGGGTGGTCAAAGCGCACCACGACCGTACATCTTCTATCATACTAGCGAGCTCACAACCACTGATCAACATTCAATACTGACGCTCGCTCCACTGAGAGACAGTCGAGGCATGCGATGTTCAGGGATCTGTTGTTTGGGACGTGATAGCCGAGTGACACAATCGCTGGCTTGTCACCAAGGCGGTCACCGTTTTATTCCTGGCCAATGCATGTGGGATTTTTAAAATGAAACATTACTTCCTTGTGGTTCGGATTCCACGTAAAACTGGAGGTTCCATGTCAATGACGACGTTATCTGCAGTCGTACGAAAGCACAAGTTTGCTTTTGAGTTTTTGTTGTTGTTGTTGTTGTTGTTGTTGTTGTCGTTGTTGTTCGAGTGATCAGTCCTTATAGGCCCCTGGACATGGAAAAGTAATCAAAATTCTCATTTTGGTTCTGTAATTCTTTTGTATAGAAAAAAAATTCCTGAATCAAAAAAAAATATATATATAATATGCATGTTTATGTGAAAAAGAACAAGTACATTTTAAATTTCTACCTTGCAAGTTGGCTGCGCAATTTGGGTCACATAGCTGTGAGCTTTTTATTTTCCGTGGTTTCCCATTTTCACATCAGTCGAATGGTCGGGCTTTAGGGCCTACTTTAAATGAAGGTCATGGTATCTTTCTTCCAATTCCTAGTTTTGTTCTATCCCACCATCACCTTAAGACATGTTTGACCGGGTGAGTTGGCCGTGCGGTTAGGAGCGCGCAGCTGATAGCTTCCATCCGGGAGATAGTGGGTTCGAACTCCATTGTCGGCAACCCTGAAGATGGTTTTCCATGATTTCGCATTTTCACACCAGGCAAATGCTGAGGCTGTACTTTAATTATGGCCATGGCCACTTCCTTCACATTCCCAGACCTTTCCGATCCCATCGTCGCCATAAGGCCTATCTGTGTCGATGCGACGTAAAACAAATAGCAAAAAAAAAAAAAAAAAAGACCTGTTTGTGTCATGTGACGTGAAACAAATTGTAATAAAAATATTGTAGTCTTCGTGTTTCTTATTTTTCTTTTATATGCCTCTCTTTTCGTTATCGCGCAATTTCTTGTTTTAATGTAGGTTACTGTAATATTTTGTTTTCGTTTAATTTCGTTTGTTATACAGTATGCGGCAAAACACTAACATTATATGAACGTTAAGATAAGTTACGTCATTATAATATGCAAGATGACGACGGCGACACGTCTCTAACTGTGTGGGTACAGCATGTGTTTACAAGGTGCACCTTCGCGCCTCACGCATTCCTTATAACCGTCCTGTACATTGGCGATCATGTTGACAAACACCGATTGTCACAAGGACACAAAAAAATGACTGTATCTTCTCTCGTAATTCAGGAGCACTCCTAGGTGGATCATATGCTCGGCATTCTTCATATATAGGCATCTGGGGGCCTGAGATCCAGGGAGGAGGAAGAGTATGGGAAATTAAGCAATACTAAAAGTGGCGTGGGCTGTAGTTCCATCGTGCTGCATTTATTGTCGTTGCAGTGGCAGGTTTCTGGTAACATTCAGAATTGTTTGATGGTTAGAGCATGTTTGGTATTTCGGTATTGTGTGTTCTACCCTATACTGAACGATTGTAAGCAGACATTACCAATGGGATGTGGTTAGTGTGATTAACTGCCACACCCGGAGGCCCGGGTTCGATTCCGGGCTCTGCCACAAAATTTGAAAAGTGGTGCGAGGGCTAGAACGGGGTCCACTCAGCCTCTGGAGGTCAACTGAGTAGAGGGGAGGGAGGTCTCGAATCCCTCCTCAGCCATCCTCGAAGTGGGTTTCCGTGGTTGCCCACTTCTCCTCCAGGTAAATGCCGGGATGGTACCTAAATTCAGGCCACGGCCGTTTCCTTCCCTCTTCCTTGTCTATCCATTCCAATCTTCCCATCCCTCCGCATAGCAGGTGAGGCCTCCTGGGCGGTTTAATGGCCCTCCTTCCCAGTTGTATACCCCGACCTGAAATCTCACGCTCCAGGACACTTCCCTTGAGGTGGTAGAAGTGGGATCCCTCGCTGTGTATGAGGGAAAAGCCAACCGTGGAGGGTAAATGGATTAAGAAATTATTATTATTATTATTATTTAATATACGTTCTAACTGCTAAGGATAAAGATATTACAGGGTGTCAGAATTTGGTAGCACAGAAGGTCTTTAACGTGCCCGAAGCCAACAACTCGGAGTTACTGCATTAAAACGACCTAAGTCGGATTCGAACCTGCTGTCTCAGGAGCAAAATGACTTGGAGTATGGCACTGAATTCAGGTTTTCAGTCAAGAGCGTTAGTTGTTTAAATGTATGTTAAACATATGATTATTGTTATTATAATTACACTGGCTTGCTAAATTGGGACCATTGACTTTTTTGGAAATACGGGGTTATTCAAAAAGATGGACCCAATTCAATTAATTTGTGTTTCACGAAATATACTTTGGACATGAACAATCTTAATACCAATGAACGCCGGGCTGAGTGGCTCAGACGGTTAAGGCGCTGGCCTTCTAACCCCACCTTGGCAGGTTCGATCCTGGCTCAGTCCGGTGGTATTTGAAGGTGCTCAAATACGACAGCCCCGTGTCGGTAGATTTACTGGTACGTAAAAATAACTCCTGCGGGACCAAATTCCGGCACCTCGGCGTCTCCAAAGACCTTAAAAAGTAGTTAGTGGGACGTAAAGCAAATAATATTATTATAATATTAGTAATACCAATGAACAGTGGAGGTTCAAAGTTTCCAATTGGAATCCATTGAAAAATATTTCAAATGAGTAAAATTAACATTTTTCTGCATTGATTATATTCAGACATTGAAACTGAAGATCGTTTTCTAATAAACGATGCTTGAGGGGATTTTTTAGTTATATTGAATTTAGCTATAAAAATCAATAAAAATTACATTTTACTTTCGAGACAACTGTCTCATTTTGAAGACTGTGTTGCATTTAATTTACCCCAGAACCTCTGTGTAAACCTCGTTTGTTGCATTGCCTTTTGCGGCTAAGATGACCAGGCTACTGGCAGAGCTAAATCTGGAACATGTGACATGGAACTCTTCATGTGAGAAACAGTCGTATTTTATGTCGAAGACAAAGGGTTTCTTTATTTCTAAAGGGGATTCCAAATAACAACTTTCATGTCTGTAACATCTTAGTTTTTGAGATATAAGTTTCCTCATAAAGAGAATTAAACAACTTCTTCACTTATTTTCGATCTCCAGCTTAAGTTGCTTTTCCGAAAACAAAAAGTACGTGTTTCTTTATTTTTAAAGGAGATTACAAATACCCATTTTCACGCCTGTAACATGTTAGGTTTATGAGATACACTGTAGATATACTCATCTTAAAAACTGCCCCACTCCTTGGCCGAGTGTTCAGCGTTGAGGCCTTCGATTCACAGGGTTCCGTGTTCGATTCCAGGCTGGGTCGGGAATCTTAATCGCGTGTGATTAATTCTTCTGGCTCGAGGAAATGTTGTTTGTGTTTGCCCCAACACTCTCCTCTTCTATTCACTCAACAAACCACATTACCAACCACAACATGAATACGCAATAGTAGTTACATCTCTACACATAGGGTTGGCGTCAGGAAGGGCATGCATCCGTAGAACATTGTCAAATCCACATGTACTACGCAGTTCGCATCCGCAACCCCACAGGTGTGAGAAAACCGGTAGAAGAAGAAGATACTCATTTTAAAAATTCACCCTTTTATTATTATTATTTCACCCCCTTAAGTGGATTTTCCAAAAAAAAGTGTGTTCCTTTATTTTTAAAAGAGATTCCAAGTACCAGTTTTACCGTCTGTAACATCTTCAGATTCTGAGATATATGTATCCTCATATAAAGAATTCAACTCCTTCCTCCGTTCTTTTCACCCACACACCCCCCATTACCTCTTAAGTGGATTTTCTGAAAACAAAAATGTGTGTTCTTTTATTTTTAAAGGAGATTCCAAATACCAATTTTCATATCTGTAACATGTTAGGTTTTTGTGATATATTGTAGGTAATCTCGTTGCTCTAAGAATACTGGATCTAACGTTGCCATGGTTACGGCAGTTCATTTCTTTATCCAATTCCCAGAGCAGGGTAGTGTGTTGCCAATATTTCCATAACGGTTCGTTGTAGGGCCTTAAAATATAGTTTTCGGGCCCGTAGAGCTTACCGAGTTTTGTTCTTCGCGTCAAGGGTCTTAAACTGAGCTTCGTCTTGTCCTTGTACGACAAATTCGATATTTCGCCTATGTTAGCCTAGTAATTTTATATTTCCCCACGTAGCCCCGCTCAAAATGTTTTGAAAATAGAATATAGCCTATAGCACTCAGGGATAGCGTATTTTTCTATTAGTGAATGAATTTTTAGAATCGGTCCAATAGTTCCTGAGATTAGCCATTACATACAAACAAATTTTTCCTCTTTATATAACAGTATAGATTACATTTTACTTTCGAGACAAGTGTTAAATTTTTCAGCCTGTGTTGCTTTTCTCCTTCTTCTTCTTCTTCTTCTTCTTCTTCTTCTTCTTCTGCTTCTTCTTTTTAATATTATTATAACCAAAGATTGTCTAGACGTTCAACACCGAGCTCGATAGCTGCAGTCGCTTAAGTGCGGCCAGTATCCAGTATTCGGGAGATAGTAAGTTCGAACCACACTGTCGGAAGCCGTGAAAATGGTTTTCCGTGGTTTCCCATTTTCACACCAGGCAAATGCTGGGGCTGTACCTTAATTAAGGCCACGGCCGGTTCCTTCCCTCTCCTAGCCCTTCCCTCTCCCATCGTCGCCATAAGACCTATCTGTGTCGGTGCGACGTAAAGCAACTAGCAAAGAAAAAAAAAAGAAACCTTCAATATGATTCGAACAATTGAAATTTGTTAGTTTCGTGCATTATTTTGCAACAAGCGCTCTGGCTTTATGATCTTGTATTATACCACCTCGCATCAGTAAATTACTGATAGGTGCTCGAAAAGATTTCAGTGTGTTGTTCTTGAGGCCACTGACGCTTGCCTACACTGCTCTGGGAAACTCACGATCTCTCAGGTTGATGTTACACATCGATCACGAGACGGAATGTAATTTGAATATGAGCCGAGACGTGCTATTAGCGGACTCGTGCACGTTCGGGAGTTTTCACACCCGCCTCTGCTCACTGTAGAGTGCCGCCCGTCACGGCAATGTCATCTGCCTGCAGCCACGATAGGGTGGCACTCATCTCCAAATTACCGTGCCACTTCGCACTTTATCTGCTGTTCCTCCGTGCGACCTCCGCAGCTGAGTGTGGCCATAAACCTGGGCTGAACATTCATGTGTCCGATATTACCTTGATATGGCTTTTCGCCTCGTATTTTGGAAAAAAATTAGAAATGATAGCCAGTTTTGGATAATAATAATAATATTAATAATAATAATAATAATAATAATAATAATAATAATAATAATAATAATAATAATAATAATAATAATAATAATAATAATAATAATAATAATAATAATAATACAACTGTCGAGTCACAAGTCATGGAAACTATTTTTTCTCGCGGACAAGAGACAACACGGAAAATCTAAGATATAGGAAAGTGACAGAACACAGGTCATTGGTAAACATTGCTTTATTATGGTATAGACAGCAAATAAACAAGACTACGTACAAAGGACAGGTCTCCACTGGTTACAGACCTTCGAAATAATCACCCTAGGCTTCCACTGTGCGTTGCCAGCGGTGGGGCATGCGCTGAACACCATTCGCTGCATGTGTATCGCTAACGTGTGACTCCTCTCTCCGAAATGCTAATACGATGTCCTCTTTCTTAGCAAGCCGTTGTCCACGTAATGGCATCTTGACTTTGGGGATTATATCATAGTCACATGGGCTCAGATCAGGCGAATAAGGTGGCTGTGGAAGAACCTCCCATGCCCACCGTTGTAAGCAACGATTGCTCCTGCTTGTTGACTTCCATTTTGTGACGCTCTCACTCACTCACTGAACTTGGGCGCATGCTTAGACCCACACTGTTGTTTACATACACCATCTAGTGGCATCATACGCATGTACATACCGCACGTTCCCTAATGCATATCTTAGATTTTCCGTGTTGTCTCCTGTCCGCGAGAAGAAAAATAGTTGCCATGACTTATGACTCGACCTACGTACTAATAATAACAAAACTTATTCTACCGGAAGCTCTATATGCATCACAAACATTAACTTTAGGAGGTCATTCTAAAATTGCAGATTGAAAAACAAGAACTTAAAATTCTTAGGAAAATTTTCGGTCCCATACAATAAAATGGAATTTGGATTAAAAAGCGAAATGCAAACCTCTATAATTTACACAAATAGTTTAGTCAGTACTGTACGGAGACGTTTGAAGTTTTTTGGATATATTTTTGGGATGGATAATGAAAAATGAAAACCTACAGCCTGTTTTCCAGACATTGACCGGGTCAGGGATGTAATGAATGAAGCAGATATAGGCTATTAGTACGATGGGGTCGCCACTCCCAAAGTAATTTATTAATGACTGATAGATGTTATGAAGCCAACGGCCGTAGCCGTGCTGAAACACCGGATCCCGTGAGATCTCCGAAGTTATGCAACATTGGGCGTGGTCAGGAGTTGGATGGGTTGCCACGCGCTGTTGGTGGGGGTAAGGGAATGGAGGAGCGAAAAGGAACTGGCCTCGCTACCGTACGTAAACTCCGGCTCAGGAACACCTCTGCGGAGGTTCGGACCTGCCTTCGGGCAGAATACACCCCCCCTCCCCCTAGATGTTATGAAATGAGAATGGAGAGTGTTGCTGGAATGAAAGATGTCAGGGAAAACCGGAGTATCCGGAGAAAAACCTGTCCCGCCTCCGCTTTGTCCAGCACAAATCTCACATGGAGTGACTGGTATTTGAACCACGGTATCCAGCGGTGAGAGGCGCTGCCGTCTGAGCCACGGAGGCTCCCTAGGATGTATAAAAGGCTCACAAAAAGATTTTTTCGATGCAATAAATTCCCAAGACGGGAATATAAATTGGCTGGAAGAAACCTGAATTAATTGAACATCAGGGAAGACATCATTAAATTTCTCAAAACGTCTTCAGGACCTCAGTAAATAAACACACATTTGTAGTGAAAATTAGCAGCAGAACTGCTAAACAGTGGTCAGAAGAACAGAAGGGGCAACACAGTGAGTTCATGAAGAGATTTTGGAAGAATAGGGAGGGGAAAGTAATCAAGCCAATGAACAAGCTCGAACGCGATGTGTGAATGGGCGTACCGAAACAATAAATAATAATAATAATAATAATAATAATAATAATAATAATAATAATAATAATAATAATAATAATAATAATAATAATATCCAAAATAACTGAATGGGCGTTAAACAACAAAAATTGAGGGTCTGAGGTAAAAAACGGGACTAGTCATCATTTTGGTGGTATATGAGTTATTACTGTGGTTCTATCTTTGTATGATTCCGTATCTGCTGATGCTAAAATGGGGTTTGTTCAGGAACTCCTTCCCTTTCTAAACCAGTGTTGAAATTTAGGGTTGTGCGAAAGAGAAGTTTGGGACAGTGATCAGGATTGAAATTTGGAGACCAATTCAAACATGAACATAGTTGTCTGTCCAAATAATCAGGGTTGTTTAGTAAGAAAAGCCTTTTGTATTATCCCTTCTATGTTACAAGCCAAGATACTGATAGGTTATTGACTTGTCTTTCCATGGCAGCGTCGATTTTGATACGTATATTTTGTTACATGACGCATGTTAATACACTTATTTGGAACTAGCATTTGTACCCGTTGTTCGCACGGATTTTGCAGAGGATTACATGTTCCGTTTATGAATTTATGCGAAGTAATATGGTTCTATTCACACATTTAATGCGACATGTTAAAATGATGTTTTCCTAAGACAGCCCGGAGCAGTAACGAAAATATGATGAATCTGAACTAATTCAAGAGAGAATGAGGACGATTTCCGAATTTATTGTAAGGTACAGTTCCTGGTCTGAAGTTATGCGAAATTCTCCGCGGTTCTCAGGTTGCATATTGTATCTCTGACCACTTTCGTGGAGCTCTGACGTTGATGACACCTCTCTTAATATATGTCCTACGAAAAGAGTAAAATGGTTCTTTAGTTTTCCCGTTATTCACCTTGAAGTGACATGCACGATATGCCCCTTGGGCTAAAAATCCATTTTTTCGTAACTATCTGCGTTATTATCCGTCTTACGATAAATACGTACATGGCATAAAGGAACGGAAACAACATATTCTTAAACGCTTTTTATATACAGTCCTTTGATAGACAAAATGTCAACGAAAATACTGAGAATAATCTTCCTATAAATACCAACTCCATGTGATTACCATAACTTCATGTACACCTGATAACGCAATCCTGAGTGAGTAGATTCCAAATAAATAGTGTGGTTAAAATAAGTCCACCAATCTTTATTCCCACTTTTAGGAATAGGCAGACAGACAGACAGACAGACAGACAGACAGACAGACAGACAGACAGACAGACAGACAGACACCAAAGGAAAGATTCTACCTCATGTTTCCTCGGTGTTCAGGAACATTAGGTGGGGTTAATTTTCAAGCTGAGAGAAATATTATGCATCCTCTGAATTACCCCTGTTAAGGATCCTTCAAATAACTGTATGTATGCGAGGGTGTCCGTCACTGGCTGCAGACCATGAAGCCCGAAGAAAATAGTATTTTTCTCCGTAATTTGAAGAGTAAGCGAAATTATTTACTTAACAAAAATTACTTAAAATGAAGGGGCGTTCCACATATAGCCCATAGATTTTACATATAATCAACAGCGTAAGAGAAAAATTGAAAAGGAGCCTCTTCTTGTCTTCCTATAAAACCCCAGGCTATTCCGTGATACGAAGTTTGATCGAGATATAATCAAGAGTGGAAAAAAAAATATTCCTACGAACTCCAGTCAGTTCTGTAATGTTACATGATATGCATATCGAAACCCGCTCCTGGATAATTAGACTCTAAATATGTTTAGTAGAGATATAGTCAATAGTGTTGAAAAATGAAAGAAACTATTTTGGTCTTCCTTTAAACCCCCCTCTGTTCAGTGATTTTTAAACAATATGCGTATTAGAACCCGCTCCTGGATGAGTAGACTCTAAACATGAAGTTTGGTCGAGATATAATCAATAGTGTAAGAGAAAATTGAAAAAAGCTCTTCTGGTCTTCCTGTAAATCCCTAGTCGGTTCAGTGATTTTTAAATGATATGCATATCAAATCCTGGTCCTGAATGAGTAGACTCTAAATATGAAGTTTGGTAGAGATATAATCAATAGAATAAAGATAATTGAAAAGATATCTTCTGGTCTTTCTATAAACCCCCAATCCGTGATTTTAAAAATATATTATGCATATCGGAACATGCTCCTGAATGAGTAGACTCTAATTATGAAGTGTGATTGACATCTATTCAGCTGTTTACCCGTGATGGTGGAACAAACAGACAAACAGACAAGAAAGCTAAAAACTACTGATATAATCTCGGGTTGACCTAACACGGATAAAAATATAAATTTGGTGAAATAAATAACATTATAGGTAGTCCATGCTTGAACCGAGTGCTGGAACGGTGGTCATTCATCTCTATGATACCACGTAAATAATTGTCTGATATGTGAGGAAGCGGACCCGATTGAGACTAACAGTAGCTGACCACATGACACTCCAATATCTGCAGGGCAGCAGTCATCTTGACAGGCCAAGTCTCTTAATGAGCTGTGTGCACCAGCGAGTTAGGTTTAGTTTGGTTGGTTTTGGTGAAAGAGAACAGAGTAAACTTTGGGAGTTTAAGCTTGCGTTTAGAAGGCAGTGAGTTCAAATTCAACCACCGCCTGCCTTGAAGACATTTTCCCATGGTTGCTCATTTTCACATTAGGTAAATGCCGGGATTCAACCACTAAATTTTTAAGGCCACAGCCGTTACCTTTCTAATCCTGAATCATGCCCATCCCAACGTCACTGAATACTTGTATGTGTTAGCGTGACGTTAAACTGGTATTTAAAAAGGAAGAAATAGAGATGATCATATACAACGTTGGCGAAGGATAGAAAATAATTGACTGTTCTACTTCTCGTAAATTTGACCCTGTACATTTCTTTGTCTTAGATGGGAGATAGACCCGTCAAGTACTGTAATTGACATCTGATTTAGTTCTACAGTATATGAAAAAAAAAAAAAAAAAAAAAAGAAACTCGCAAGGTCTCCGAATACTTTCGTGTACAGTAATGTAGAATTGCTTCAGCAGTTAATAAGTGGTACACAATTAAGCAGCGTATGGAGCTGGCAAATTCCTGGTCGGAATATATAGTACAAGGTTGTTTAGCTCGTCTTCAGGAAGGACGAACCATTGTACAATAGTTTGGTTATTTCGAGACCAACGTTTAAGTGCGGTTTTGTTATTAGGATGTGCGTTCATGCGTAACTATTCATTACACCTTTATGTTCACTGATCATTCTTGGAAGAAAGGCGGACAACAATCGCCAGATTGTTCATTATAGAGTAGTCGTGTTCTATAGAACTCTTAGAATATTCTCGTGTATGTTTAATCAATCGAACTTCGGTACACTTACAAATAAAGAAGTTGTTTAAATGTATAAAGAGCACCTTAATGTTTTCCTTCTGCAAATCAGGGTAATTTCATGGTATTTATAATGTACTGGAGTTCGAAAACAGGAGCAGCAAGTATGGTATGAACATTAGCATTTCCAGGACAAAAGAGGTGTCAGGAAGGAGGATTTCATGCGAGTGGTATTCGAAGGTGGTCTAATACGCTTTGCGGGAGAAATTTGGTATTTTGGCGTTTAAAGAGGGTGTCAAAGCAGTTTATGGCAAGTAAAACCAATACATATCATCATTTAAACATGTTAGTTGAACAAGAACTGAGGAGGAATGTAGCCTTGCCGCACTCCCATTCTGAGTTAACGCATTGAATAAAAACTGATACTTCTTGATCTACCTCGTGCGCAGACGTCCCTATTCCTGCAAGGCCTCCCGTAATCTGTAATTTTCAACACATTTGTTGCAGTAGAAACCTCCCAAACTCCATCGACCTCTTCCGAGATCGAGCCCGTTGCTTTGGGAATACTCTGAAGAAGACAACTACTAGCACAATACACTACTGAAGTTGGCTTAAGAACTCTTAAATATCAACCGACTGTTGCGGATATTCATTCTGTGTGTATCCGTCTTCTGCGGTGTTCAATTCGAAGATTGGTTTGCAGCAGTTCTAATGTTGCGGGTTCATTAGCTAAATTATTCAGCTGTAGTTCGCTATGACAGGACTTGCCTGCTTGAAGTGAGGTATGATCTCCTCTGGAATTCATTCATTCCAAAAAAAAAAAAAAACCTTCCAGTAGGCTATAGCGTGCTGAAGACTTTCGTCCTTAAACACAAGCTCTATCTAGTCGTCCGTCTTCTTTGGGTCAGATTATTATTATTATTATTATTATTATTATTATTATTATTATTATTATTATTATTATTATTATTATTATTATTATTACTTACCGAGCTCGATAGCTGCAGTCGCTTAAGTGCGGCCAGTATCCAGTATTCGGGAGATAGTGGGTTCGAACCCCACTGTCGGCAGCCCTGAAGATGGTTTTCCATGGTTTTCCATTTTCACAGCAAGCAAATGCTAGGGCTGTACCTTAATTAAGGGCACGGTCGTTTCCTCCCTAGTCCTAGCACTTGCCTGTCCCATTGTCGCCGTAAGACGTATATGGGTCGGTGCGACTTAAAGCCAATAGCAAATTATTATTATTAATATTATTATTATTATTATTATTATTAATATTATTATTATTATTATTATTATTATTATTATTATTATTATTATTATTATTATTATTATTATTATTATTATTATTATTATATTAGCTTGCTGGTGGTCATGATTGTTAAGGGGTCACGTGTATATTGTCTTACGCCATGGTTAGCCGGTTCGAGTCCCGTTTGTTCGAATAAAATATCGCCATCAGAATGTTGGCAGACAAGGTAGGAGACTTGATGGTATACAATTTCTAATCAGCTTGCTGATGGTACAAGATGGCGTCAGTGAAGGATGTAAGTGAAGATAGCTCCCGGTTCTCTTGCGAAATAATCGGGAATAAGTGTGGTGTAAACAAGAAGCGAATGAAGAATGGTATCCAGTGTGAAAAGTGTTTAATTTGGTACCATTTTGAGTGTATATGTAGTGCTGGTTTTGCTAAAAATGAAGATACTTGGACTTGTGTTAGCTGTGGCGAGAGCAATTTGAATAGCGGTAACAAACCTAGGCCTACAACGGTCAACGAATCGCTGGCGTCTCATTCCTTGGAGGATGGAGGTAATGATAATGTACTTGTAATTCTCTCTTTATTGCAACAGGATTTACAAGCATTAAAAGCGGAGAATGAGATTTTAAAGGGGAAGGTACGTTTACTGGAATAGAAAGTACCGGTACCAGTAAACACTCAGAACACAGGTGGATCCGAGAAGTCTAGCGCGTGGTGTCAAGTTGCTTCAGATTCTAGGAGGAAAAGTGTACAGTTAAATAAGGACAACTTTGTAATTGACACCAAAAATATATTTTCAGCCCTGAGGGAAGTAAGCGATACGCAAGGTATCCGTATAGGAAGCAGTCAAACGTATAGCGCAAAATCCGTTACGAGAATCAGCAAAGTTAGGCCTAAAATCCCACACAGTACACCGGCGAATGTGTCGAACATTCTTATATTTGGTGATAGCCAGGCGAGGGGAATTGCGGAGAAAATGGTCAATGAAGATATTGCAGCATCGGCAGTCATATATCCTGGGGCCCCGATGAAGAGAGTATTGGAAAACACGAGCAGGCGGCAAGAAATCTCGGAAGTCGTGATGCAGTAGTGATCATCGGCGGGACGAACGACGTAGCTCACAACGACGCTAAGAATGTTATTTCTGAACTTAAATGTACTCTAGGTAAGCTGACTCACACTAACATCTTTGTTGTGAACGTGCCCCACAGGCATGATTTGATTAGAGATTCGTGTGTGAACATTGAAGTGGACAAAGTTAATACAGATATGGTTAAAATTTGTAAACATTTTCGTAATACACAGGTAATTGTTAGCAGCAGTTTCGAGAGACACTGTTACACTGATAAATTGTTCATCTAAACAATTCAGGTAAACGAAAGATAGCAAATATTGTTCTAGATTTTTTTAATCATAAGATATGTACTGTAAAAAAGGCAACTCCCTTGAGTTATAATACTGACCAGGAAAACTAGTAGAAAGAGCCAGCTTAGAAAATGAAACTCAGGAAAGTAAGGAATTTCAAGTTACCCAATTGCAACAGTCAAGTTTTAGGGGGGAAGGGGGTCTGAGATTGCTGTTGGTAAACTGTCAGAGTGTAGTAAATAAACAATTAAAATTCGGTACATTGAATGAATCTTATGAGACTGATGTGGTGATAGGAGTGGAATCGTGGTTGAGAGAAGGGGTGGGTAATAGAGAAGTATTTCCAGAAGGGTACACAGTCTATCGTAGAGACCGAGGAGATAAAAAGGGAGGGGGGTGTTTATTCTGGTGAAGGAAACTTATTGTTCACATGAATGGTTTACCGATGAAATGGATGAAATATTAGGGATAAAATTAATTTGGGATAATATGAAGGAGGTGGGAATTATAGGAACATACAGGCCTGAAAGAGAGGAAAGAGGCATGGAAATATTTGAGAAAATAATAGATTATACTCATAAAAACAATAATAATGATGCGATAATAATTGGGAAGATCTAAACTTGCCTGAGGTTGAATGGAATGGAGCTGCAAGTGAAGCCCATGAACAGAAACTGGCAAATAAGTTAATTTGGGGGGGGGGGGATTTACACAAGTAGTACAAGAACCGACTCGTCTCAATAACTTACTAGATGTACTCTTGGTTAAACCATGGGAAATTGTTGATAAAACTGAGGTAATTGAAGGAATAGGTGACCATAAGGCTGTAATAATAGATGTAGGACTGGTACCAAAAAGGCTCAATAAGAGGGTCACACAAGACAAGAAATTATACAGAAAAACTAAAGATGATGAATTTGGGACTTACCTTAAATCACAATTCAGCTGTTGGATAAGTGAAGGGAGTAATGTGGATACACTTTGGGCTAAATTCAAAGGAATCGTTTGGGAAGGAGAGAAGAGATTTGTACCTGTTAAGAAGGGTAAAATGACATCAGACACTGTTTATTATACAAAGGAAATAAGAAAATTAAAAAAAAATGTAGAATAGTAAACAGGAAAATCAAAGAAGGTAGGGAGAGTAGAGAAAATAGAAAAAAACTAATGAGGGAACTGAATAGAATGAAAAAGGAAGCAAAAGAGAATTATATGAATGGCATTCTTCAAGAGCGTAATGACCACAAAGGGAAATGGAAAAGTTGTATTCATATATCAGGAGTAAAAAGGGAAAAGGAATCCAAATTCCTACAATGGTGGGAGAAGGGGGTGAACACTATTTAACAGATACTGAGAAAGCAAACCTCTTTAGTAGGGAATTCAGAGATTCAATAGATGATTGTCAGGAGTTGGAAACCGAAACAGAAGATACAGAGAGAGAGACACAGAGGAAAACAAGAAGCTTCTCATTCACAAATGAAGATATTTTCAGAGAAATCCAACTGCTTCAGCAAGGAAAAGCAGCAGGAAGTGATCAAATTACTGGGGAGGTATTAAAGACAATGGGGTGGTACATAGTGCCTTATTTAAAATTTCTCTTTGACTATGTCATAAATAATGGTGTAATACCAAAGGAATGGAAGGAATCAATAATAATACCAATTTATAAAGGAAAGGGTGATAAAAGGAAACCAGAGAACTACAGACCAATCAGCCTGACCAGTAGTTTGTAAAATACTGGTGAGTTTAATATCAAAGTACATCAAAGTGATATGTGATGATAAAAATTGGTTCATGAGGAGCCAGTATGGATTTAGAAAGAAATTTTCTTGTGAGGCACAACTGGTGGGATTTCAGCAGGACATATCAGATCAATTGGATTCAGGAGGCCAGTTAGATTGCATAGCCATAGATCTTTCCAACGCCTTTGATAGAGTGGAACATGGAATATTATTAAAGAAATTGGAGGGAATAGGATTGGACGTAAGTGTTACACGTTGGGTAAACACATTTTTAAATTCAAGGGTTCAGAAAGTCAAAGTAGGAATTAACGTATTGCAGGAAGAGAAAGTTTGGAAGGGAATTGCACAGGGTAGTATAATCGGTCCGTTACTTTTCTTAATATACGTAAATGATTTAGGGAATAATATAACATCAAAAATAAGATTGTATGCAGATGACATAATTGTTTATAGGGAAATAAATACCATTGAGGATTGTTCAGAATTACAAAGGGACCTTGAGAGTGTCCAACAATGGGTTGAAGAGATTAACATGAAGGTTAATGGAGGCAAATCAACTGTTACAACATTTACAAACAGGAGTTTTAAAACTGAATTTGAATATACTTTGGATGGGGTAGTTATCCCAAAAGATGGCAAGTGCAAATACTTAGGTGTGAGATTTGAAAGTAATTTGCACTGGAAGGGTCATGTGGATGACAATGTTGGGAAAGCATACAGATCGTTACATGTCATAATGAGGCTACTTAAAAGGATGCAACAAAGAATTAAAAGAGAAAAGTTACTTAAGTATGGTTCGTCCATTATTGGAATATGCAAACAGTGTTTGGGATCCTCACCAAGAATACCTAATAAAAGAAATAGATAGCGTGCAGAGGAAAGCAGCAAGATTTGTAACAGGGAATTTCAGGAGAAAGAACAGTGTATCAGAAATGTTAAAGGAACTAGGTTGGGAAACTTTAAGTAAGAGAAGGGAGAAAAGTAGACTTATAGGATTATATAGGGCCTACACAGGAGAAGAAGCATGGGGAGATATCCGTGAGAGGCTTCATTTGGAAAATAATTATATCGGCAGGACTGACCACAAATATAAAATTAGAAGGAATTTTAGCCGAAGCTATTGGGATAAATTTTCATTCATTGGGAAGGGTGTGAAGGAGTGGAACAGTTTACCAGGGGTTGTGTTTGATCCATCTCCAAAATCTGTACAGATATTCAAAAAGGGAATAAACAGCAACAGAGAAAATAAATCAAATGTTAGAGGGCATTCGACCAGTGCAGGTTAATGTAATTAAAAAATGTGTGTGAATAAATTAATTCCATACCCTGGTCTAAGGAGTTTGGACAGCCAAAGTAGGGGACTGCCTGTAGGGGTGAAGTACAGTGGGGACTTCGAGGGCCCTGGGACCGCTATGGTAGCTGTGAAGGCCCTTTAGGAACTCTGAAAAGTGGTGGTAAAGGGGGCTCTGGTTAAGACGCAGCAGGTCGTTCTGCTACTTAGGTTCCAGAACGGGTAAAGGAAAGAAAAAGTAAATAAATGCAATGTAAATTTTAATCTTATACCAGTTGTGCAGTATCATTTGAAGTAATTCCAATACTGTATATCAGTTGACTATATTTGTAAGTAGTACAGGAGATATTATAAGTAGAATTTTGTAAACAATGTGCATTTATTAAGGATGAGCTGTGTGTTTAACAGAAAAAATTGATAGCGTAAATTATATAATATTGTATTATAGGAAAATGTTATTCTCTTGTTAATTTAATATGTAGTGCTTGACAATAATGTATTTTAGTGTACCATTTGCCACCGAGGTAGACACCTCATTTTCAAATAAAGAGATTTTGATTTGATTGATTTGATGTCCAACAGGTGCGGGGACCGGGCCGATAGGTGTGCAAGGGTTCACTCCGTCAGATCGCCACTGCTAAAGAACAACCATACGTTAGTCATCGTATATACCACGTCACCTCATACTTCTGACTTAATTATGTAGATAACAAAGTGCTGGAATTTCACTCCCGTTTATTTCTAGATCCTTGTATGAAGACACTGCAGGACTGCTGTTATAGGAGTAAGTAATATAATTTCCTTTTTATAGGTAGATCTACTAAAATGAAATGCAGTCTTCCAGGTTTAGTGTTCTCTTTTGTTGGTTGGAATATGAACCCGTGATCATGGGTCAGACGCCATCGCTGATCTCCCTAGGAAGCTGATACACCAGTGAACCATGGGTACGACTGCTGGTAATGCTGTATTATACAATAATAATAATTGTTCCGAGATATCTGTGGAACAGCAGAGGTGAAAGAAGGTGCGGGGGTGAACAGGTCTCAGGGTACGAAATGAAAGTTAATTTAAAATTTAACAAGGTTATATTTTCTTTGCAAAATCAAGAAATAACAAACATGGCAGGTACATAGTAGCAAGGCAACAAAAGTACAACTACAGTATTTACAGGATTTGGGCTTCGAGCCCCGAACTCACAATTCTTGAGCAATTAGCCCAGCTTTACCCCAAAACAAGTTTCAACAGAGGGGCAGAAAACCCCTTTCATGCCCAGGAGCACTTGCTCCAAATTACACAGAAAAGCCTCCTCGAGGCATACAACACTCAATTTTCAAGAAAGAGCCACTCGCTCTCAAATCTTAAGCCTATCAAAGGCCACACCAAATTCCACTGTCAAGTTGTCCTCCACGGACACGAAAACAGGGGTAAAATACCCAACATATTGAGGCCTATTAAGAGAGAAAAGGTTAATTACATGGCCTCTAAAATACCAATTTGAGAGGAGGCGATCTGCACTCCTAATACATTTTGTTTAAAACCTAATCTGGCTCTAGGCCGCTAATGCAAGGGCTAATCCCATACTAAAGAGGTGACTTTAGACAGAAACAATTTACATTACGTTAAGGAAGAATTGGTTGTGACAAATAAGTTCACCTCAAAACAATACGAGTGGGAGCTCGAGAGGGTTAAGCACTCTCTATCCCAATATGTAGCTTAAAAGAGAATAGATACTAAGAGTCTTTACATTTTAGGGAAAAGTTACATGGTGGAAAAGCTTCGGACCCACCCCGAGAGTTAAACTGCTGAGCTAGCAAGAAAAGAAGTTATCAAACGGCCATTACCTTATGGATGAACTGCTGCCCGAAGAAAGAGGCGCTTCCCACCCCCTGCTACGTACTTTACACACAGAAAGATGTTACTGAAGTGGCCCGGAGACCCGAAAATCAGCCGTTTATATACTCTCGCGGAAAGTTCGAGGCGTTTCAGGAATGAGAACACCCGCCCACAAAAACTTTATTGGCTAGGGTTAAGCAAGATATTCAAGTTGGAGAAGATACACCTGATTGGTCAGAAATTAATTAAAGAAATTCGGGATTGGCTAAATTTAAAATCAGGGGAAAGAAAGGGTTATACAGCCAACTTAAACAATAACAGAAAGAAATTTAACAAGGAACAAACTTTTGAAATAAAAATTTCTCCAAAAAAACAGTTCTTTCACTTCGCACTAGGGTGCACCATTGTAGTTCTTCAGTAGTGTCCTCTAGAAGAGAAAGTTCACACTTCTTACTACAGGTAAAACAAAAATACATCGAAAACGACCCAGTTCAGAAACTCCAAAATTTCCAAGTAGTGACATATTCTGAGAAACTTGAAAATTAACACCTTAGATAAAGTTCAGACTTCCTCCAGTAGGGGAGTTTCAAGTGGCGCAAGGTTTGAATTAGCGGCGTGGAGGTGTACCGCCCGGTACAATAAAAATAATAATAATAATAATAATAATAATAATAATAATAATAATAATAATAATAATAATAATAATAATAATAATTATTATTATTATTATTATTATATTATAATTATTATTAATAATAATAATAATAATAATAATAATAATTATTATTATTATTATTATTATTATTATTATTATTATTATTATTATTATTATTATTATTATTATTATTATTATTATTATTATTGTTCTGGGTTATCGGTGGAACAGAAAGAGGTGAAAGAAGGTGCTGGGTTTGAATTGGCCTAACTTCGATATCAAAATTTGAATTAGAACTTTAAATGAATGTTATATTTCTTTGAAAAAACAAAACAAATTTTCACTAGGTGAAATAACAATGAAATCACAGGTACAATGCCAATTCAGTTACTATACTGCTAATAAGAAGAGATGGCGTCTGACAGGTAAGGTTGGAGGGAGGAGCACTGCACGTGGCATTTCACGATGTTGCCACATTCCAGCATTCCCAGTTTCGCCAGTTACTTGAGGGATGTCATTCCAGCATTCCTTTCTGTACATGCTCTTACCCCTCGCTTCCGGCTCCGTCATTCTGACCACTGTGATCTGTTGTAGACTGCCTGGCCAGGCGGTGTCGTCCCATTTGCGATCACTCTTATACAATCAGGTTCTTATCAGTGACATACAAACAGTCAGGTTGCTGTGAGGGAAATCCTTACTGAAGGATTAGTACAGGAAGACATCCCTCAAGTAACTGGCGAAACTGGGAATCTTACGAATCGTATGTTGAAAGTCATTAAATTACTTATATTTACCGTTTGAGACTGATGCGTTTATATCGGGATTGACAGGGAATAAACAGGACTCAAATAAACCTTTTATTTACCGAGCTGGATAGCTGCATTCGCTTAAGTGCGGCCAGTATTCAGTATTCGGGAGATAGTGGGTTCGAACCCCACTGTCGGCAGCCCTGAAGATGGTTTTCCGTGGTTTCCTAATTAATTTACACAGCATGTTTCTACTGCCGGATGCCCTTCCTGGCACCAACCTCAGTTGAGGAGCTAATGAAGACGAAATGTGTTATGGTGAATAAAATTGGGTAAGGGGTGCCTATGGATAGGAACTGTACCGGCATTTGCCTGGAAGTGAAGATATTAAGCCACAGAAAACTATTCTGAGAAGAGCCGACGGTGGGATTCGAACCCACGCGTTTCCCGAATGCAGAGCTTGGCTCCATAACCACAGAGTGTTAAAACGCGCGGCCACTCGGTCTACTTTCATCTATATAAATAAAATTATAATTTTTGTCTGTACGCTTCGATTAGATGTACAAGATTCCAGAACTTAATGTTAAGAAAATGCTTAGATTACAATAAGTTGAAAAAATGACGATTCTATAATGATAGCGCGAAGAGAATATATTGCGTTCGGAAAATAGTGGGTTCGAATCCCATTGTCGGTAGCCCTGTAGATGGTTTTCCGTGGTTTCCTATTTTCACAACAAACACAACAAGCCAGGGTCGTTTCCTTCCCACTCCAAGGCCTTTCCTATCCCATTGCCGCCGTAAGACCTATCTGTGTCGCTGCGACGTAAATCCAGCGGTAAAACAAACCCTTGTCACCAAACATCCTCACTTTTCCGTAAATTTCTGTAAGAGTATCCATTATATAAAGCTACGCCTTAATTAGCAGTCCCCTTGCTGCGTTAAAGTTGGGAAACCCTGACAGGCTGCTGAAAATTTTACAGTGATCGCAAATGAGACAAGAACTGGTCTTTCTTCACATTCTTGTTTTCCACTGTAATGGAACTGGTCGCAAATAGAACAAATTTTGCTCTGGAATGGAATTAAGGGAACATTCCTTTCCGATAAACTCGTAGCCTCGTCTTCAAAGAATTCTCTTGCAGCACATATCATTTCTCTTCCTTGGTGATGAATTGTCACACCATGGCCGGCGGTATTTTTTTCACGAGGTGGACGAGTCCTGGGCCTCCCTCTCCCTCGAGGAGTATTCATCGTACTCAAAATATAAATACAATGATTGCACGTGCGTACGTACGTAAATAGTATTTAAAATACAATTAGAAACTTACTAACGGCCACTCACACTGAACTGCTTGCAACAAGATCTAGCTCACAAGTGAAGTGAGAGGTTTGGCAACTCCCAGCAAGACGAGCCCCCCCAGAAGTTTTATCTCCATGGCAACCGCAGTCGCCCCACCCTCGTTTCCATGGCAACCACACAGCCACTCCCTTTATCCCGCCTCGGCAGGCAGTAAACGGACCTCCCTCTACGAAATGTCACAAACCATCTCTTATTATTAGCAGTATAGGGTGGAACACCCCAGAATGGGGAATTTAACAATTTTGGGCTTCTAGCCCTTAGTTAACACGTTTACAGTTTCAAAAGAGGTATTGTTTAGACAAGGATAGAAGTCTCCCAAATTCAAGAGCACTTGCTCCAAAGTTACGATCTTTAGCCTTCCAGAGGCGCCTCTCACTATTACAACTTAGAAAAGAGCCTACATGCTCTCGATTTATTACCACCTACTCAAGGCACGATTTACAATGGAAATAGTTTTACACAGGGGTATCTAGTACCCAACCTACTGGCCCTTCGTGGAAAAAGAATAACGGGATAAATTAATGACCCGAACATAAAATGATTGGATGCGTATACTTGCACGCCTGAATGAAGAATAAAATCCTAACGGGACTCTTGGCCCAGTGATACAGGGGCTAATCCCAAGCTACTGAGGTGACACGAATTTAGATTAATTTAATGCATTACGGAAAAGAAGAAAAAAGTTACAAAGTCGTAGTCACCTCAAACCAAGTTGAAGGGGAACTCGAGAGGGTAACGCACTCTCTATCCCCGATTTACAATTAAAGACTTTATGAAATATCACATTAGCCGAACGAAAATTTACATTATAGAAAATGTTGGTTACATAGTTAGAAATTCGGACCTTCCCCTCGGATAAGTTTGCGGAGACAGCTAGAAAAATAGACTTTAGATGGCCATTACCTGGCTGTTGTTCTGCTTGCCGAAGAATGAGCCTCCCGCCTCCTGTCTTAACACACACACTCAGAAAGACGACGATCAATAAACAAGGTAGCCAGAAAAACTTCAGGTTATATACCCGAAGAGAAGGTTCGAGAGGATTCTGGACTAATCCGGACATACCCTCTCAATTTTATTGGCAAATTCAAAATTTTACACCCAAAAACCAAGAAGAAGCCTGTGATAGGCTGAAAAAAGTACAGAAAATTAGTGATTGGTCATATTCAAAAACTGCGGAATGAGAGAGAAGTGTTGCAAACCTTGAAATATATACAAAAGTAAATGAAAGTTGATTTACTAGAGAAAACCCATGAACACAAAATTTCTTTCGATAACAAATAGTTCTTCCTTGCACCAGAGTGCGTGACCTTAGTTTTTGTACTGCCATCTATGGAGAAAAGTTCAAACTTCTTGAGGTAAACAAACACAAGGCGAATAAATTCTGTCAGTGTAGGCAATTTCACAATAAGACAATCACTCAGTACTTCAATGGTGACATTTTCTGATTAATGTCCCAACTTCCTGTAGTGGCAATTGCACGTTTTGATCGATAGAGGAGTTCATTAAGATGCTTCTTTTGAATGTGCGGAGTTGAGGTGTACCACCTGGTACATTAATAATAATAATAATAATAATAATAATAATAATAATAATAATAATAATAATAATCTTAGCGTTTTCCGCACAATGGAGCAGGGTCCGCTGTTTTGCAAGCCCATCAAGGCGACCAAGCATTTCTTGGGCCGACCACGTGGTCAGTTTCCAGATTTAGTGCCGTCTGTACAATAAATGAATCTGCTCTATGCATTACATGGCCATACTACCGAAGTCGCGTCTCGCGCATCTTGTCTACGATCTGGGCAATTCCCATGATTTTTCGGATTTCTAGGGTGGTGACATGATTTAGCCAGGTCAGTTCCAAGTGACCAGCGAAGGATGTGCATCTCGTTGGCATGAAGTACTCGCTCGTGCTTGACTGCTGATGGCCAGCATTCAGAGCCATACAGAGCGACTTGGCGAACAATAGTCCATTAAACCGTGGACTTCATGTGGACTGGTATCCGACGATCGCAGAAAACACCGGGAAGTTTGTCGCCACTTCATTCAGGCCACATTTACTCGTCCACAGGCGTGTAAAATGCTGTCAACTCAGCGTTGACCAAAGAAGCAAGGTGCTTAAAATATTCTACTTTATTGAGCTCTTGGCCATCTATCTGAATGGTTCTATTTGTCTGCGGACCGACTCTATGTACTCAGTTTTCTTGGTTTTGAGTCGAAGCCCATGTGTTCTTAGTTTTTCGTTCCACTTCTTAACGTGCTTTTGAATCTGTTGACGCTCCTTAGCAGCCAATAGGACATCGTCTGCATACAGGAGTGACCATGGGGGTGATGGCTGGATATCGGAGGTGACTGTGTCCATACACAATATGAAGAGAAGCGGTGACAGGGTCGATCCCTGATGGACACCAACCCGATTGGGGATTGACGATTAAATTCCAGAAGGGCATCGGACGGCGCTGGTACAGCTTTGGTAGAGCACATTTATCCAACGGACATACTCCTCAGAGACACCGTGTGATCTAAGTGTACGCAAATCAGTTCATGAGGAGCGCGGTCAAAGGTCTTTTCCGGATCCAGGAAGGCAATATGGAGTGGCTTGTTATTTTCTCCATGTCCTTCCCTAAGTAAACGAAGTGCATGAATGGAATCAATCGTTCCACATCTTTTCACAAATCCACATTGGCTCGGAGTGATATTGACAGTACTCCATAGGCGCTGATCTATGATGCATTTTAAAAGCTTCATGGCATGATATAGTAGGCGAGTAGGCCGACGGTTTGCGCAATCATTGACGTCACCCTTGCACTTCAAATAGGCACAGTATTGCTTCTTGAACAGGACCGTGGTAGCAATTCTTCTATGATAAACTGGTTGAACAAGGTTGCAATCAGCTCAGCACCTTGTTGTCCAAGCATTTTCCATGCTTCATCTGGAATGTCGTCAGGTCCCGTGGCCTTTCCAGATTTCATTTTCTACATGACCTCCTGAACTTCCGAAGGAGTTATAAGTGGGACAGGTCCTGATATTGGTATTGCACTGTGTACTTGATGATACGGGAATTCTTCGTTGCAGACCTTGGAAAAATGCCTGTTTCAACGTTCCAGGATTGCATTCGGTTTCCGGAGTATTGTTGTTCGCTTCATCCTTTCTATACATTACATGCCCAATATCATGGCTTAGGCCATGACGTGATCGAGCCAGGCGGTAAATATGCTTTTCTCCTTCTGGCGTAACCAAACGCTCCAACAGATCCTTAAAATCAGCAGCCTTAGTTATATATACAGCCTTTTTGGCCGCAATTTAAGTCTCCTATATTTTTGAGGTCGTCAAATTTATAGGCAAACGTCTTCTCTTTTATCGCAGCCTGCAACCTCGTCATTCCACCACCATGTTTGTTTATTTATATATGGTTTACCTGGTATTGTTTTTCCAGGATATTTGATGCGGCACCACGTTTATTAGCTGGCTGACCTGTATCTGAATATCGTACATTGAGAAAGGCAGCTGCTACAACTTCCATGTGGTTAGGTAGTTTCCTTCATTTGATACGTCATGGTCCTGTTGTTTTCTGTCTTGGTTTCCGCGTAAGGTTAAGGCAAAAATCCATAACTAGAAGTCTGTTCTGAGGTGCGATGGTGTCTGATGGGATGACTTCGGCATCGGACACTCTCTTTAGCTCACCCCGACGGAGTAACCAATAGTCGACCGGAGTGTTTCGCCCACCACTGCTATATGTAATGAGGTGCGAGGGCTTCTTAAAATACGTGTTTGCGATGATGGTGTCATGTGTTACAGCACAATCCAAAATTCGTTCTTCATCATTGTTACGCACTCCATATCCCTGTCCACCATGACATTGTTGGTACCCCACTTGTCGATCCGACATGCCCATTTAGATTTCCATCAATGAATAGGTGTCTAAGGGTCTATCGAGGCTGTCCCAGATTTCATCCTTTTCCTCATAAAGGCACCCAGGTTGGGGGGGGGGGGGCGTAGCATGAAACAACTCGTATCATGGTAGTCCCAGAGTCTATCTTGATTGAGATAAGTCGGCCATTGACACAATTAACTCCAACAACGTTATCACGAAGCGACTTATTAACGACAATAGCTACGCCATTTTGGTTTCATTTGCGACCGTTATAAAATATATTGTACTCTTCTCCAATATCATGGGCCTTGGCACCAGCCCACTTGTTCTCCTGAAGGCAAGCGATGTCAACATGCCGTTTATTTAGGGCATCATCTAGCTCGTGACTTCTTCCAGTCAGGGTGCCGATGTTAATCGTAGCCAATTGGAGTTGATGGACTCGTTTCTTTGGCCCGCCTCGTCAACAGGCGGGTAGACCTTGCCCATTTCTCACGCTGGTCGGGCGAGATCGACGCGCATCACTTAAGGGGGGCGCCCTAGTCTTGGTACTAGATTCTCGAGAAGACATAGCTTATGGATGTGACGATTTGTTTTTACGGCCGGCTTGTCACATAGCCTGTCACCAAGCATTTTAGAACTGCTGCCAGCAGAGGGCTTAAGCCGCTCCAAGCATGGAGAACAGACGCCTTTTGTAGCCGCTCCACTGGAGTATAGACGCTACTCGTTCGAGAATTTTCAGAAGCATTTCCTCTGCTGAGGGATCATTTTCCCTCCTACAGGCCTTCATCCGCCCTAAGGCATTGTACCTTGTGGGGAGTTAGGTTATTTATTACCCGCCGCCTGGCACTCGGCATTAGTTTTTATAGCTGTTTGCTAATCCAGCCAACCCTCCTCTTTCCCCATTGCGGATTTGTGACCGTAAAACGGTGGTGAGGGAATTCAAATTGATTAAAAACACAATCGCATCACACATATTACTATATTACTATGAGGGTGAGGAAAGGGTCAAACATTAAAAACATATCCTACTACTCCTCGAAGAATAAGGGTGGTGAGGAGGTCGAAAATATCTTGCCATTCTTCGAAAAATGAGGGTGGCGAGGGGGTAGTTTGTGTGGCTATTTCTAGCCGAGTGCAACCCTTGTAAGGCAGACCCTTCGATGAGGGTGGGCGGCATCTACCATGTGTAGGTAACTGCGTGTTATTGTGGGAGAGGATAGTGTTATGTGTGGTGTGTGAGTTGCAGGGATGTTGGGGTCAGCACAAATACCCAGCCCCGAGCCACTGGAATTAACCAGGAAAGGTTAAAATCTCCGACGCGGCCAGGAATCGAACCCGGAATCCTCTAGACCAAAGGCCAGCACGCTAACCATTTAGCCATGTAGCCGGACGGCGAGGAGGTTAAAAAGATAAACGTACATTACCATCCCCCGAAGAATCATGGAGGTGAGGGGTCAAAAATTAAAGACTATAATACCACTCCTCGAAGAATGAGGATGGCGAGGGGATCAAAAATTAAAAAAAACGTCTATTACGACTCCTCCAAGAATGAGGGTGGTAAAGGGGTCAAAAAATTATCATGCCATTCCTTGAAGAGTAGTGTGGTGAGGAGGTCAAAAATTAAAAACATATCTTACCACTCCTCGAAGAATGAAGGTGGTGAGGTGGTCAAAAAATTATCTTGCCATTTCTCAATGAATGAGGGTGGTGAGGAAGTCAAAAATAAAAGTAAATTATCTTACCATTAAAGGAGAAATGAGGGTAGTAAACGGGTGAAAAAGAATGATCTTACCATTCCTCGAAGATTAAGGATAGTGAGGGTGTTACAAATATTAAGTATTAAAAACACATCATCCAGCTCCTCCAAGAAATATAATGATGAGTGTCGAAAAGTAAAAGAATGAAAATCTCACAGATAATAAAAGTCATAGAAATCGCCCACGTGGATGTAGGTTTATACATCAAGGTTATGCAGCTCATCTTTATAAATGAACATAGGGTGTCATGAATTCCATATAGGCCTACTATAAGTAATATTGTATACCTAAGTATTGCTTGAATACTGTGTATGAAAATGACAATAAACCGCTGAAACTATGTTCTCATTTGTACGGTTAACCTGTAAATAACATAACCTTCACATGGTCACACGTAGTTACGGACGGATAATATATGGTTGCCTTGCACTTGAAAACAACATATCCAAAACTTCAATAACATGTAAATATCGCTCTACAGCCCCATGCAATTGTTATTTTTAGTACACTATAATAACATATCCAATCATAATCTTGTAAATAATCCGAGAATAATGGAAAATAGAAATATAAACCATATAATAATAATAATAATAATAATAATAATAATAATAATAATAATAATAATGATAATAATAATAATAATAATAATAATAATAATAATAATAATAATAATAATAATAATAATAATAATAATAATAATAATAATAATAGGCTTGGTAGTTGGTGGTGACCTAATGAGGATGAATTGAATGGTGAAGACGTCATAAAAACCCAGTCCCCTAGCCAGGGGAATGAACAGTACGAGGGGTTTGACTGCGAGCATTGAACCGGGGCCATCGGACCAAAGGCATGAATTCTATCCATTTAACCACAAACACGGACTCTTATTCCTTAGGCTACCATCTCCACTGATCATGTGTTGGGTACTGACAGTAACAAAGACCAGGGGCCTGTTTCATAAAGTTACAAGTCTACAAGTTGTAGTTACAAGTGGATGTTCCTACACTTGTAGGAAATTTTTGTTTCATAAACAAAATTTCTACAATTGTAAGGTTGGTACATTTCACTAGCAGTCTTACAAGTCAGCTGATTTCTGTGGGACAGCCAAGTGGAATCAAACATGAGGAATCCTAAACGGCAACAAATTGGAAATAAAATTTTAGTCCTGAATAAAATCAGATTTTGTTTGGAGCTTTCTCTACTTCACTCACAAAAGAAGACAAAGTTAGAGAGTGGAGAAATGTTCTGGTAGTCAATTTCCTATGAGGCTTCACCTCACTCCACAGATTATCTGGAAATTGAGAGGAGAAAGAAGATAGCCCTTCAAAATGAACTGTTGGAAATAAAAATCTAAAAATAAAAACTGGAAGCTTTGAAACTTGAGAGAGACTTGGGCCTACCCAAGTCTCAGTGTACAAAGGACCTTAGAAAGTGTGATGAGAATGTATAGGGGAGTATATTATATTTTAACAAATTAAGTGGCTGAAGAAGCTAATGTATGATTTTGCATTTATATTTCATTATTTTATCCTTTATATGAAACATTAAAGGAGTTTGTCTGTGTAAATAACTGCCTTTTATATGGCATTGTTTCACTATACAATATATTTTACAATAAGACATTATTTCACTTAATATTTTAGGTAAGCCTTAATCTCAAGCAAAACGTTCAATGAGTTGCTGTAGGCGCCTATATGGTGCTGGAAGAGGTACATAGTCAAGATCTAGTTCATTGTTTCCATTTTCAACAGGTTCTTTGTTCATCACATTCTGATCGTGAAGTTCTCTTGAAATACTACAAAGTGTAATACAACAAATAAACATTTAGCAGCAAAAGTAGGATTAACTCTAAGATGTTTGAGACATGGAAATTTCTCTTCTAAGATCCCAATAGCATTTTCAATTATATGTGTTCTTGACTTATGAGCTTTATTAAAACCCATAACTGCAGGGTCATTTATATTATCCAAGACAGGTGTAACGAGCCATTCTTTCACTGGGTACCCTGAATCACCAAGAAGAATATCACTAGGAACTTGCATAGCACTTGCATAGTAAAACTAAAGATTTGGTCACACACTGCCATGCAATTTATGGAATGATTCATATGCCCATCAA
The DNA here is from genome assembly GCF_040414725.1 of Anabrus simplex. NCBI lineage: Eukaryota > Metazoa > Arthropoda > Insecta > Orthoptera > Tettigoniidae > Anabrus > Anabrus simplex. Next base: position 262,939,848 of record NC_090268.1, read on the forward strand.
TAAAGTCGCACTCATGTACTACCACAGGAGCGGCAATGTTTATTAGTGTTCCATCAAAATATCCACATACTTGAGTCATACGAACAATAGCAAGGAACTCTCAAACTATGTGGCCAGTTTCCTCTGGCCAGTCAACAACTGTGGGCAACTTGACAATATTAACTGCATTCACAACTGAATGAACTGTTCTGCGCACACTAAGTTTTGATACATCATGCATATTACCTACCGCATGATATTGCCCTCCAGTTCCTAACCAGTGTAATGCTATAAGTAACTGTTATTTTGGGGATAGAGCACAGTTTCTTTTAGTTGATGTTGCAGTTGATTACCTACATCTTGTAGGAATGACTCCAGTTTCACTGAACTCATTGTAAATCTTTCATTGTATTCATAAAAGCTTGTGAAAGCCATGAAAGTTCTTTTTGATCTTTTCCATCACCTATTATATCTTCATCACTATCATTGCTACTATATAACAAATCCATGTTCCACACGAAAATTAACATAAAGCTTGAAAACTAATTGACTATTGAGTATTTAAGAGCACATTACACAGAATTGTATTCAACCTTACATGTCTCAAACAACTTGTAAAAAAATGGTATTTTATACAAGTTCTTATACTCTACAAGTACCTTTATGAAACACAACATGAATTTTGACTTGTTGACAAGTCTTGCAGCTTGTATAAATACACTTGTACCTACAAGTGCTTTTATGAAACAGGATTTTTTTTCCAACAACTTGTATGAAAAATTGCTTGTAACTTGTAGACTAGTAGCTTTATGAAATTGGCCCCAGGACATTAGCCTGTGAAACAGCCTTGACAACACAGCAGGCTACACCGCTGGCTACAGCATCGATTGGGAATTAGAAGTAGGGGGCAAAAAATGTAAAGACAACAATGTACCCGAGTTTGTGAGATATAGCAGGGGGGGGGGGGTTGTATATACGTTATACATTAAAACTGGAAAAGAAAGCTACTGAATGGAATTTCGACAGACAGGTAAAGATTCTCAGCCTAACAACTTAACTGTGTTGATAATATTTGAGATTTTGATTCAATACTATACAATAAAACTTTCATGAGAGGAACAATATTACACATGTATTACAATTAAATAGACGTACAGCGTGATTATATAATTAAAAATTATTTAGTATTTGACTAAAAACTAAAAAAAACTAGCATACACTAAATAGACTGCCCTTCCTCACAGCACATAAAAAGTCTCCACTGGCGCTATACAAATCGGTTAACCGCGTGAACGACTTTGTTACGTATTTCCGCTAATAATTTCGTTATTAATTAATTAAAGCAAATAATTAGCTGATAAAACAACAGGGCTTGTACAAATTGCTTGTTTTAATAATTCCTATAATACCTTGTTTCATCCAGCTAAAATGGAATACAAATGCAAAGTTTTCTCCACAAATTAGGGGGGCGACTGCCCCCCCCTCGCCCCCTCTAATCGCCGCTACTGGCTGGCTATTGGCTGCAGCTCAAAACGCTTAAAACTTGACGTTCACTAAACCAACCATCTAAAAGGGATAACCTAAGTCTAGTGGTAGCCCACGTCCTTATCCCAGCATACGCCACCGGGTGTCCACAATTCTTCTTAGCATTTCCTCATTCATTACTTTATCCGCGCATGGCCTCGAGATCCGCAGACTATCTTTTGCCGTCCATGCGATGGGTCAAGGTTCCACTTCCATAGGCTACATACCGTACAACCCTACCACATGTTTTCTATTACCAGTTATTCTGTAGTAAATATCACAAATTACTGTGTTTAATCTGTGATTGGTGTAAGAATTTCGAATCTTGAAATGAGGAGTGTCTGTTAAAAAGGTGCTATTTTCACCTTATGAAATCTGTGGGGAATCAATTTTCACCTAGGTACTCACCATAAGCAGTTCGTCATAAACCAGCATATTTGAGGAGTGACTGTTCGATTTCCAAAAAGTAAATCAGTATTTTCTCCAAACGGCCATACCATGTTAATACAACGGTTCTCGTCTGATCACTGCAGTTAAGCAACATTGGGAGTGGTCGGTACTTGGATGGGTGACCGCTTGGGAACACCACGTGCCGTTGTATCAATGCCGGCCCCGTGGTACTATTTGATTTACGTCGCACCGACGCAGATAGGTTTTATGGTGACGATGGAATAGGAAAAGCCTAGGAGTTGGAAGGAATAGGCCGTGGCCTTTATTAAGGCACGGCCGCAGCATTTGCCTGGTGTGAAAATGGGAAACCACGGAAAAACAACTTCAGGGCTGCCGACAGTAGGGTTCGAACCCACTATCTCCCGGATGCAAACTCACAGCTGCGCGCCCCTAACCGCACGGCCAACTCGCCCGGTAAATGTAAAATAAAAATCGCATGGAACGTATCCATGATTGGGTTTGGTACAACTAAGGAATTACATCTTTCCGGTCTGGATTTTTCATGTCAATCGATAATATTCAACTATTCTAATGCATTTGGATGAAATAATCCCACGGCATTTAACGCCCTTGAAAGGGCTTTGGCCTGCCCAGCACCGCTGCTCAGTCAGAAGGCCTGCAGATTACGACGGCCGTGTGGTCAGCACGACGCATCCTCTCGGCCATTATTCTGGGCTTTCGAGACCGGGGCCGCCATCTCACCGTCAGATAGCTCATCAAATCTAATCACGTAGGATGACTGGACCTTGAACCAGCCCTCAGGTCGAGAGATAAACCTCTGACCTGGCCGGGAATCGAACCTGGGGCCTCCGGGCGAGAGGCAGGCACGCTACCCCTACACCACGGGGCCGGCATTGATACAACGGCACGTGGTGTTCCCAAGCGGTCACCCATCCAAGTACTGACCACTCCCAATGTTGCTTAGCTGCGGTGATCGGACGAGAACCGTTGTATTCGACATGGTATGGTCGTTTGGAGGAAATACTGACTTACTTTTCGGAAATGTCACAGTCACTCCTCAAATATGCTCGTTTATGACGAACATCTTATGGTGAGTACCTAGGTGAAAATTGATTCAACTTGAGGTATGAGTATGAAGCAAAACCATTTTATTCTTTCTTTTTTTACTTTTACTGTCTGGCATTTGTCACTGGGTGGATAAGGAATGCAAAAAATACGTTTCTGTAAACTAATCTTCTAACCAGTTCCTGGCTTCTTTAAAGTGTATACTGCTAGGATTCCATCCCCGTTTTACTGGCTGTTTAAAAAAAGGCTGTGATATTTAATACTATTGACTATTTTATTGAAGTCATAACAAGAAACGCACATAAATTAGCTGCAATCACGCTGTTTACGACGCCATTTCCAGCGAAATGATTATTAAACCAGCATCTCTAAAGCATTAAAACGCCGTTATTCCAATAACTCAAACACGTCACTTTGCAGTCCCTCAGAAGCTTGGAGAAATTCTATCATGTGTACCATTCAGTTAATACGACATTTTACAATATGCACTTGACAGATAGTTTCTTCGTGGTAACATAAATATTTTCATAGCCTACCACATAAATTCTGTTCATTTTCCTATCACCTGTCTGAATTTTTTTGTACATACAGGATGAATCACCTAATCGACAACCGTAGGTATTTCTTAAACAACAAGATATTTTGAAAAAAGTAACTTTTACAAATAGAACGTCAGGAGTAGGGGGTCATGAAATTAGTAAATGCAATTCATTCAAAAGTATACAGAAGTATAATTTTCACTACAAACTTATGTATTTTAAATTGAAACCCCTGTTATCTTGAGCACAATTAAAATCAGGAAAAAGAACAAGATGAATAATGGCGTTTATTACAATGTGTTATGTTAGTTCAACCCCGAGTTATTGTAGTGTGAATTCGGCGCCTGAATATATCTCAGAAGTTGTTGCAGTAAACGTGATCAATGAGCAGAAAGCCGTACAGGGATACGTGTGAGACGACTACAATGTTTCCGATTTTGGTCGTAATGTTGTGTATGTTTGTTTTAGTTGTCCCATCCGCGATACGTAGCACTACATTTTGTCGTTATTCTGCACTCGCTTTGTACTCAGGACAGTGCACGAAGTAACCGAACGTCCTTGATACTGTACGCAAGTAAGAACGGTAACTCCCTTCTACAACCCAGAAAACTGGAGGAAAAGGAACAGTTCCTTTTAAACAGTAGTGGAAAGTACAACAGTGCACAGTGTTTTAAGAACTTTGCTGAGAAAACTGTATTTTCAAATTACGAAAATGCAGAGGCGATGCTGATCTACGGCGAGTATAGGAAAAAATGCAGTACAAACCTGTAGGTTGTATAGTTCTGTCAATTTCCTCGTAAACGACCGGCGACTCAAACGTTACACCACTTCCCGACGGTAACCAAATGTGTGACTGTCTGCAGCTCACTCTGCAGATGGCTCTTGACCAATAGCATGCTTGCTTTGTCAGTGACAGTCTACGTGGAAGAGTTCAAAAGCGTGCCGGTCCTGAAGACGACTCGCTTCTGAGGTCACCAGTGTTGCACAGCTGCATGCAGTTCTGCCTAGTCTGGCTGCTCGCTCTCAGTGGTTATATAGTTAGAACGCTGTGCCTCGAGTTAGGGAAATCCTGGCATCCCGCAGTCAAGTAATTTAAACACAGCCAGCCAGCTAGGCTTCAAAAGCTTGCCGGTCGTTAACGAGGAAATTGCAAGAACTATATGCAGAAAGATACCCAGACAGAGAGCATCCATTGCGCCGCACATTTGGAAACCTCTGCACACAGTTGTTTGAAACAGGTAGTGTCCGTAGCAAACTAAAAAAAAAAGCAGGTGAAGTTGGTGTGCTAGCATGTGTTGTCGTGAACCCACAAATTAGTTTACATCACATTGCTAGACGCAGTGTAATGAGTCGAAGTACTGTAATACGCATACTGCATCGTATGTCACCCGCACCATGTTTCACTTCATCAGGTGTTACATGTAAATGGCTTTCATAATCTAGTGAGTCTCTGTGAATAGGCATTGATAGATAATGCATTGCATTTTACCGACGAAGCAGGTTTCACAAATGACGGGTCAGTGAAATTACGAAACTTGCATTACTTTTTTATTGCTAGTTGCTTTACGTCATACAGATAGGTTTTTTGGCGACGATGGGACCGGGAAGGGCTGGGAGTTGGAAGGAAGTGGCCGTGGCCTTAATTAAGGTACAGCCCCAGCATTTGCCTGGTGTGAAAATGGGAAACCACGGAAAACCATTTTCAGGGCTGCCGACAGTGGGCTGCGAACCTACTATCTCCCGAATACTGGATACTAGCCGCACTTAAGCGACTGCAGCTATCGAGCTCGGTTCTTGCATTACTAGTCCGTGAACAATCCTCGTAGGTATCGACAGGTAGAGCGACAGCGACCTTGGAAGGTGCGGAATAACCAAAGACTTTAATATTACTTATCTAGACTCACAGAGCGCGCTGATGCTATGCGGAATATTGAACACTTTCGCGCATCGCCATGTTGCGGGCGCTTCAGCTTTGAATGCGTGGTTAGCACGTGGTAATGTTTACAGTCCCTTGCATGTTTTCGATTTGAATCATGTCTGTTAGTGGATCTGTTGTGGTATTATATGTGACGGAGTGAAACTATATTGTCAAATATCTTCAAGGAATGTGAGAGCTTGTACGACACGCTAGTTAAACTTTTCGGCATTATTAAAGGGAAGTAAGTTAGGCCTTACGTGTGGAATGGAAAGGTACCGTATTCACCAGGGTGAATTCATGTGCAACCTTCATTTGTACAGATCGCTATCAGATGGGATCAGGCATTTCTTTTCACATGTGAGTAGAAATGGAACTGTTAAAAAATGACTTTCAATGACCATAACCGAAAACTAAACAGGTTACAAGGTGGTTGATTCAGACAATGTATGGACATAAAATCTAGAATTTTTAGGCTTCTTCTTTTCCCTCTTTGCCTCTTTCCAATTCATCGGGGATAAGTTTTTAGAACTAAACAGCTGTTCTAAAAAAGCATACATATTTTTCGTACAGACTGTGTACCGGTATTACAAATTTGATAAACTTGGGCCTAGAATCCGTAAGATATGACTGATAAAGCTTGATGAAACCCTTTTAATATTAGGGTAAGGTATTGCTTCAAATTATTATCAATTACCGGTATCTGAAAAATGATTTATTGGTATCGTAACTTATCTCTTAAGTTCTCCTAAATCCAAATCACACAGAAATGATCATTTAAGTTCTACCCATACCATTACGTTATGACATATATAAACCAAACCAAACCAAACCGAAAGGCCATGGCCTACCAAGCGAGGGCTACTCAGCCTGAAGGCCTGCAGATTACGAGGTGTCATGTGGTCAGCACGACGAATCCTCTCGGCCGTTATTCTTGGCTTTGTAGACCGGGGCCCCTATCTCACGTAGGCTGAGTGGACCTCGAACTAGCCCTAAGATCCAGGTAAAATTCCCTAACCTGGGCGGGGACTGAACCCGGGGCCTCCGGGTAAGTGGTAGGCACGCTACCCCTACACCGCGGAGCCGGTATTTCATATTTAGAAAATGATAAATGTATCTGATAATTTTAGGAAGATTTTCGCAGTTATGTGCTTCTTAAACAAACTGTTCAGAGACTTGAGTAAAATTTGCTGCAATGACTTATGAGAGAGGAATGATAAGCTATGTACCGTTCATAGAAATATTTTATTTCACAGGTTTTCTTTTTTTTTATACTGAAGATTATTGTTATCCGTACAGGAGTTTGTAAATATTTAACTAATGTGTTCTTCAGTCTGCTGAGAGACGGGCAATTTTTCTGTCGCGATACGCAATTATACGTGTTGTAGACCGCTGTCATTTGAACATGTATTCGTATTTTCAATAAAGCTTAAGTGTAGAGCCTAGGTTTCAATTACATGTATCTGTTCCGAATGTTCAAACACATCAGTTACAAACATGACCCTTATTTTAAAATGAGCGACATGATTACGTTTAAGTCCCGCTAGGCCTGTATACTGTTTTTTTTTTCTGTTTTCGGGGACTGAATTTCAAGTAGGAGGTATGTATATTTTTGTTAGTAGTGTATTTTTCAGACTTCTTATTCAGTCTGCTAAAGGTTTCCTTACTTTTAAATTTTATTTTATGTGCCCCACCTATACGCTATCCAAAGGATTTGTGTAGATTGTTCAGTACAATGCAAAATGTGTTCAGTTTTTATACACAAGTATTTTTAATTTTACCAAGGTCTTGATATTATGTATATTTATTGCGTGTGTGCATGGTAGTCTGTGTAGGCTGGCATTAATTTACCAGGGCAGGTGTTTTCATATGTGCGAAATGTAAGTTAACATGTTCCGTGCGGTTCGGGTCACCATGTGCCCCGAAACATGTTACTCTTATCCGTCGGTGCGAACTTCCCACAATTGCGAAGTAAGTAACTACGTCCTAGTTACGAATTTCTGTTAACTAATGGCAACATAGTGTTCCAATTGAAGTAAAGGATCGAGGCATACTGCTAGTTTTGATCGGCCCACCGGTGACCCAATTATTTCCGGGGTCATTTCTGTTTCACGCAATTGTTGAATCGGAACACTGTCGCACAGGTAAATACGCTGGAATGTCTCCTCAACAATAACGCACAGAACAAGTGCACTTGCATTGTTTAGGATTTCATACTAGGGAGTAAACAAAGTCAAATTCGTCAGGTCACCGGTGACCCGAACCGATAATAACTGAAGGCAGCATCGGGTCACCGGTGGGCCGATACGACGTAACATTAAGTCATCGAAATTCACTGCCGCAGGGAACGTGTTAATGCATGAATTCCATACTACGGTCTCTTCGGCGAGCTGTGGAGTGCCCGCAAGATGGCGGTACGCGCATGGACATATCTTCCCCAGTCACACGCTTCTGCGCAGCCTGCGGTGTGGGGCCTTGGGAATAACTGACGACTGTCCCAATGGAAACTCGGACAAGGATATGGTATCAGCATGATGATTTTTCAGCGCACTCTGCAATTAACAGTAGGCGGATCCTTGATAAGGATGCTGGATGGCCGTTTCGTAGGACGTGGCGGGCGTGTAAATTGGGAGGATCTTCTCCTAATCTTATCCCTTTAGGCTTATTTTTCTGGTGTAGGTTAAGGGAGGAGGTCTAACATGATGTACCTACCACCCGGACAAAAACATCGCACAGATGCAACTTGCGGTAGAATTACATCAGACAAGCTGCGCCGTGTTATCAATTCATTACACGGTCGATTACAAATGTGTCAGGAAAATAATGGGCAATACTTTGAACATTTAATTGTATATTCGAGTTCGTATAATTCACTGAAAAATATATCCTAATACAGTACAGAATTCTTACAAGTACAACGTTTGCAAAATGTATGTGCATGCGCTGTTTAGGTTTCTTTTTTTGTTAACAAACTGTTCATACTGTTCTCCCTTCATCCCATTTTCTCCAATAAACACAAGATTTTTAAAATTATTTTATTACATTTGCTTTACGTAACACCGACACAGATAGGCCTTGTGGTGACGATGCGATAGGTGAAGGCCAGACGTGGGAAGGAAGTGACATAGCCTTACGTGAGGTAGAGACCCAGGATTTTCCTGGTGTGAAAATGGAAAACCGGGCAAAACCATCATCAGGGCTGCCAACAGTGGGGCTCGAGCCCATAATGTCCCGAATAGCTACGTGAACCAAATCGTTCAGCCAGTCGCTGGGTGATACATGATCGAACTGCTGCGGAATGTATCTCAAGCGTCAGCTTTACTTTACAGTTACTCTGGAGTGAATTACCTTATTACATTGAAACAACCGATATTATTCAATCTCTTTTCTTTCCCGCCTTCAACTACTGTACACTAATGATAATACGAGGTTTACTTCAATAAAATTCGTAAGTTTATTTTGAAAATTTACTTCTGTAAATATTTCATTAATTTTATCCATTAATTTCATGAACCATTCTACTATTATTTTGTCTGTGAAAGTTGGTTTTAAAAAGTCCTTGTTGTTTAAGATATATTGCCTATGTCAATGATAGGTAGAGTTTCCTGATTGTGGTGAAAATATTTGCCTGATTTCGTCATTTTTAAAAGTTATTTCTGCATATATTTCGCTATTTTTATTTTTATTCATTAATTTCACTAATTTTTATTTCGATTTTTCAACAATAAATTAAACCAAACATAGTTGACAGCATATTCTAAGTAAAACATGACATTTTATTTTTTCTGTACCGGGAGGTACACCCCAACGCCGCGCATTTAAATCTAGCGTTTAAAAGAACTCCTCTACTGGTGAAACAGTGAAATTGAAACTATACCTACTTAGAATTTTACTCAGAAGATGTCGCCACTAAAATGTGATATAATTTTGGTATTGTGAAGTTTCCTGAACTGGCTGTATTTCTGCTTGTTTTGTTTGCCATTCATCAAAAAGTTTGGACATTCTTCCACAGATGTCACTACTAAAAACTATGATCATGCACCCTGGTGAGAAGTAAAAGAACTTTTAATTTAAAGAAGTTTTGTATTCATGAGTTTTTTTTACTAATTGATGTTCATTTATTTTTGGGTTGGCAATATTTATTTTTTCTTTCCACCAGTTTTGAATCCAACCAACTAATAATTTCTGTAATTAATTTTCTACTAATCACAGTCTTCTTCTTCGATTTTGAGTGTAACTTTGAAAGTACCCAATAAACGTGAGAGGGTGTGGCTAGTTTAATCTTGAATGGTCTCGAACTTTCCACGAGGGTTTATAAACTGCAGGGTTCACGTTTCTTGGCCAACTGATCGTCAGCTTACTAAGTGTGTGTGTTAAAGCGGGAGGCCTCTTTCATCAGGCAGCAGTACATCGACAAGGTAATGGCCACATAACATCTTTACTTCTTGCTAGTTCCGCATTTTAACCCGAGGGAAAGGTCCGAAATCGTTAACCATGTAACCTTCTTTTCTAAAAATGTAACTTTCTGCCGGATAATGTAATAACTTCATAAAATCTTTAACTGTAAATCGGGGATAGAGAGTGATGTACCCTCTCGAGCTCCCCTTCATCTTGGTTTGAGGTGCCACGTTTTTGCAACCTTTCGTTTCTGCAATGTATTAAAGTTATTTCCATGCGTGCTACCTCAGTAGTTTGGGAATAGACCCTGTTTCGTCGGCCAAGTGCCATATAGGTTTTAAAGTTTTGTTTTTTGGAGCTCAGTCTTCGAATCCATTCAAAATGTACTCGGGCCGTTTATTTAACCTGTTCTTTTTCACTAAGGCCCTGTAGGTTGGGTACTAGATACTTCTGTGTAATAAGATTTCTATTTGTAAATAGTGCCTTGTAAGGCCAGAGATTATTAGATTTTCATGCTATGTTGCTTTGAGTAGGCTTGGAAAGCGGAGAGCCTGTTCACTCTTTTTCTAGGATTTATGAATGCCTCTTGAAGGCTAGGCATTGTATTTTGGGAGCACGTACTCCATGAATTAGGGGGATTTCTGCCCTTGAGTAAATTCGTGCTCTTTATAAAATTGGGCTTGTAGTTCAGGAAATGTAAAGCTAGGGGCTTAAAGCCCAAAGAGTTAAGGTTCTGAATCTTGGATTTTTTTGCAATCCTGTTTAATGTTTGCTACTTGTACCTGTGAAATTGTTAAATATTGGTGTTTTTAAAAATATAACCTTCAGTTTACGTTTTAAATTCAATTCTTGACATTGTAGTTAGACCCATTCACCCCGGCACCTTCTTTCACCTCTGCGATCCACAAATACCACGGAACATTTTCATATGCGCAAAAAAAAAAAAAAGATTTTATTTCTGCAGAAACTACATATTGCATATATCAAAGCGTGGATGTTTATAAAAAAGTATCATGCTACTTTAACAAGCAGGGCCTAAGCCATCGTACATAATTTACACATTAGTTTCAAAAAGACAAAGATACCATGAGTTCAATGTTACTGCGAGTAAGAGCTGTTCTGTCAGATATTACATTACAATAGTTGAAATTACCTCTCACTATCAATATGAGGATTGGGATTCATAAAGCCTTCACTGCAGCTTCCATAAAATGCACATATTTTGTTTTCAGGGAAATAAGATGGCAGTCACATCGGTATGTTTACCTGCTCTACATAAACTACAAACTAGATCCCTAAACACACTGTATATTCCAGGATATTCTGATGCTGAAATCTCGTAGGATCGAAATTTTCTTTATTACCTAGATGAGAAACTTCACCATTTTCTAAATCACCTTTCATTATGCTTCAAGTATTAAAGAGTGATTCAACATGATTTTGTCAATTATCTCTCGTTTTTCGTGAGTTTCGCGTTTCGAGTCAAATTTGTTTAATTTCAAAAAGAAATCGCGATTTCGCGCTTTGCGAATAAAAGGTGCCTTTAATGATACGCGATTCACCCTGACTGTAATATGCTGCATACACCATCATTGAGGACCAGTTTAGGTAATGTATTCTTATTCTTCGTGGTCTTTGCCTCCAATTAGCCTCTTTAGGTCCGTGCTACATGTGGCTTGAGCCCAGTTTTACGGCCGTATAACTTCCCTCACACCACTCAATGTGGAAGAATGTATTTACTATTGCATGATTCAATGGTGTTCGGTAGGGTGATGTGTTGAATTTAAATGAAGATGTGTACTGATACAAACAGAAATATCAAGTCCCCAATTCAGGGAAATAAACGAGACGCTACTAAAATCTGGCGGGGGATCGAAATTCAGGCCTCCTTAACCGAAGAACACTACGGTGACTTTTCAATCAATGAGGCAAACTGAATACGTCTAACCTAATATCTTTATATCCTTCATTTACAATAGAAGAAAATTCAAGAGTTTGCTATGGTGTTTATATTAAGTATCAAGAAATAATTTTGATGCCAGCTAACTATTGTATATTTTATTCTTCGTCAGTATAGAACTGTGCAGTTGTTTTATGTATATTATATAGAGATTATGGATGTTTAGAAAACTGCATAGAACTCATCATCACGGCGACTGATGCATTGCTACTAGATCTTAGGAAATTAATATCTCCAGACAGCGAGAACCTAAAAGCTAACTGGTAGTTGTAAAGGTAATTCAATGGAGCGTGGAAGCTTCAACTCTGTATAATTTTCTAGTGCCGGCATATCAAGAGTGTGATAACAATAATAATATTCATAATAATAATCTAGTACTAACCTGGTGCCGTCTTAGTAAGGGTGACCTTCCGACGTGCGATGCACTTGCCTTGTGTGGGAAATTTGCGTGTTAATGTGGTAGAGGATAGCATTGTATATGGTGTGGGAGTTACAAAATTATCGGGAATCGCACAAAACACCCAGTTATTGAATCAAGAGAATTAACCACTTACAATTAAAATCCCCTGACCAAGCCACGAATTGAAACCGCATCCATTAGGAATTATGGAATCGGACAAGAGTGAGGTATGATGAATGACTCACAGGGAATGTCTTCAAAGTCATCTTCCGGTTCTGAGTTAAAGAGCAATTCAACAGTTAGTCTGTCAGAAGACAGATTACTGAAATATCATATTACTCGAACAAATACATGCTTAACTCTCAGCCATCTAGACAAACTAGAAGTATATTTCTAGCTCTGAAGATTTTTACGACACACCTGGTTAACTCTGCGTCCCACGTCTCACTAAACTATGGCCAAAGAAGTGGGTTGATAGTGATGAACCATTTCGTCAACAGCGTTCTAAAGGTTAAGAAGCATTGAAACAGCGATAATTAGCCTGAACATTTGCATTTAAAAATATAACCTTGATAGAAAGAGTGAGAACTGCGAGTGAAGTTTTCGGATTAGAACTACAGTAAATACAAGCCGCACACGAAGAGCAGGCGTGTTGATGGCAGGAAATGAAGACACAGAGCTCAAAAATTTGTGTATCTAGGAAGCAATCTCAACTCGCAGTGCGTCCCTGATGCAGAAATCAAAGCCTGAATAGAAATCTTTAGATGGATCTTCGTTAAAATGAGGCCGTTGCTGTGCTCCGAAGATCTGAGCCTATCTACCAAACTTTGCATCGCCAAGTGTTACGTCTACTCTGATCTGTTATGTGGAGTCGAAGCGTGGGCTCTATCGCAAGCAATTGAGAGGGGAATAGCCGCATTCGAAATGAGGATCAATAGAAGGCTGCTCAGAACAACTTGGATGGATCACGTGACCAACATCGTAGTCCTGCAGCACTTGACCACCATAAAGAACTGATGAAAATCGTGACGAAATAGAAATTTTGGATACGTCATGCGCAACGAGGAGAAATATCGATTACTTCAGCACATCATTCAAGGCAAGGTATCCATGAAAAGAGGTCCTGGACGCCATTGGATGTCCTGGCTGAAAAACTTCTGTCAGTGGTTTGAACTGTCATATGTCCGTCTGCTCCCCCGCTGATAGTCAGCATACGGACAGGGTATGGACGAAAAGAAGAAAAAGAAGAAGAAGAATGAGAGCCCCCAATTCTGAAGTCACAATTTCTTATTGTGAATCTCAAATTAAAATCAGTGCAAAATGATACAAAATTTTTAACACTTTTATCGTGCTAAAGTTTTTATAGGTGTAATCAAACGTCTTCAGTTGCTCAGCACTTGAAACTAAGAATATCTGCAGACAAAGTTTCGGTTGTCTGCTTCTACTGGTGTAAGGAACTGTTTTCTCTGATGAAATACCCCTAGTCAAAATAGAGATCCCGTTTCAATGAGAGAATATAACTTTAACTGAAGTACACCCATATTTTCGTTAAATAATTGCAACTGTAAAGGAACTGTAATTAGAAGTAAAACATTGCAATTGATTATTTGTTTATTGTAGTCTAAAGTACATACAGCGTGAGTTCCAGTAGGGTTGCCATCCTTCCTGCACGCCGCGTCTCGGTAAACAAGAGCGTGGTCGCGATCACACCATTCCCGTACTCCCGAAGAAAACCCATCCACAACGAAGAATGGATAATCGGATTGAAAAACAGATAAAAAAATTTGGCGGTAGGCTGTCACTAATGTAACGGCCGCAGGGATTTGAGGCTCTCTTAGACTTACTTATTAATTTGTTTTAACTGTTTCAGTTTCTCAGGGGCTGTCTGGCTGAGGCAGTAAAGGCATGCTCGGTTCTCCCGGAAGGACGTGGGTTCGATTCCCCGTCAGGAAGTCGAAAAATTTAAGAAACGAGATTTCCAGTTCTGGAGGTGAAAATGGACCTGAGGTTCACTCAGCCTTCATCAGAAATGAGTACCAGGTTAATTCCTGGGGAAAAGGCGGCCGGGCGTAGAGCTAACCACTCTACCCCATCAAGTGCCGAGGTTACGGATAGTGGAAGCCTTTACCTTCCATCCCTCCAAGGGCCTTCATGGCCTGTACGGAGATGACTTTGCTTTTTTCTTCGGCTTTTGTTTTAATTTCTCATAGTAATGCCTATTACGCTCTTTTCGTTACATTTCTTTCATTCCTTCATCACTCACTTTTCGCGTTTCAAATCTCACTTTTACACATTTCTGCGGAATCCTTTTCAAATCTTCCTTTTTCAGTTATTAAATTTGTTATTCTATACAAGTGACCACGATGTATTCACAACGACAGCGCTAACCTCCAACTGAGCGCGTGAGTTAACACAGCGCCATCTTTTAACAGAGTATGCGTGTAAGGTAAGGGTGTATTCTGCCTGAGGACAGGTCCGAACCTCTGCAGAGGTGTGCCTTACCCGGAGTTTACGTACGGTAGGGTGGCCAATTCCTTTCCGCTCCTCCATTCCCTTAACCGCCACCAACAGCGCGTGGCAACCCATCCAAATCTTGACCACGCGCAATGTTGCTTAACTTCGGAGATCTCACGGGATCCGGTGTTTCAACACAGCTACGACCGTTGGTGGTATGCGTGTGACGTCACATATTTAGCACAAATTTAGCCTTACTTTGAAGCGCTATTTCACGAAAATGTGTTTCAGTTTCTCAATTTTCGCAACAGGAAGCTTTCTCTTTCCTATACGAATTTAGACGTTAAACATAACCTTAAGTTAAATACTCTCGGTGATATACGCGTTCTATCCAAACAATGAACGCGTCTTAAAATTTTTCATTCCATGCATCCGCTGTCGAGGAATGCAAGTCTGCGTTAAAACAATGTAAATTACCCCATTACAGTATTAAAAATGCTCTCCCTCAGTTCGCAGACGAGCGGTGTAACGTGTTAAGATATTCTGGTTCACTCTGTGGAATTCAGCCTCATGAATCTTTAACATTTCGGTGAGAATCGCATTTAAAAATCTATAACACACGAAAATACGCTGCTCAACAATTAACTCAGAAGCCATGCAACGCATTAAACCGATCAATTACTGCTATGTATGAAGCAATCACGCTGTACGCTGTAGGGAAGCTTATCGCAGAAAGGTTGAGACTATGACATCAATGGATGGGCTATATGGGTCTGGCAATTACTTCATCCTTTCTACCAGACACAACACGGGGTGTAACCGGCAGTTTGACTGAGGTCTGAACTGTATAAACTGTAACTAGTATTAATATGTACATAATTTTGGACTAGGGGCGTCTATCGAGAATTAGCGTAGGCTGTTTTACGTCAACAATTTTCTGACACCACGGTAAGCAGGGCAACCAGTGTACGTCATCTATCTAAAGCCTGCTAGGAAAGTATCCATGCTTCTAGGTATGCTTATCTGTGCAGCGAAGGATATTACTTAATTTTTTTTGTTCAAGAATTAGCAGTCATCTCATATTGTCTCCAACTATCGGCTCGTTCCAAACTACGCGGTGTTTGTTTTCTTTGCGAGTTCCTTATCAAATGGTTTGCTGTTTGCTTATGCATGGTCTAGCTGATCGGCCCCGATTTTAAAGTAATTTCTTCCTATAAAATTTACTTACGTAAGGATGCACTATTTTCGACTTATGGAAAAATTAATAGATATTAATATAACATCGTACTCATTGTGTAAAGCCGCTGGGTCATCTATTATCGAAAAAATTCGTTCGTGATTAATTTAGTGGTTTACGTGATACCTCTCCGCCCAGTAGGCCAAGGTTCGGGTCCCTGACTTGTAATGTTCACCTGAAATTTCATACGATGCAGCAACGACATCCCGCCTTAAGCCCCGGCTAAAACAAGGTCTTCTTAGCAACCCCAGAACCTGGAATAATCTAAAGAGTGTTTACCTTTCTCCTTAAGTAATGCGACACCAGTTTAAATTGCTTGTCCATCATCTAATTCATCTCTGATACAACAGACCTATTTATGTGTGTATTGAACCCGAGTGACTTAGGCCCATAGTCAATCATGATTTGATCGGTAAAATAATATGGTACATTCATTGGAATACAGAGGAGTGTATTTGAAAATATTTCGTTTAGGTAATGTCGAAATCAGAGCGAAGGAAGGACGACAGACTGGAGCCTGACGGATTAGCTCAACACGACAACTTTTAGCTACTTCACAGCAGGGAATATCATTAGTTGGCGTACAAGGAAATACAGAGTCCACAAATAAGTCTTGGTCAGAAAGAGGAAGGGGGAGAGTCATACAAAGGAAACTCACCACATGAGTAATACCTTGGGATATTTTTGGCAGGACGGAAAGTCCGTGACCTCATGGAAAATTACAGCGGCTGAGTGTACGTTCGCTAGCCTAAGTTCGAGCAGGTGGAGATTTAAATCACGTGACCGCTTGCCGGCCAATAGTAAAAATTTGATGGGAGGCTCAGTGATACCATCTTAAGGAATGAGGGATGAGATATTTTCGTAACTACAAAAGTATTCAGTAATAAATTATTATGAGTACGCGGATGGATGTAATGAATTTATTAGATGTCACGCATGGAAAAATAATCAATACTTATTGGCAAATTAAATAAATTGAAGGCTGGATTTCTTGGAAACCGGACAGCTTGAATGTCATTGGCTGGAAGAAGACCACGTTGTCAGGGACGCTTACAAAGGCGCGAAATGTGAGGAGCTAAATCCACCCATATCTCCTAAATCTGTGATCACCAGGAGTTCATATTTTATCCAGCTGATCTGCTAGCGGAGTGGATTAATTTGATGTAAATTTTAACTTCCAATTCGGAGTGCAAGTACCGATATTAAAAATCCACCCCCTCCCTAAGGGGCATGACGTCAACGAATCCGCGGGAAAAAGGCTTCATCCATATATACGGGGCAAGAGACGATCGCCAGCACACTTGTCTTGAATCGTTGGAGCTGAATTGACGGTCGCCAGCACACGTGAATTGAATATCGGGAGCTGAACTGTTGGTCGCCGCTAACTTAGAATTCTACGGTCGTACAGTCATTTAATGGCGCGAGCATCCGCCAGTGTTTGTAAAATGTGATCGCGCTAAAGCAACAGGAATTAGAAATAGTTAACGTAGGACAGTGTTTGTTATTTATGAATATCAGTGATGTAAAGTAATTACCCTGCAAGAGAGTAGTATAAATTATATCACCATAAGTACGTGCATAACAGACTGTGTGACGAACAGTACTTTAAGGAAGTAGTAGCCTGTACTTAGCTATACCGAACCGAGGTCATGAACACGTCAAGAATGCCGTATAAATCGAGCGTATCGCGACGGGCGTAATAGTTGACACCTCGTCGTACGTGTCCAGGTCCATTGTGCGGTAGGTGGACGAAGATTAAATAGTGTAAATATTAAATTCTTGGGTCTAGGATAGAAATTTGTTGTATCCAAGTTAAAGTATACAGTGTTAACGTGGTAAATGGTGAAGGTTTGTGGTAATCAAGATATGAGTGTAAAATGATAATGTGCCAGGAAATCTTTTGTGAAACTACGCCATCAAGAATGGAGGAGTAAAACGCAGAGAGGGGCCGGATGGAGCCTCTCTTCTGCAAAGCTGTAATGGAATACCGATAACTAAGATGAGTACTAAACTATAAATAATATTTGGGAAATGTTATCGTGATGGGAAAAATGGGAATAATTTGGTTATACTTGGTTACCTTCTGTAACAAGATGAGTCGCTTAACGACCCCATCCTAAATTTGTAGCACGGACAGTAGTAAATCATAATAATGTAAATAATCGGGTCTTTTATGTATTCAGTTTGTTGGAGATGTAAATTTGTATATATAGTGTAGTACGTTAAGTCATGCATGCATTCATATTTTCTTTGTAGTCAATAATTTTCTTTACATTTGATTTTGATTATGCTAGTTAAATAAGACCCGATATGTGCTTTTATGTTTTGTCAATTTTAACGAGCCATTTAATGACATGGAAGGAAAATCCAGCTTCGCCATACCAAGTGTGTTTTGTTGTAATTAATATGGTCAGATTTTCAAAGTGAAGTTGTTAAATTTGTGAGATGCGATTAATACAATAATTTCCAAGTAAATCATATCTGGAGTGTTTAGTGCCAGAATAAATTGAGTTTGTACAAGGGGTTATGCGTTAAACATATTACGAGTGGACTACCGTATTACAGGCGAAATTATTATTTTTTTTAAAAATAATAATAATAATAAATAAATAATATAACTATTTTTTTAAAGAAGATATTTTTTTTTAAATATGATTTGGATAATAATAATTCATGTGATCAAGTGTTGAGTTTATTGGGAATCATTTAATGACGGGATGTCGTTTTTTTTATTTCGGAATTAAAGTGCGTGATAAGTTAATTTGATCAATTAATAATATTGAAATGTAAATCGGTGCTAATAATCCGTACATGTTAATGAACGTGTGGTTTAAATTACGGTCCAATTTTTTTTTACGTATAAATGACGCGTTTTGAAGTTGCGATTTATTAGCCGGAAAACGTAGGGCTAATATTACGAGACCATGATTGTCAAAATTTGGTAAATATAATTTCAAGATGTTACGATTATTTGTGGAGAATGAACTAAAGCGTAGATCAAAATGAGATAGAAAATGTGAAAGAATCTGCAGTCAGATAATAAAAGGTCGTACGATGTCAGAAATGAATAAATAAGTCAGTTGATAATTCTGTGAGAAATAAATGAATCAAGGAATATTGAGATTGAAAGGAAAATAAATTCCGTACGAGAGACACTTAGGATATTGAAATGAGTGTAAAATGTACGGGCAGTGTCACAGAGAAATACTGAGTTACAGAGCGGGGAGAATTCGAACCCGTGACAGCATGTACGAAATAAATAGACTGCACAGCTATTCGTTGAGATACAACGGATCTAAGGATAATGAGAGTTCAGATTCCACATAAATGGTCGTATATTGTATTCATTGTAATGACGAGCGAGGACAATCATGATGTCGTGATAATAATAATAATAAATATTGCAGATAAAGGATTGGACCGCCTTAATTAAATGAGCGTTGATAAAGATGTTAAAAGGGAATCTAAATGATAATATGCAACTGATAATAATAATAACAATGTAAGGAAGATGTTAAATCATCGCGATCAGATTAATAATAATCGTCATAATAATAACTGTAATGATGTCGTTGGTTGATCAGTGAAACATTTGTAATTGCGACCGATATCTTAATATATAATTTGGCGGAAGTGACCGGTCCATTAATAATAATAACCTCTTAAGGGACGTGAATAATAATAATAATATCTTGAGTCACCTATTCATTAATAATAATAATAATCACGAGAGGGATATAATTATAATAACAGTTATAACCATTTGTGTTTGCATCCCGCATAATAATGATGATATTAATCAAACGTGACAGTGCCAGGAACCGTTGAATAATAATAATAATAATAATAATAATAATAATAATAATAATAATAATAATAATAATAATTTCGAGGATGATAATTTCATGAATATTCCGTCGATGGTGGATTAAATTGTTTGGTGACAACATCCCTCTATTCGTATGTTGAATAATGAGAATGATAATATTAGAGTCATTTGGTACCTCGTTATTGTACGGTTTCCGCACGGGACGATGTTACAGTAATACTTGGCGTGTTTGTTTACTTCGCTCGCGATGCGAGGGGGGGCCATTGGCACGGTATTTCCCACCGCTTCTCGTTATCTCATCTGTGGCAGTAGTCTACTGAGGCTAACTGGTGACAATTCAGATCACATGTAAATAAAATGTAAATGCTAATTCAGTGGTATGGCATCAGCTGGATATCGTAAGATAGGAACTGTCCGTGGAATCCAGTTTTTCGCATTTCACGAGAAACATTACCCAGTCCGAGTACCGGTCTCGGAAAAATGTATATAGCCGGAGTACGTCATCTTAGTTAAATCGGGAAGCCGACCGTAACATGGGTTATGCTCGGGCTCCCGATAGAAGGAAGCTATATCTTTGAACAACGGTTCGATTCAAATGGAATCGATCCGTAAATTATACCTCCAAAATGTCATTTTATTTCAGAAGCAACGCAGCAAGATATTGATACCACTTGCGGTATGGCAAGTGATTTATATATGTAACATGTGTGAAAGTTCAAATATTGTTGCCAAGTGTATCAAAGTTTCATACGTCAAATGGCGTAATAAACCGCTCCTTCTGGCAAATTATTTCAAAGGAAACCACTCTCATAATCTTTTTATTGTAGTTAGATAATGCCCTTTTTATAGTAATAGTCACTTCCTAGTCCTATCATGGAGTCCTTAAATTCAAGTTACAATCGAGCCTTCCCCATTTTAATTTTAAGTTGCTCCGTTCATCCCCGTGTTCTATTATGCCGTTATAGTGATATTTGATGATTTAAATAATGAACCGACACCCCTGAGATAAATGCTAGTCTGGGACTCGGGAGGTGGACGGGTGCAGTATATCGTAGGATCCATTAAAATTCAGCTTTTTGTGTGGGCAATGATGAACTGTCAGCTACCTATTATATTTTATTTTGAACGCTGAAAGGCATAACGGTCTATAATGATAATGTACGTATGTATGTGTGTAATGGGTTTCCTAACATTTCTCCAAATTAAGGATTGCCCTAGGACGAAGTATACAGTAATAACTTTGAAGAAAGTCTAAATAATGAAACATTTGAAAGACTCGTCATATTAGAAACATTTTTCATGACGTTGCATGACTTTATCCTATCGATTCAAGTAATCTCGTCGCCTTCATGATCCGCATTAGACCCTTCCGTACTTCTATTTCCACTTTCTGTGCCTCAGAATGGAAAGGGGAGGATAAATTGTGAAGCTTACGGTCCCGCTTTACTTTTTTACGATATTTGGCCGGTGGTTGCATAAAATATAACATGCTTTAAAGATAGATTACACGGAATATTGAAAGACATTACCTAAAAGTTGTCTTCCCATGCTATTACCTAGCGATCAAGTATCCAGTTATTATGTTTATTTTTTAATCAAACTGTTACACTCAGCTCTTTAGTGTTGAATCTTCTGACAATGAAGACATTCAGCGGATTTTGGCTGAGAGTTTAAGGCCAGGTGACATCCCTGACGCCCATATGATTTTCAGATGCAAATTCCTCCATCCGAACGAAAGACAGCACCTGTACGACACTGTGACTGCTAAAGATGGAATTTAAAAATGCATAACAGTAATATAGTTGTCTGTGTTCGAGAGAAAACTAATAATATTGAGATGCATTTGTACGGCATGGGCTGAATTACTTTCAATCCACCAAGAGGGAACGGTAAACTTACTCATAAGTAGAGTGGGCATTAGGTATGAGTACCCAGAGCACCAATATTTTCAGATATTTTGCCTTATTAATGTTTATTTCATTCAAACATTTTCCGTACTTTATAATATTTTTACGCCAAACTTCGTATTTACCTTCACATATCACACTATCTACCCTTACTTTCCATAAAGTTGACAGCTGGGCTGTTAAACCACTTATACTTATATACATTATGTAACTGACTCATTTTACAACATTTGACTTCAGACTGTACAGTATAATTTAATTCATATTGATATGTGCACATCACGAACTTACACTCCTCGTGTTCGTCCTGTCGGCTCATTGACACGCATTCTGCAGGAGATGAAATCTCTCATCCCTTTACCCAAGTCCCCTGAGTCTGCAGCGGATACGATATTACTTGAATTAGTCCTCATTAAAATATCTTTGTCCTTTCCGAAGAATGTCATTTTCAGCGACTTCTGAAGAAAGGACTTACAGCCAGTCTTTATCGACAGAGTTCCTCAATAGAGGTGTAGTTAATTAATTACTTAATTAATTAATTATTAATCAATTAAGTACTTAGTTGTAGTCCTTCTGATCCCCAGATAATGGATTCAATCCAGGTTGAAGGATGAGGGTGTCGAATGCAACAACTTCATATTGCTGGCTTCTGGCATGCTACGGAACTCCTGCGGGACACATTAGGACACCCTGGATCTTTTCAAAGCAATAGCGATTGAAAGCACGTCAAATATTAATGTTACTGGTTTTAAGTTTGATTTAAGAATATTTATCACAGTTTGCTTTCTGCGGTCTTCCTTTTATTTCACATGATTAGCCTGCCATGCCTCTTTAACGGGGCACTAATAGCTGACTGTTCAGTTTACCCCAGCTCACCCATATTGCAATTAAATTAAATGTATTTGGTAGTGGCAGAGTAGTTTTACGCGATGTTAATGCATAGTGGGGCCTTGGATTTTATTTGAAAGAAATTATCCCTTATGTTTTTATTTTTAGTTGATAATTTGTCTACCAAGATCGATAGCTGCAGTCGCTGCCAGTATCCAGTATTCGGGAGATAGTGGGTCCGAACCCCACTGTCGGCAGCCCTGAAGATTGTTTTCCGTGATTTCCCATTTTCACACCAAGCAAATGCTGGGGTTGTACCTTAATTAAGGCCACGGCCGCTTTCATTCCCATTCCTAGCCCTTTCCTGTCCCATCGTCGCCATAAGACCTATCTGTGTCGGTGCGACGTAAAGCAACTTGCAAAAAAGGAAGATAATTTGTCCTTCTTTCTAAACCTCAGTTAGTCCACTTAACGCCCACCAAAATATAGTTTACTCTCCATACTATTGTATATAACATCCATACTTTCTTTTCTTCGACGTTTCTCTTTGCGCTGCTAAACGCGCTAGATGCCAGTTATTGTCTCAAATTCGATTTCTATTAAACTATTTCACTCCTTTACAAGGCTTCTGTGTGCTCTGCTAATGGCCCTTTGACGACCACGGTCTGTTCTCTGCTGGACAAAAGACGTGTGCCTTTGTATCACAATCAAATACAATTACCTCAACTACGGGCCAGCAACAAAAAAGAACCTTCAGCAGCGTTGTGTGTTCACGTAACACTCTTACTAAATATCTTAATCCTCGGTCCCTGGATGTCTTTATTTAATTCACTATATTGTAAGCTGCAAATTCTCACAGCAGGTACAAAGTGTGTAACCTTCAACAAAAGATGTTGCTCATTTCTCTATGTCTCACAAAACTTCCACACTCATTGCACCAGCTGAGAGAGAGATGGGAAAAACAATCTTCTCTGGCTTCCACAAATGAACCGGGGGGTAATAATCAGTGTGACTAAAGCTAATATCTACAGCAGAGTCACAAACATCGCCTTTGTCTGTTTGCTCCATTTGTTACCATTTATAACCGAGGAAGTTTAATAACGTGACAGATTGTTTCGCAGAAAATTGTCTTGACATTATGTACTGCATGTTCCTTTTTTCACTGTTCTGTCTTTACTCGGCGCCACTGAGAGTTTTTTTTAACTCGCTAATGGGGGAAATTATTACGGTTTACAACACCAGAGACGGGATTACACACTGAAGTGCTCTTTGTATCGCGGAATAACCAAGAATACATCGAAAAAAGCTTCACTTCATATACAATAACGAATACAGATTTCCCGAATCATCAGCTGATTCCCACAGAATACTGAGCTCGATAAAATTCACTTGTTTACCAATGGGAAGTAGTCATGGTGCTTGTTGTTGTAAACTTTCCAAAACTCATTGCCCATTATAATTCACACAGGTTTTTATAATCATTTCTAATTACAACTTTGTCGAAAGATTTGTGCGTGCTCATAGACTTCTTAGCTTATGTTCTTGGTAAAACTATGTAATATCCAAGGACTTGACTAAAACGAATAAATCAACACGAGCTTGCAAGCGTGGCTAATATGTAACGGGTGCGCCAGTCGCAATCTTCTCTTTTATAAAGTAAATTGTACTTAACTTATTTTATATATAATACAATTAACTTTATTTACAACATACAGTCATAAATGGTTAAAATAAGATGGCAGTTTTCTTTGATAAAACTGAAAATAAATGAAGATAATAAGAAAAACCAAGAAAAGGTGGAAGATTTCTGGGAAATGCTCGAAGATTCAACTTCAAAAATCCCTCCACATCACACAAAGATCTTGCTTGGTGACTTCAATGCTCAGGTGGGCAGGGAAAAAAAGTACAGAAAAATTGTAGGAGACTACTCGGCA
Organism: Anabrus simplex; assembly: GCF_040414725.1. Classification (NCBI taxonomy): domain Eukaryota; kingdom Metazoa; phylum Arthropoda; class Insecta; order Orthoptera; family Tettigoniidae; genus Anabrus; species Anabrus simplex. The sequence continues at coordinate 262,964,228 of NC_090268.1, forward strand.
CATAAACGAACAAATAGGAATGGTGAAAGACTCATTGCCTTCTGTAGACAATTCAGCCTCAAATTAATGTCCACATACTTCAAAGCACTCCCAAAGAAGAAGAAAACATGGGTTTCCCCTAATGCAATGCTGGGGGAATTTCAGATAGACCATGTGGCAATAACAGCCAGAAATCGAAAAGAAATTCTTAATGTAAAAGTAAGAAAAAGTGCCAACATTGATTCAGACCATTACCTCTCGGAAATCAAAACAAGATTCCTACCGAACAGAATCAAGCCAAAAGCTAACAAGAAACCCAGAATCAATACAGAAATACTAAAGCAGAACAAAGAAAAGTACATCAAAAATCTGTCAAACCTGGACATGAATAACTGGGAAGAAATGAAAGTATCCTTGATCAAAGCATCTGAAGGTTTGGAGAACCCTCCACGAAAACGTAAGCACAAGTGGTGGACTGAAAAATGTGATGAAGCACTTGAAAAAAGATTAAAATCCTGGAAGAGGTGGAATTCCAACAAGACAGAGGAAAAGTGGGAAGAGTTCAGGAATCAAAGGAAGGAATCAGCCAAAATCATACGAGGTGAAAAGAGAAAATATGACAGAGATAGGGTGGAAAAGGCAGAAAAAGAATTTAGAAAGAACAACACCAGAAAATGTTACAGAATATTCAAAGAGGAACTACAAGGTTATCAACCACCAAGTCTCTGCTTCCAGCGAACAGACGGCAGCATTGCTACAATAACAAAGAAAACTGCCAACTCCTAGCAGACTATTTCAAAGAGCTGCTAAATTGTGAAGAACCTCTGGACAGACTAGAGACCCAGCAACCCATGAGAACCCAGATTCTAAACCTCCAAATCTAGACGAAATCAAACAGGTAATCAAAGAGCTTAAGGATAACAAAGCGCCAGGTGAAGATGGCGTAGTGGCAGAAATGTGGAAGATTGGAGGAGAAATCACAGCGGAAGCAATTCATCACTGTATAGAAGATATATGGAAAACTTGGAAGATCCCTGCAGACTGGAAATGTGCACTTATACATCCGCTTCACAAGAAAGGTAACCGAACAGACCCGAACAACTACAGAGGGATCTCTTTACTGTCAATTGCTTATAAGATATTCTCTAAAGTTCTACTAAACAGAGTTCAGGAACAGACTGACCACCTCATTGGAGAATACCAAGCTGGTTTCCGAAAAGGAAGGTCGTGCGAGAACAAATTTTCAACCTCAAAAGTATACTGCGAACAAAAGCAATAAGGAGTCAGAACACCGTAGTCATCTTTATCGATTTCACAAAAGCATAGACAGACAAACCTTATTTAAAGTCCTAGAGGAGTTTGGAATTGACAAGAAAACTAGAGAACTCATTAAACAAACCCTGACGGATACCATCTCGAAAGTCAAGTTCCTCGGAGATATATCTGACCCGTTCGAAATCAAGACAGGGGTCAGACAAGGAGATGGACTGTCCCCGATCCTCTTCAACCTAGTTTTGGAGAAAATAATGAAAACTTGGGAAGAAGCTCTGAAATCGGAAGGGATAAGAGGAATACACCTTGGAAGAGAAGACCAGAACTTGGAAATTAAATGTCTAGCTTTTGCCGATGACCTCGCCGTCTTAGCTAAAAATCGAGAAGACGCTATAAAGATGATAGAGAAACTGCACGAAATCGCCGGAAAAGCAGGTCTTAAAGTTTCTTACGGAAAGACGGAGTATATGGAGTATAGGCAACGAAATGAGAAGTACATGGAGATAAAGTATGGGAGGATTAAAAGGGCAGAGAAGTTCAGATACCTGGGAGAATGGATCCAACCCAATGGGCTAGACAAAGAGGCTATCAAAGGAAGAATCAGAAAATTAGAATTGGCCTACAAACTAACCCAGAGTATGTACAACAAACGGGCAATATCCTACATGGCCAAAATCCGACACTATCATTCAGTAATCAAACCAGAAGGATTGTATGCCTCAGAGTGTCTTATTTTGAATAAAAAAGGGAGCTACAAGAACTGGAAAAGAAAGAAAGGAAGATCCTAAGGAAGATTCTGGGACCCCAGAAAACTACTGATGGAACCTGGAAAAAAGGAAAAACAAGGATCTTTATAAACATACGGAAAAGATCTCAGACACAATGAGGAAGCGAAGGTTGAACTTCTACGGACATCTAGTAAGAATGGATGAAAGCAGACTGACCAAAAGGATCTTTAAGTACATTGTAGGATTGAAGGCCACCATTAAGTGGGTAGAAGAGGTCAAAAGAGATGCAGAAGAATTAGGAATTACACTAGAGGTGATCAATAAAAGGAAAGAGCTTAGAAACATAATCAACAAAATCAAATTTTTTGAGGACAAACCACCTAAAAAAAAGCCCAAACGGATAATCTCTGAGGAGGAGAGAAAAATACGAAGCGAGAGAATGAAAAGTTTCTGGGAAGAGAAGAGAAGAAAGGCCAACAAGCCCTAAGTTCTATGCGGTCCACAGTTGGCCAAATTCGGAAGAAGAAGAAGAAGAAACTTAGGAAATAACTTCTGTAAGGAAGTATCCTATCAGATACCTAACTGAATAATCTCCTACCTCCACGAAAATGTTTTGAAAGGGTAATAATAGTCCCCCACGAATCTACTACGCTGGCGTAGCAGGTGGAGAGGTGATACTCCCACTTGGCGCGTTCCAGGTGGCGGATAGGGGTTTCCTAACCGGCTTGACGGCGGAATTGAGGGAAATAAAATACGTTTCGCGCACCAAACACACTACCACCTCCGCGTGGGGGACGCACATGCAGAATACACCAGCGGTTTCCCCTGCCTGTCGTAAGAGGTGACCACAAGGGGCCCAAGGAGCTCTCAACTTGGGAGCGTGGCTAGACGACCACGGGGCCCTTAGCTGAGTCTTGGCATTGCTTCCACTTACTTGTGCCAGGCTCCTCACTTTCGTCTATCCTGTCGACCTCCTTTGGTCAACTGTTGTTCTTTTCCGACCCCGACGGTATTAGAGCATTCGAGGCCCAGGGAGTCTTTCACTTTCACGCCCTTCGTGGCCCTTGCCTTTCTTCATACGTTACTTCATTTTTCGAAGTGATGGATACCTTCTTCCTTTTTTCTCTCTCTCTACACCCTGTGGGTGGGAGACGCAGACGAAAAATACACCCACGGTATCACCTGCCTGTCGTGAGAGGCGACTAAAGGGGGCAACCAAGGGATGATTGTCTTAGAACCATGAAACTACTTTTGATTAGTACCATCACGCGGGGAACACTATGGGTCGCCTTTACTTGCGAGTAGTACCACTATGTTAGGTACGAAATAGGTTTGTGATTAGTATAAGCAGTGAGTTGGTTCGCCTGTGGGTTTCCAGTACCCGCGAGTCGTACCCACGTGAGCAACACCGTGGGTCTGGGCGCTGCCTGTGAGTTGTACCCACTGTGTGAGGAACACCACGGGAATACCGGCACCCGTGACTAGCACACCTAGGTGAGGAACCTCATCGGTTTGCGTTGGCTATGAGTGGCGCCATTGTGTGAGAAACACCATAGGTCTGCGTTACCTGTACGATGTACAATACTTGTGAGTAGTACCATCATGTACGGACCACCGTGAGTCTTCGCTACTTTTGATTTGTATCCCAACATGACAAATACCATGGTTCTACTTTACTAGCGATAAGTACCATTCTGAGGGGCCTTAGACCTGGATTTTGGACCCCTTTAGACATCAAGCATCCTCGATTCAGGATTGTGCTTTATATGTGGTCCCTTGGTCAGTAATACTCTTCTTTATGATCACTTTTGAGTCGGATCCACTGTTTTCTTTGTTTTATGGGTTCCTGTCCATCCATTCATTTTTCATGACATTTTTTATTTTGGTCAGTGGATGATTTTGAACTTTTTGTTGACATTTCGTACCATTAGGGGCCGAAGGACCTCGATGTTAGGCCCCTTTAAACAACAAGCTTCATCATCATCATCAATAATAGTCCCTATTATTGGGAAGGGGAGTTCTCTTCGATTTGTCACTTGCAACTTCTACTCTTGATGTAATGATTTTCATTGATCATCATCATCATGTGACAAACTATTAAATTCACTCACATTGCTGTAGCATTTCAATTTTCCCTTTATAATGAATCACGTAATAAGAATGAACTAAATATATCGCTTTGGAGGTGTAATTACAAGTTTTATTTCTGTTATTTACGCGAGTTGGCCGCGCGGTTAGAGGCGCGCTCCTGTGAGCTTGCATCCGGGAGATAGTGCGTTCGAATCCCAGTACCGGCAGCCCTGAAAATGGTTTCCGTGGTTTCCCATTTTCACACCAGGAAAATGCTGGGGCTGTACCTTAATTAAGGCCACGGCTGCTTCCTTCCAACTCCTAGACCTTCCCTCTCCCATCGTCGCCATAAGACCTATCTGTGTCGATGCGACGTAAAGCAAATAACAAAGTATTTACTGGCTAATGAATCTTCGACACAAAGAGCACTTCGACATGAAACACCGTCTCTGAGGTTGTAAACCATAATAATTTCCCCATTAGCCAGTTATCATTATTTCATTAACCCCTCAACAGACCACAGGGTTTCGAAAGACAGGTGTACTCAATATAACGTCTGAAAATTCCGTATAATTTCGTCGTTAATCAGGTATGGATATTTATAATTGCTGGTAGTGATTTAACGTCACACACAGTTATCTTTTCCGGCAACACAAGCAATAGCCTGTTGTGAAATTGAGAAAATATGGAAATTCATCTTCAGGACAGCCGATAGTGGAATTTGAACTCACCATCTCCTGAATGCAGGCTCACAGTTAGGTGAATTGAACCGCGGAGCCAACTCGCTCAGTATCAAATGAAAGAACATTAGACAAGAAACCAAAAGCAAACTTTAAGTTTTACGTGTCTGTCTATACTGTATGTATGTATGTATGTATGTATGTATGTATGTATGTATGTATGTATGTATGTATGTTTGTTTAGTCCTCAGCCCGAAGGCTGGTTGGATCCTCAACAGCTCCGCCATCAGCTGTCATAGATGGCCTAGGCATCACTGAAGAGGCGTAGTAGGGAAATGAGGAGTGAGGTAGTTTCCCGTTGCTTTCCTCACTGAGCCAGAAGTTGCTATTACATATCAGTCTGCCAAGCCCACTGAAATGCACGCACCAACCGACCCTATGAGCAATATTTTCACACCATTCATGGCAGAGACTATCTGCAGAAGGAATGGCATTACTAGCATCACTCATACCTCAGTCACTTTCATTTTGTCAAAGCCAAGGATAAGACAGAGACAGATCAATGAAAGTAACAAGATTGCTCTAGCCCATACCAGAAGACATAGTGCACTGTAAACACTAGGTCCCGCCAGCAAAGGCATCTATACTCTATATCACGATAAATGACACATCACCTCCAGTTTTAGGTGAAATCCATACCACATGGATTTGATATTATTTCATTCTAAAAATCCAGCATGCATGGACTGGAATAACTGCACTCGCTTGGTGAGAAGCCATTAACTTCGATAAAAAAAAATACTAATGTAATTAGCTTTACGACCAACTTCTAATTTTACGGTTTTCGGGAAAGCCGACTTGCCTGAATTTTGTTCCACAAGAGTTCTTTGGTCCACCTCTGTTGTGTAGTGGTTAGTGTGATTATCTGCCCCCCCCCCCGGAGGCCCGGGTTCGATTCCTGGCTTTGACACGAAGTTTTAAAAGTGGTATGAAGGCTGGAACTGGGTCCACTCAGCCTCTGGAGGTCAACTGAGTAGAGGTAGGTTCGATTCCTACCTCACCTATCCTGGAAGTGGTTTCCCGTGGTTTCCCCTTCTCCTCCAGGCAAATGCCGGGATGGTACCTGACTTAAGGCCACGACCGCTTCCTTGTCTATCCCTTTCAATCTTCCCATCCCTTACAAGGCCGCTGTTCAGCATAGCAGGTGAGGCTGCCTTGGCGAGGTACTGGTCATCCTCCCCAGTTCCATCCCCGACCCAGTGTCTGAAGCTCCAGGACAATGCCCTTGAGGCGGTAGAGGTGGGATCCCTCGCTGAGTCCGAGGGAAAAACCAACCCTTGAGGGTAAACAGATTAAGAAAGAAGAAGAAGAAGAAGTTCTTTGCGGAGCAGATAAATCTATTGGCTCGCGAATGGAGTATTTGAACGCCTTCAAATACTACCGGAGTGGGCAAGGTTTGAACCGACCACCTTTGGGCTGAATCAATCATCCCGCCATTAGTGAATACATTATCCGGCTACCACATACATACATACATACATACATACATACATACATACATACATACATACATACATACATACATACATACATACATACATACATACATACATACATATGGCTTATGACATACCTGCAAAGTGAACACGGATTTTCTATCGACGTTTGCTGTTTGAACATTGGTGGAAATTTCGTATGGTAAAAATTATGATGATTACAAACACTGTGTTCACCTTAAGCAAATTGTCTATGGTTCTTAAACTCTCTGTATTGCCTTCTTAATCGTGAAAGTTCCAAGAACTATTCGTCTTCAAGAAGTTAATATATGTGCATGAATTCCTTTCTTGCATTTGAACATCATGCACCACATAGGGTATAAGTAGGCTTTTGAACGTAATATTTTCCTTAATTGCTCCATTTGTCAGTCCCTAAGATACCGCACGAAAATCTACCGTGAAACGAACTTCTTCAATTACAAAGTAGAATTGCTCAGCCAGTCTTCATAATCGTACGTGAGTGCCAGTTTTTCAAACACAAGTCAAAGAAAATATACATTTACATTGCAAACTCCAGGAAGTTGTAATTCATTATCAGTAATAATGTTTTTCTTTCATTCATAATATTATTAAAAAATTAATGAAAATATTTGGAAGGAAATAGATTATGATCACCATTTACTTCAACTTCAACCTGAAGCAATCAACCTATCTGATATGGAGCCTTCCTGTTCTTCCTGTTCTCTCAATGGACGAAATATTATTATTATTATTATTATTATTATTATTATTATTATTATTATTATTATTCACTTTATCTGATTAACTCCTCTGATGAGGCTAAGTCAGGAAGGGCATCCACTCATAAAAACCCGCCACGACAGATACATCTCACCTCACACCCGGTCCCCCGTACAGAAACGGGGCAAGGGTTGGACAAACAGATAATAATAATAATAATAATAATAATAATAATAATAATAATAATAATAATAATAATAATAATAATAATAATAATAATAATAATAATAGTAATAAAACCCTTGGGACGTACAGCTCATTACGGGCCAAGATGACTGCTACCTAGCAACTCAAACTGACGTACTTAATGTATTGTCGTGCCTCGCGATCAGCCTAACGACAACCTAAAGCGTATGGCGTGAATTTCTACGTCCTGTGCGATCTTTACATATTCTTTAGTTTCTCAGCTGTTCTCACGGGGGCTGAATGAACCTCGTTCTAGCACTCATTGTAGGAATTCAAACCCACGGCATCTGGATAAGAGAGTGACACAACACCTCTATACCAGTGGTCCACGAATTGGGGGGGGGGGCAGAGAGTAATAAGAGGGGGCGCGGCTATGATAGAAAATTCGTATAACGTTATAAATCTCATCCCTTTCATGAACAATCATTGCTATTCTTATATTGTCTAGCTCCTTGGCAGAATGATCAGTGCCGAGACCTTCGATTCAAAGGGTCCCGTATTCGATTCCCAGCGGGGTCGGGGATTTAATCGCGTATAGTTATTTCCTCTGCCCCGGGGACTGGGTGTTTGTGTTCGTCCCAATACACTCACAAGTCTACAGTTCGCACGTGCAACCCCACCAAGATGTGGAAAAATCTGTGGGAGAAGGACGATTGCTATTCTCATATTCTGAATACGACGAAATCAGCCTGTCAGTCAGTGCAAAGGCAGTGAACAGAACGCAATATGAGTACCGAGTGAAAGTAGTTAACCATTCTCTTTTTTTTCCAAGTTGCTTTACGTCGCACCGACACAGATAGGTCTTATGGCGACGATGGGACAGGAAAGACCTAGGAATGGGAAGGAAGCGGCTGTTGCCTTAATTAAGGTACAGCCCAAGCATCTGTGTCGGTGCGAAGTAAAACAAATTGTATGTTTTGATGAAAATGGCAGGCCACGTTTCCTACTGCAATTCGCAGTCGAGTTCGGGATTTCCTATTATAACGACAGGCTAACGTGCCTTCTGCCACTCACAATGGAGATGTGGCGTTTTCATTATAAAGACAGGCCTCTTTCCCTAATGTCAGTCAGAACTGAGTTGGTGGATTTTGCTTAGAATCGAGGAATACAGCTTTATTTAAAGTTAAAGACGAAGTGGATGTATTGCAAAAAATGAAATGTCCCTCATTAAACTGTGATGATATGAGTTACGGATTTAAGAAAGCGGTAACAGAGGAGATGTTTAGGCGCAGGGATTCTTAGATAAGAAGATGACTTACGGTGTTATTACTTAAGCCTAGAGAGGCAAGGCAGAGGCAAGAAATTATAGCAGAAAACGGAAGTAGAAGAGAAATACAGTAAAATTTATAGCAAATGCCATAAAACAAGTTATGGTCCGAAATAATGGCTTACAGTCCGCAGTACTGTTGAACAGCCGCCCTTAGTGCTGTTCGAAGACGATTGCAAACCCCACCGGTATTCCGCAAATGTTCCGCAGAATGGCACCTTGACGTCTCTCTCACTTTCTACCGAACGAACAACCACGAGTTTACAGGAATAATGACGAAAATGAATGGTATTACGTTACTTCCCTTCTGGCAAGAAGCTAGAGACGTTGCCATGGTAACCGGTAAGTCCGTTCTCGGTCACTCAATGCAGAGCATGTAACCCGCAGAAAATAGTAATTTTCTTAATTTTCTCCGTCATTTGAAGGGTAAGCGAAATTATGTACAAAAATATTTAAAGTGAAGAGAAGTTTCACATACGGTGTTCGAATTTTGCATAAATTCAATAGTAGGCCTATGAGAGAAAATTAAAAAAAGCTGTTCTAGTTTGCGTATAAACGCCCAGTCCATTCAGTAATTTTTAAGTTATATGCATATCTAAACCTGCTCCTGGATGAGTATATGAAGTTTGGTCGAGATCTATCCTGCCATTTCACCGTGATGGCGGAACAGCCGGACGGACAAACAGACACGAAAGCTGAAAACCACTGACAGGGTCTTGTTGTGACCTAAAACGGATAAATATCTGAAAAATGGACAAAATAAACTAAATTGCAGACAGCGGACCCCCTACAACTTAATTTATATATATTAGCAGGCAATGGTTGTCGTCATAGAACCAGACATATATAACATTCTGTAATATCTATGTATTATAAACGTCTTCTTGTCAGCTGCCTGACCATCTAATAAATTAGCTACATTAATGTATTGCTTCCCCTGGTTTATGACGTCCCAAACAAACACGATTCTGGGCTGTCAGTCTGTTTCAGAATGCGTAGCGAACTCACTCGTTAACTGACTTGAGTGAGACTCGGCTAATCGCTGCCCCAAATCGTCAAATTAAATAGCTATACTTTTGCACGTCATCGTCTGGCTCCATCGCTAAATGTTTAGCGCGCTGGCCTCTGGTCACAGCGGTCCCTGATTTGGTTCCCTGCAGGGTCGGGAATTTTAACCATCATTTGTTAATTCCACTGGCACGGGGGCTGGGCGTATGTGTCGTCTTCGTCGTCATTTCATCCTCATCACGACGCGAAGTCGCCTACGGGCGTCGAATCAAAAACCTGCACATCGCGAGCCCGAAATGTCATCGGACACTCCCCACTCATCGCCCATGAGAACCAAATTAGTTTGCGAATCTCTGTTATAAAACAATGATAGGGGCAGAATCACTATTTCCATGAACGTGGAGATGATACTGTTGTCATAGCAAATGAATTACCTGTGCTCCAACGCATGATAGACAAATTAGTCCAGCGCAGTGAAGAGTTTGGCCTGTTTGTTAACGCTTCCAAGACCAAAGTTGTAGTCTTCTCTAAAAGAAAAATTCCAGCAACCCTGTCAATAAACGGCAGTAAGATTGAACAAGTATCCTCCTTCAAATACTTGGGTACTGTGCTAGATGAGGAATGTGATTCCAAGAGAGAGATAAAATCTAGAATAGAACAGGCCAGGAGGCAAGTTTTTAGCATGAAACAGCTATTTACAAAATCGGACCTAAGTGTGCAATTAAGAATGCAAATGATTCGGTGCTATGTATTCTATGTATTCTCCATTTTTCTCTTTGGATGTAAAAGCTGGACCCTTGACCAAAATCTAGAAAAAAGAATTGATACTTTTGAAATGTATCTATATCGCCGCCTACTCCGAATACCATGGGTGCTAAAACTTTCAAATGACGAAGTCCTTCATTGCATGAAGAAACAAAAAGAACTATTACTTACTGTAAAAAAAATAAAACCCCAATATCTAGGGCACATTATGAGAGACGAGAAGTACCAGCTATTACAACTTATCATTGAAGGTAAAATACAGGGGAAAAGGCCTGTTGGCAGGAGGAAGAATTCATGGCTGAAGGACATCCGAAGATGGCACAACTGCACTTCAGAAGATGCTTTCCATGCTGCAACATCACGTCCGGAGCTGGCTATGTGGACCGCCAACCTCCGCTAGGAGAAGGCGCCTCAAGAAGAAGAAGGAGATGAGCACAAAAGTGTAAATTAATTTTTCTTTTTTTTGCTAGTTGCTTTATGTCGCACCGACACAGATAGGTCTTATGGCGACGATGGGACAGGAAAGGGCTAGGAGTGGGAAGGAGGCGGCCGTGGCCTTAATGAATGTACAGCCCCAGCATTTGCCTGGTGTGAAAATAGGAAACCACGGAAAACCATTTTCAGGGCTGCCGACAGTGGGGTTCGAACCTACTATCTCCCGAATACTGGATACTGACCGCACTTAAGCGACTGCAGCTATCGAGCTCGGTAAAGTGTAAATTAATAAACTACAAATAATACCATTCCACCTTCTTGTAATGCGGCCCAGGAAACCATGCCATCTGACTGGAGAAACATTTCGGTACAGAGGAAAGACTCAAGGATTTCCGGATTATTATTATTATTATTATTATTATTATTATTATTATTATTATTATTATTATTATATTTATCTACAAAGTGAAAAGTTTTATACTTACAATTTTATCCTGGTGCAATTTTTACTCCTGCCTTTCCATATTAACTCATTGGTCTATTAGCTCCATTTGTTCGGCTTCCTAGTTGAGTGGTCAGTTTTCCAGCCGAGTCGAAGGATTTTAAACTGTCATTTGCCGGGCTGAGTGGCTCAGATGGTTGAGGCACTGACCTTCTGACTCCAACTTGGCAGGTTCGATCCTGGTTCAGTCTGGTGGTATTTGAAGGTGCTCAAATACGTCAATCCCGTTACGGTAGATTTACTGGCAATTAAAAGAACTCCTGCGGGACCAAATTACGGTATCTCGGCGTCTCCGATAACTGAAAAAAGTAGTTAGTGGAACGTAGAGCCAATAACGTTATTATTATTGTTGTTATTATTATTATTATTATTATTATTATCAAACTGTCATACTTTTTATTTTATTTTTTGGCTTGAGGACTGGTTCTATGAGCTGCGCCCTACGTTTCTGCAATTCGCATAACGCTGTCCTCAATCACATTATCGAGCACTTTTCCATACACGGCCGGTAATGGCCACCCTCGTCGCCTTACAACGGCTGCATGCAGCTGGCAATAACTACACAAAATTGTTATATTATACCTCCGGCTCTCGTTAATATACTGTACAAGAATCTGGCCTGTAAGGATAATTTAGGTTGTGGTCTCATTCAATCAAAAAAAAAATAGAAAAGCAAATTTATATTTCACACGTGATACTTGACTTTTCTAGCCTCAATGGCTCAGACGGCAGCGCGTCGGCCTCTCACTGCTGGATACCGTGGTTCAAATCCCGGTGACTCCATGTGAGATTTGTGCTGGACAAAGCGGAGGCGGGACAGGTTTTTCTCCGGGTACTCCGGTTTTCCCTGTCATCTTTCATTCCAGCAACACTCTCCATTATCATTTCATAGCATTTATCACTCATTAATAAATCACCTTGGGAGTGGCGACCCCATTGTAATAACAGCCTATATAAGTTTCATTCATTACATCCTTGACCTGGTCACAGACTGGAAAACAGGTTGAAGGTTTTCATTTTCACTTGACTTTTCTAACCACAGGGACGTGATATTTATTTCGATAATGCGATAGGTTGTGGCCGAGGTTCAAACTGCGCCCACCTTGATAAAAAGCCAGTAAAGATACCACTCGGCTACTTCGCCTCATATATTTTCCATCATAACTACGACGAGGGTGAAACAAAAATCCATTAAAAAAAGTATAACATGTTTCAGTTAAAAAGACGAAAGTAGATCATTCTTATTTCCTACTGGCAATACAGCGTTTGCATTACATTTCGTTCATAAAAATATGAAAACAATTGTATAAATAAATTTAAAACATGAGGAAACGCCCCCTGTTTCTGTTGTCTGAGGAACATATATTCTATCCTATTTCAATTTATGTTTTTACTGCCTTGAATTCCAAACATCATAGAATTTTTCGTACGAGGTAAACTACTAAAAAATATTTGTGAAGGTCTTACACCACATCTTCAGAAGTAACCGACAACTGTGTCACTAGTCTAACCTTTCTGTACTGAGTGAGCTGGCTACGCAATAAGGGTAATGTAGCTATAGGTTTGAATTCAGGAGATAGTGCAGTCTAATCCCACAGTCGACGAACCTAAATATGGCGCTTTATTTTCACACTAGAAAAATGCTGGCGCTATACCTTAAATCAGACCATAGTCGTTATCTTCCAGTTCTGACACTTTGCTGTCTCATCATCTTTGAAAATCTACGTGAATTAGTGTGGATGGAACTTACAGTAAATATATATATATTTTGCAGAATTCTTTGATGATATCTATTAGAGTAGAAGGTGAATAACCGGGCGAGTTGGCCGTGCGGTTAGGGGCACGTGACTGTGAGCTTGCCTCCGCGAGAGAGTGGGTTCAAATGCCACTGTCGGCAGCCCTGAAGATGGTTTTCCGTGGTTTCCCATTTTCACACCAAGCAAATGCTGGGGCTGTACCTAAATTAAGGCCATGGCCGCTTCCTTCCAACTCCTAGGCCTTTCCTATCCCATCGTCACCATAAGACCTATCTGTGTCGGTGCGACGTAAAGCCACTAGCAAAAAAGGAGAAGAAGGTGAATAATCTGGTCAAATATAATTACTGTACATTGTGGGTGTACAAGCTCTGATTATAATGTAATTAATATTGTAGAACGTATTAGTACTTTCGTTGCACCTTATACTACTCCATTTGGTAGATATCCTTCCGCTACCTTTCACACGCCTTCCGTTATTCATCTGTCATGTACATATCCACACTAAATTGACGCAGTGTGACTTGAAAGTTTGTTACAGCGGGCAGTGGGCAGTTTTCTTATGACCTCAACAAGGAACGTCCTTTTTATATTAAGGTGTGAGAACTTTCACTGCGGAACACGAGATTAGTCGGACCGGATGAAGTATATCTGGACCGTGGGTACTGGATCCAACCCCACAGAGGAAGATGACATACGCAAACTAGAATTCTTGCGTGTCATATCCGTTAAAATACGTTCTCTCGACGTAGGAAGAGCAGATATTCTGTGTTCCTTAGTATGGTTACTTAGCGTAACCTGTATTTTGAGATATATAGTTCCAGCGTTAAAACAGGATTTACCCTGATGACTAACAACTCGTTAATTGTGTGTTGTGCGACGATCGCGGAATCCCAGCCTTGTATAATGTCAATTCCGCATATTTGTGTGAGACTCTTTAATATTTCCTGTCGAAGCTCCCTTGTCAAACCACGTTCTCTTTTTACCCCAAAAATAATTGTTTGCTTTTTGTGGCCCAACATCTTGGTCATCGGCTACTTACTCCAAAATATTACATTTGCAAGGCCTAGGGAGCCTTTCATTTTGTGATCGTAAAACAAGAGAGAAAATTAATGGTGGGCTCCAGGCAGACAAATTACCACTTAATTATAAATTTACGAAATTAATTCAAATGCGTGATATGTAAAGTTAATTTTATAAGGTTTCGTGGTGGCTGCCTATCCGAGGCGGTACAGGGGTGCTTGGTTCACCCGGACGGATATGCATATGGATATGGATAACGTTCACAATGACCTGAGTTAGCTTTCCCACGAGAGTTATTCACTCTGATTCAAGATGTCTTAATCTGGTGTAGGTCAAACTCGGTAACTTGATCTGAAAAATAATTAATTTTTCTTTTAAGATGCATATTTTAGAGATTATGACTAATAAATCAAAGAGAACAAGTATCAATATTAAAATGCGTTCTATGTTTTTTCTAGTCAGTTGTAAACGTTTCCGCTCGAAAATCGTCTAAAGCAGGTTGTTTTATTGGTTTATGCCTCAGAGATCATAATGTTTGAGTATATTCTGTTCCTTAGCTTGGCCAGTGTGTTGTTCAGTTATACTTTGCCATCTTTCACATTCTGCTGAAGACATAAGCACTACTTTAATTCTGTTAGAACAGATCATTTAATTTATTACGTATTCCTGGTGTCTGTATCTTTTTCTTTGCTATTTGTTTTACGTCGCACCGACACAGATAGGTCTTATGGCGACGATGGGATAGGAAAGTTCTAGGAATGGGAAGGAAGCGACCGTGGCCTTGATTAAGGTGTGAAAATGGGAAACCACGGAAAACCATCTTCAGGCCTGCCGACAGTGGGGTTCAAATCCACTATCTCTCGGGTGCAAGTTCACAGCTGCGCGCTCCTAACCGCACGGCCAACTCGCCCGGTGGTATCTGTATCCTTGCAAATGGAATTCGTTAATAGTTTCTAAGATAATAGGACCTTCCTGGTTTCTGGTCCCATACTTTTTTTGAAACACTTACAGAACCTGGTAAAAATCTACAGTAAATGCAGGATAATATGTAAGTTAGGGCAAGATCAAGGGAAATAATATTTTTATCATCAGCTAGAGGAACGGTTTTACCAACTGACGAATTCTCCTCCTCCCCACTTTTTATCACCTTGGGAAGAGCAAATTTTTTATGTCCTTTAGTACCGTTAGCTATCGTTATCATCAATATACAGATATATAAAAGGTTAAGGTTTCATACATTGAAGCTTATTTGTCAAATTTTGCCGGGCCGATTTAAGCCATATTATGCCATTTGAAAATTGAGTGGTTTCCAAAAGTGGAAAACCTCTAACTCTATAACCAGTAGATATATCGAAATGAGGATATTTTTGTTCGATTGCCCGATGCAGAAAACTAGAAGATATTTTGTGTCAAAATTTCGTAAATCTTTTCTGCATACTTGAATTGGTAGTGGATGATTCTAAGCAACCTGGGGCCAAGGATCTAAATGTTAGGCCGCTTTAAACAACAAGCATCATCATCATCATCATCCAAGGAAGCTACTAAAAGCGCTCCCTCTGCTGTCAGTTGGCAGCAGAATCGAGCATCATGAAAGCCATGCAGAGCGACGTAACCCTATGGCACTACAGCCCTGAAGGGCCTTGGCGTACCAAGCGACCGCTTCTCAGCCCGAAGGCCTGCAGATTACGAGTGCGTGTGATCAGCACGACGAATCCTCTCAGCCTTTATTCTTGGCTTTCTAGACCGGAGTGCCATCTCAACGTCAGATAGCTCCTTAATTCTAATCACGTAGGCTGAGTGGACCTCGAAATAGCCCTCAGATCCAGGTAAAAATCCTTAACCTGGCGGGGAATCGAACCCCTGCTTCCAGGTAAGAAGAAAGGACGCTACCCCTATACCATGGAGCCGACAACGTGAGATAATAGTAGCATTATTCGGTGAGTATGGTTTGATACGATTTATATGATAAAAATAAGGAGAAAAGTAAGTCATAAAAATCGTATTGTTTACTTCAAAACTGAAAAGAAAAAAAATAGAATGAGAAAATGCTTGAAATAGGTTAGGTACATACTTTTTTCCGTATGAAGAAAACTTACAACCTCTTGCACATTATTTTCGGTTTTCAGTTAAAGAGCTTGAACACCCCAGCCTCATTTTCCTTTCTTTAATAAATTTTGTTTTACGTCGCACCGACACTGTGTATGTCTTATGGCCACGATGCTATAGGAAAGGGCTGTAAATGGAAAGGAAGTGGCCGTGGCCTATATTAACGTACATCCCCAGTATTTGCCTGGCGCGAAGGTAAGAAACCACGGAAAACCATCTTCAGGACAGCCGACAGTGACGTTGGGACCCACTATCTCCCGATTGCAAGCTCACAGCTGACTGATCCTAACCCTCTACTGCATAATGTTGCAAACTGGTAACAATTAAGAAATTTAATTAGAAGCGTAAAGGACAAGCTGTTTACACACACTGTTGACATATGGTAACCTACAGGTACTGGCCGTATGGAATGTGAACAGATTTTTCTGCCAAAGGTTGGTAGTAACAAAAGACAAGCGATTTCTTCTGTATACGAAATGACTATTTTGAGTAGCTCCATGTCACTTGATTTATTACCTCTGTCGTTTTTATCGCCATTATAAACGTAGTCTATGAACTCTTTTTGGTAAGTACATACCCTAATAATGTGTACACAGTGGTTTATGAACATATTAATGCAGTTGTTGAAATAATATCATGGTTTTATTATTTGTTAACACATGGCAAAAGTATGTACACAATACAGTAGCTTTGTGATGTAGGCCTATGTACATTACTAATATTTGCGTCTCTTTCTGCAGCGCTATGAAGCCAATAGCATCAACATCGTTTTACGGGAGACAGAGATTGACGTTACATGTGTCTCCAGATGACAGTGATGATTCACTTGAAGATAGCAGTGATGAAGAACAAGAATTGTGAAATGTTATTAGCTGACGAATCGAGTGAGGAGTGCAATAAATACTATAATACTGTAATACCAGAGAGTGAGGATGATGATGATGATGATGATGATGATGATGATGATGATGATGATGATGATGATGATGATGATGATGATGATGATGATGATTTTTCTCCACAAGAAACCTCCAGGAAAAAGTGGCAGGAACCTAGTGGTGTTATGATTAAGCCTGTGTGGACTGGTACTGTCCTGGCCTCAACTCGTGTTTTTACGCCTATAGAGTATTTCAGAATGTTTGTGGGTAATGAAATACTTGACACTATAATTGAACAGTCTGTTATGTATTCGGTGCAGAAGAACCCAAACAAACCGCTCAGATTGACTAGAGAGGACCTGGAAGTGTGGCTAGGTATGGTGTTTTGCATGTCGGTAATACGCTTTCCGAATACAAGGGACTACTGGGATTCAGAAATGCGTGTTTCTTTGATTGCAGATCGTATGCCAGTAAACAGGTTTGAAAACATAAAATCCAACCTTCATTTTACTGACAATCTACTGGCAAAAGATACTTGTGACCCCAGGTATGATAAATTATATAAAATTAGAAGTTTCCTTGACCATAAAATCTCTAATTACCGATTTTTACCTTAGGCAGAAAAATATAGTGTTGATGAACAAACAATCCCATTCAAAAGTAGACACACTCTGAAACAATACAACCCAAAGAAATGAAAGAAGTGGGGCTACAGCAGTAGCGGCGATTGGGAATTAAAAGTGCGGGGGCAAAAAAAAAAAAAAAAAAATACAGACAACAAACAGGGCCTAGGTTTTGGGGATATAGCGGACGGGCGGAGAGGGGAGGGGATGGAAGGTTATATACCTAAAAAGAATTATCTACAAAATGGTGAGTTATTTGATGCTCTTTGAGTTAATTTTGACAGAGAGGTAAAGGTTGGCAATTTACCAACATAAGTGCGGTAATAATAGCTTTCGAGATTTTGATTCAATACTATACAATAAAACTCATCAAAGGAACAATGTTACACTTTTATTACAATTAAAAATAAGTACTAGCAATTTCCCGCTGGCTCCGCCCGCAATGTACGAAGTATGGTGTTGTTCGTTACTATCCTCACGGATGTATTTGCAAAGTTTCGTGTTAATGAAATAAAGCACATGATCTGCTATGTTAATAGAATGTAATATTATGTCAACAAAACGTCTGAAAATACATCACGCAAAGAATTGAATTAAACGTTCCTTGGAACGACACTGCGCGCCGAACTATTAAAAAGTCCTTCAAAGATCTTCGTCATGGAGACAAATGTACTACGAACTGCGTTCTAATTGATTAGAATGAAAGATATGATTGCTTCAATGAGAAAAATGTTGAAAAAAAGAGACGTCAAATTGAATATGCACTCATAACTTTCCTCAGAATCAACCAATTTGAATAGTTAAGAGCTAAAATGAAAGAACTTGATCCACTGAGTGTTCTTAGGCCAAAACGAACTCCGTACCTTAATTAGAACTAAGGGTATGATTGCTTCAAAGAGACAAAACAATTGAAATATCAAATAATTTGAGGAAGGGGAAGTTAAGTGATTTATAGCACCTGATAACAAATCTGTGCATAAATACCTTTCAGTTAAAAATGAAGGAAATCGACCGGATAGAATGGCCGGACTGACTGACTTTAGTTTTCATAAATTGTTTTAATATATAGATGGCATGATTACATAATAAAAATCATTTAACATTTGACTAAGAAAGTAACATACACTAAGGAGACTGCCAGACTGACGAACACGCGCGGCAAGCGGGTGAATCATACCTCCAAGTCCCTTACCTTGGCAAAAAACATACCCTTCCTACCCTTCATCACAGTACATTCAAAGTCTGCACTACTTGCTGTGGCACTATACAGATCAGTTATCCGGACACACGACATTCTGTGTGTATTTCCGCTAATAATTTTGCAAATAATAAAAGCAAGTAAAGGACAGAATTAAGTGAGGAGACAACAGGGCTTTTACAAGTTGCTTTTTTTAATAATTTCCGATTTTCCTAGTTTCATCTGGCTAAAAAGTAATAAGAATATTATATTTTCTCCACAAAATGGGGTGGGGACGACTGCTCTGGTACCTGAAGGGCAAAAGTGTAAAACGTACTTTGATAACTGGTTTTGTAGTTTACAACTGCAAGTTGAGCTGGATAAGAGGAAAATCTCCTTAGAAATTGTGAGGCAATATAGGTCGAAAGGATGTACATTTGAGAATGGAAAGGAGATGAAGAGAAAGCGAAGAGGTGCAACTGATGAGGAAAGATATTTTATTTCTGATAACATGGAGTACTCTGCTGTCAAGTCCGGCTTCATGGCTAAATGGTTAGCGTGCTGGCCTTTGGTCACAGGGTTCCCGGTTTCGATTCCCGGCAGGGTCGGGAATTTTAACCGTAACTGGTTAATTTCGCTAGCACGGGGGCTGGGTATATGTGTCGTCTTCATCATCATTTCATCCTCATCACGACGCACAGGTCACCTACAGGCGTCAAGTCAAAATACCTGCATCTGGCGAGCCGAACTTGTCCTCGGACACTCCCGGCACTAAAAGCCATACGCCATTTCAGTTTTTTGCTGTCAAGTGGTTTGACAACATATTCGTTACATTGCTCAGTAATTTTACTGGTAATGAACGTACGACTGAAATAAACAGGTACGATAAGAAGCTCACACAGATTGTTACCATTCCAAGCCCGAACAGTGTGTTATGGGAGGTGTAGATCTTGTCGAGTCAGTGATTGCTCTGTACAGGACACACATCAGGTCTGAGAAAGTGGTACCACAGTATTTTCTTTCATTTGTTAGACTTCATGTTGGCCAATGCCTGTTTTATGTACAGGAACCGCTTAGCAAATGGTGTGGGTCAAGGAAAACCTGGAACCCCATCGAGAAAAAAAGGGAGGCCTTCTAACAGTTCCATACAGAGTGAACTGATGAAAAAGAAGAGAGGACCGCTTACAGCTTCGTCTCATGTTGACGTACGACTTGATGATGGTGTGGGTCACCTATCTGAAACGTCTAAGAACGAGCGGGGGGGGGGGGGGGGGGGGGTTTGCAGAAATCCAGGATGTAAAGGAATTGTGAGGGTTGAGTGCATAGAGTGCAAGGTGTATTTGTGTTTTACCAGAAAAATCAATTGTTTCCTGACATTTCATAATGACAAGTAGGACTTGTGGAGAGAGAAACTGTGCCTAACTTTTTTGTATTTTTTATATTTATATATATATGTGTAGGCCTAATTTAGTTATTTTTTGTATGTGACATGAACAGATACCTTTACGAGTTCAACCCGTCCAAATTATGTATGGTAATTATGTGTGTGTCCGCCTCTGTGTAGTGGTTAGCGTGATTAGCTGCCACCCCCGGAGGCCCGGGTTCGATTCCCGGCTCAGCCACGAAATTTGAAAAGTGGTACGAGGGCTGGAACGGGGTCCACTCAGCCTCGGGAGGTCAACTGAGTAGAGGTGGTTTCGCTTCCCACCTCAGCCATCCTGGAAGTGGTTTTCCGTGGTTTCCCACTTCTCCAGGCGAATGCCGGGATGGTACCTAACTTAAGGCCACGGCCGCTTCCTTCCCTCTTCCTTGCCTATCCCTTCCAATCTTCCCATCCCTCTACAATGCCCCTGTTCAGCATAGCAGTTGAGGCCGCCTGGGCGAGGTACTGGTCATACTCCCCAGTTGTATCCTCCGACCAAGAGTCTGAAGCTCCAGGACACTGCCCTTGAGGCGGTAGAGGTTGGATCCCTCGCTAAGTCCGAGGGAAAAACCGAACCTGGAGGGTAAACAGATGATGATGATGATGATGAATTATGTGTGTGTGAAGTACCTTTCAAAGTATCATATCTCGGTATAAGAACTCTAAAGCTAATTATATCGCTCAGTGCAAAATGTTGCCACATGGCAACAAAATGTAAAACGGATTTTTTCCAGAAATATCAATATAATTTTGTTTCAAGTTATGTTATATTATTTACTAAGTAATATATTTCAGCTCCATATTTTCTCACTTAATTTCTAGACAAAACTCTCATGCAGTAGAGGGCTAACCACACGGCCAACTCGCTTGGTCCCCAGCCTCATACACCTTTTCGTTCCCTTAGCTCCTCTTCAACATCAACATGTCGCAACCTAAAGATTAAAACTTTGAAGTGATCGTATATTCTTTACAAAGTAATCATAATCAAGAATGTTATGTTACATGGGGTGGGGGCGACTACCCTGGTACCTGAAGGGCAAAAGTGTGAAACGTACTTTGATAACTGGTTTTGTAGTTTACAACTGCAAGTTGAGCTGGCTGAGAGGAAAATCTCCTTAGAAACTGTGAGGCAAAATAGGTCGAAAGGATGTACATTTGAGAATGAAAAGGAGATGAAGAGAAAGGGAAGAGGTGCAACTGATGAGGAAAGATTTATTTCTGATAACATGGAGTAGTCTGTTGTCAAGTGCGGCTCCGTGGCTAAATGGTTAGCGTGCTGGCCTTTGTTCACAGGGGTCCCGGTTTCGATTCCCGATTCTCAGTGAATGTAATACATTATGGAACTATACTGACCACTACGTTTACTAGTGTGGGCTACCTTAGACGTCTCGTTATCATTGGATTAAAGTGTTGTCTGACCTCAATATTCAGAAAGTTCAAATCTGATTAAAAATAATTGTGTGCATCTTCCTCAGTTCAACCTCAAATTTAGGAAAGGTAAGGTAAGGATTATTCTGCCCAAAGGCAGGTCCGAACCTCCGTAGAGGTGTTCCTGAGCCGGACTTTACGTACGGTAGGGTGGCCAGTTCCTTTCCGCTCCTCCATTCCCTTACACCCCCCCCCCCCCCACATCAACAGTGCGTGGCAACCCATCCAACTCCTGACCACGCCCAATGTTCCTTAACTTCGGAGAACTCACGGGATTCGGTGTTCCAACACGGCTATGGCCGTTGGCAAATTTAGGAAAGAGTAAAATAAAAGAGGCAAATGAAATCAACTTTTCTCCTTCTTTTATTATTATTATTATTATTAGTCTACTAGGGGACCCGTGCGAGGGATCTCGCATGTTCATGAAGTACGTATTTATGGTGGAGTAGCCCCCTGGTGAACTACTGGTGAACTAAGGAATACACAAATCAGTACAATATTAGACAGTCTTACTTACCACTTAATGTTATCTTTGATTTTTTAACATGTATGGTATCCAATTGAACGGAAGCAAATGCAAGTGCATTATTATACGGACGAAAGTTCCGGGAGTAATTATTTTTGGTTTTACTATCATTCTTTTTTAAATTGATAATTACAACATATTATAATGACATAAAACAGGCGTCCCAGAGGCCAAAATATGAAGTGGACAACAATAATTTTCCTGCAGCAACAGTATTTGCACATCGCACACTTCGTACAATTGTTAAACTCATTTTTTAAACAAATTATCGATATTTATGAAATGATAGTGCAATTCGTCACTGCTAATGTTTATTCTCTTTCTTTTGAATGTTCATTTGTCACAATCGGTTACTTGTAAGGGCCGCAAAAGGGATCTATACTACTGAAATAGTATATATAATTATTATTTATATAATTATTATTTGTCTCTTTATCCACACCCTAGTAGGATGAAGGTGAGAACTATGTCACACATATTGACATGAATCTACTTTATGACCGGATGCCCATTCTGATACAAACGCTATGAAGAGGAACGTATTCGTTACTGCGTGTGTTGTGCGTATTTAAAGAGTTGTGAATGGAGATGAAGGTGTCAGAGGAATAAGCTATATGCTGCTCCAATCTTCGATCCTACCGGGAATCGAGCATGACTACCTGAGTTGAAGACTACAGTGCTGACCATTCAGCCAACGAGCCAGTCCAGTCAAATATATTACTGATCGGAAATAATATCTGACATGTGATAGGCATGCCGGAAGTTTGACCCGCAGGATTTCTTTACGTGCCAGTAAATCTGCTAACACGAGACTGACGTATCTGAACACCTCCAAATACAATGGCACTGGTTTGGGATCGAAACCACTAACTTAGGCTCAGAGGATCTCCGACTCAGAAGACATTCTACCGTCCAGACAATTCAAGCTGGTTTAAGTGTATCTTTTTCATTTTCTACTCCTTTCTCAGCGTTTGTCCAACATGACGAGGTTCGCTGATTTCGCTGTCTGCCGCAACTTTACTTGATAATATCGGAAGTGAGTGTAAGCCTCTAACCTCGAAATCATATCTGACGTACTTATGTGTATACTTCGTACAAGATGTCAAGCCAACACAGCATTGATCGTCCTTCCAGCCGTTTTACATCCATATACTTGCAAAGTAAAACCAGTCTTAGCCACTGTTGCAGCTTCTACTTGAAGTCTGCCGATCTCTTTTGACGGCTGTGATGAAGGGGAGAGGCAAGCGAGCATATCCCCAAAGTACTCCCCCAGGAACAAGAAATCGGCTGATAATAAACCATCTGATTGTATCCGACTCCTCGGATCATAGTAGAGTGGTTTGACTCTTTTCATTAATGTAACTCTTCAGGTACTCCATGTTCCCAGAGGGCAAGCCAAATCAACTCGTGTGGTACGCGGTCAAGAGACTTTCTCAGGTCAAGGAAAGCGACGTGTAACTTTTACAATTATCTGTAAATTATTCATGTAAGGTGAGTAACTCCACGTTACGACCAAGTTAGTCCTGAAATCCTAACGTTTACGTCCCTGGGAATAAATTATTATTATTATTATTATTATTATTATTATTATTATTATTATTATTATTATTATTATTATCATCACGGAGTTCCTGTGGAACGCAGAGGTGTAAGAAGGTGTGGGCTTGAATGGGTGGACAGAGAAAGGATGAGGGCATAATTTAAAACACTAAAATTTGAAAATTTATTTAATTCCTTTCTTTTTCTCTAAAATCTTGATAAATTGCAAATAATAGTTAAATGGGATTAAGATAAGCTCGTCAGATCTTACAACAATAATGATTTAAAGCCCTTAAATAATCAGGTACCATAGAGAAAATTGTTAACAAAATGAATTCAAAGAGATGAGTTTTGTAGTTCAAAAGTTGCACTATTTCAAAGAGGACCATTCCTCCACTCAGGTACACTCTAAGAGACTAAGCTCCAAACTTTACAAGTATCCAGCCTCTCAAAGACACAATTTTCTTATCCAAACACTAGATAAACCTAGAAAACAGAGTTCACTGTCTTTTCTGCTCGACAGTCTGATCCACAATAGACCATGAGTAAGTAGAAATTAAACAGAGGCAATAAGTGCCCATTCTAAATTGCCTTAGTGGTCAAAAGAAAAGATTTAAAAATCGGCCATAAACAAAATGCTTGGAGGTGGTGGTGGTGGTGATTATTGTTTTAAGAGGAAGTACAACTAGGCAACCATCCTCTATATAACACTAATCAGAGGGAAAAATAGAAGGGATCCGACACTTCGAAAAATGAAGGTATCGGCCAAAGAAAGACAAGGGCTACGAAGGGCGTGAAACTGAAAGACTCCCTAGCCCTCGCAAACCTAATAGCATCGGGGTCGGAAGGAACAAGAGTTGACCAAGGGAGGTCGGATAGGATAGACGAAAGTGAGGAGCCTGGTACAAGTAAGTGGAAGCAATGCCAGGACTCAGCTGAGGCCCCGTGGTCGCTAACCCACTTTCCAAAGTTCAGAGCCCCTGAGGCACCTTTTAGTCGCCTCTTACGACAGGCAGGGAATACCGTGGGTGTTATTCTACCGCCCCCACCCACAGGGGGAAATGCTTGGAGGGGAAACATTTGCACTTCTTTTGAAATGAACTTGGAAACACTTAAGATCCTATCTGGGCTTATGGCTTGAAGTTACAGAGGCTAAGCCTATACTACAGAGGGTGACTAGATGGTAAAAATATTAAGTTCCAAAATAAGGTGAAGATTTAAAGTCTTAGAAAATCATAGTCACTCCCATAGTAAGTTGAATGGGAATTAAAAGAGGGTGGGCACTCTTTAATCCCTAAGTTACATCTTTCCCATCAGAGATTAAAATAGAGTCCTTGGACTTGCTTGAAAATTTAC
This sequence comes from Anabrus simplex, assembly GCF_040414725.1. NCBI lineage: Eukaryota > Metazoa > Arthropoda > Insecta > Orthoptera > Tettigoniidae > Anabrus > Anabrus simplex. The sequence goes on from NC_090268.1 coordinate 262,989,250, forward strand.
ATTTAAACGGCGATGTTAAACTTTAGAAATTTACATTAAGAAATAATTTTGAAACCTTCCCCTCAAGTCAGCTTTCTGGAGCTATCACATATTCTAAAGATGTCTGCCATTACCTTGAGCTGGTCGACCTTCCGACGGCAGGCGAGGCTTTCCCTTGCCTCCACTAGCGTATGCACTCTAGACTGGAGCAAAGAAAAGGACAACATGGCCAAAAAGCTCCCAGCTTTTATAGCGGAGGGGAAAGTTCCAGAACTCTCTAGGCCGATGTCTTTACACACTCCCAATTTTGATTGGCTAACAAAATAAATACCAAAATTTCTGATTGGCTAATCATTTCAGGAAGAAAAATGCTATGTAGTGCTGACAACTTTAGCACATAAAGAACAATTTACAAACATCGAAAATGCAACATTTGTTTGTAAATTAATTGTCCGTCCTCCCACCAGAGGGGGGCACATAAGTCGACAGTAGAGATATCTGAAGATTGAAGTTCCAAACTTCTTCCGATACACAGTTCAGGGTTTACATCACAGATAGTCTTCTAAAAGACGCTCAGTTCAAATCCACGGAGAAGGTGTAGGTAGCTCTGCTATAATAATAATAATAATAATAATAATAATAATAATAATAATAATAATAATAATAATAATAATAATAATATCATTTTGATGGCCTTTTTGATACCTTCCCATTGACGATCACCGAGAGATCTGGTTTGTGAGCTCCAAGTAATTGGATTTTAATACAGTGGCCTTAGCTGTAGAACGCCCTCACAGGAGGCACATAAATGTCCCATTTGACGCCGCTCACAAATTGAGAGTATTACGTTGGATGGGAGTTCTAGAAAGTGCGTGATCATCATCGTATTAGGAAATTCCGGAATGAAGGATGGCCGTGCGAGAGAAAGAGTGAGAAACATGAAGGTTTCCTCGCAGTACAGAATATTTAATGAGCAAAGGAAGAGCATGATAAAATGAGAAGTAAATGTATAACAATTGTTAGGCATTAATGTGTCAAACTGCGAGACAGATCACGACCAGACATAAGAATAAGAAATCCTTTACCGGAGAACGTTTTTTGCTGTGAATGTAATTGGGGTCGTGGTGGTGCAGTGAGAGATGAAGAAAGAGGCAGATCAAGAGCACGAAACATTTACTCTAATTGAACGTTATGGAGAATTGTACATTAACTGAATTCTCATCAACTTGATAGCGGAACAAATTCAGAGTTTTAGAAGTGAAATGAAATTAAATGAAAGTTTACATCCCTGTGTTTGGGACTGCAAGCAAAACTGGAATTCCTGTGGTACTGGGCGAGTTGGTCGTGTGGTTAGGGGCGCGTAGCTGTGAGCTTGCATCCGGGAGATAGTTTAGTTTGAACCCCACTGTCGGCAGCTCTGAAGTTTTTTTTAGCGGTTTCCCTTTTTCACACCAGGAAAATGCTGGGGTTGTACCTTAATTAAGGCTACGGCCGCTTCCATTCCCACTCGTAGACCTTTCCTATCCTATCGTCGCTGTAATACCTTTCTAAGAAAGAAAAGAAGCTCCTGTGGTTATAATCCCGATATAACAGTTGCGTCAAAGAGCAGTTGGCATTGTTTTCATTTTCTGGAGCTTTGGTAACATTTTACTGTATCCTGGAAGCCGATATTTTTTTTCCTTTTTAACGAGTAAAGTTGATACCCACATAATGCGGAACTAGAATGATCATGCCATGTAAAAGGGTGGATAAAATGAAAACGGAACAGTGGCCACGAAATGAAAACAAGAAGGTTTAAAATAGTGTTATTGGATTTACGTTCCACTGAGTACTTTTAAGGTTTTCAGAGATAGAGAAGTGCCGAAATGTAGTCCTGCAGGAGTTAGTTAACGTGCCAGTAAATTTTACTGACACGAGGCTAACGTATTTGAACACCTTCAAATATCACTGTACTGAGCCAGGATCGAACCTGCCGAGTTGGGGTTCTGAAGGTCAGTGCCTCAACCGTCTGAGTCACTCAGCCCAGCGCAACAAAGTTTATTTCAAAAGAAATATCCATAGTTGCACAAGACTGGTCTCACTGTTTCACTTAGTGAATTCCTTCGACAGTTGCGAACACTGTCCATGACTTCATTGTGTGAGAGGAAGCACCGTCCCTTCAATGCCTTTACAATGGAATACCTATCGTACAGCCTTAATCTACTGCGACTTCTATATGTTGACATCTAAATTTTAAAAACCATACGAGGATGTCCGTAGTTTGCGCCAGCCTGGACTGCACGCTCTTTTTAAAATTTGGCACCTCAGTTATTATAAGACAGACCCATCGCGAACTATAGCATTGCCCATTACTCGCAAGGGTACCGTACTCGGCCGTAACTTCCGGCCTAGTCCTATCAACAGATTAATTGTTTTGTCAATTTTTTTCACTTCTTATATTTATTACTTTTTACATCTATTCATAATAGAAGTAACTCGATTTTTAATCCTCATAATTCTTATGAGTCCATCATTAGATAAAAGGAAGGACGTGATTTTGAATGACAGAATTTTCAAAATTTTCTGAATAACGACATTTCATTGTACTTCCTTGTTCACTTTCCGATCCTTCGTCCAGTCTGTATTATTTCCTTCCTCTTGACTCCTCCAGCGTTGAAGAAACAATAATATTTCTAAATATTCTTGATATCACTTTATTCTTTCTTTATTCACAATGTTCTTTTCATTTTACTTCTTTTGATGATTTTCAAATCCTTTAGTCTTGACGTTCGTAATTGTTTCCTCTTGACTTCCTCAAGGTTTTAATCCAGTCTTGACATTTGTAAATCTGCTATCTGCGCTCCTGAGGCATTTTATTCATGAGTGGCATCTTTCCAAATCAACCCAGAATAGCCAGCTAGAAAATAAGCAAGTACCCTCTTTTCATAATGTAACAAAATGTCACTATAATAGTAGAATTATGCGTGTACCTTTTTCGTGGGAAATTCCACAAGAGAGACTAATAACCGTCCAACGCAGGGGTCAACCATCGCAAGTAACTCTAGATATTTGGCTCGTGGAATAAACCCAGAATATTTTATTGTTTACCGTCAGTGCGTAGTTTATGATTTATACATTCCATGACCTGAGTGGTGTAAGCAGCGGGCGCAGTTTTAAAAGATCCGATCATGAAACTGGCAGAAAACAATATCAAAATATCCGTAATATATAGCCGAAATAAATAAGCTAATGATTTTCAAAATATCAGAGAAGTGTAGGTAGCTTTTTTTTAAAGTTGCTTTACCTCGCACCGACTCAGATAGGTCTTATGGCGACGGTGGGACAGGAAGGAGCTGGGAGTGGGAAGGAAACAGCTAAATACGAGGAAACTAGAGATATCGATCTTTTTCGTAATAATCCCTTACGCCGCCATACTGGACTGAAAACCGTGGCAACATTCTGACGAAAATATTGTAAATACTTCGATAGTAAAATTTGTAAATGACCAAGGTGGTTCATATTTGACAAAGCAACAGCTGAATTTCAAAAATGAGACTAGTCCTAACTTTGTAGGCCGCAAGATTTTGCATATATGGCAAAGCAACACCTACATTTAAAAAAAGTGGAACTAGGCCTAACTTTGCGCGGGTTCATTGCGTCCGTGGATCTACTAATCCCTGTCGTATGTGTTTGTACGAGGCTATAAGGCAAGACCACCTAAAGAGTGAGGTACCAATTTTAGAAGAGGAGACGCAGTCCCGCTTGGTGCTAACAATGAACCTTTTCGCCCCTTTTGTATTACTTTATGCTTATTATGATAATACTGTATACGTGCAAGGTGTTTTGACGCAGTACCGTCATTGGAAATTCGGATATTTTAAGACTCGTCATCCAGGTAGCAAACTGGTTTGTTAACCTGTTTTCTGGAATTCGGGTATTTTGACAGGGACCCGAATATTTTGAGAAGACACGAAGCAGCCTACAAAATTTGTAATTTAAGAGGGTCTCATGTGCGTTTCCACATGCTACCAGGATTTATGCTGAACCCCTACCACTGGATGAGTTGGCCGTGCGGTTAGGGGCGCACAGCTGTGAGCTTGCATCCGAGAGATAGTGGGTTCGAACCCCACTGTCGGCAGCCCAAAAGATGGTTTTCCGTGGTTTCCCATTGTCACACCAGGAACATGCTGGGGATGTACCTTAATTAAAGCCACGGCCTTTCAAGAGAAGAAAAACTAGAATTTCCAACATTCTGAAGCAGATGTTACTGAAAGTAATTCATGTAAAATCAAGAAGTAATCCATTCATCAGTTTAACACACACAATTATTCTAATTATGATTCAGACACAAATTGTGCGATATAATATGTTATGAAAAATCACTGTCTAATCAGTTTGTCAGCTGACGTGTACCTTTCAAGCGGAAATTCCACGATGAAACAAATTACATTTTTCATCCAAGAAATCCAGCATAGCCAGTAAGTCCTTTTTTCGGTTTGCTGATGGTTAGTTTCCTTCCAAGTGGTTGTAAGGTCAGTATGTTGTTGATTGCATGATAGGACGGTCCTGTTTTGAGGACATTTTGCTCCTTCCACGGTTCTAACTCGTTGAATGATGGCGTTGCCTTGACTGAGAGAAGTTAGGCTCTTGAAATTGTTATCCAACACACAGTGCTAATATTAAGGCCTTAAATACTTTACATGGTGAAGTCAAAAAATCCCCAGGCACATTCATGATTAGAAAGAATGGTCGAAAATATTTAGTCTCTCGGATTATTTTCGCACTTTCTTCTGGAACCATTGTTGGCCACACGTAGTACCTAGTTTTGAAAACTAGTATGAACGTCATGTAAAGATGCTGTCAATAACGACTTACCATTTCGAATGGAATAGGTTTCGGAGGCATTCTGGCAACTGAAGTATCACTATGACGAACTATGCAATGGCTTTTAGTGCCGGGAGTGTCCAAGGACATGTTCGGCTCGCCAGGTGCAGGTCTTTCGATTTGACGTCCGTAGGCGACCTGCGCGTCATGATGAGGATGAAATGGTGATGAAGACAACACATACACGCAGCAGCCGTGCCAGCGAAATTAACCAATGATGATTAAAATTTCCTACCCTGCCGGGAATCGAACGCGGGACTCCTGTGATCATTTTTTTTTTTGCTAGGGGCTTTACGTCGCACCGACACAGATAGGTCTTATGGCGACGCCTGTGACCAAAGACCAGCACGCTAACAATTTAGACATGGAGCCGGACAAAGCGAACTATAATATCTATAAACAAGGTTTACACGCAGTTGAATTTCAACATATGGCAAAGGTCATATCTAATTCCACCAGAGGCACGGATTGACTTACCTTCTCCATGCCAAAACTCGTGGACTTAACACAGGTTTCGTCTTGTGCCAATCGTAGAACCTAATCTACTGTACCAGTTGACTTGCTATCTTTTCCATGCCATTGGCATGAGAGTTTACTATGTTCTCCATGAAAAAATCTCAATTTCAGTTGGTTTTTTTACTTACTATCTTTCCCGTGTCAGCGCCTCAGTTCATTTCATCCCAATTCCAGTGAATATCTTCTTGCGGACACTTTGACTGCGTCATTCCCTCCTTCGGGAGTACAATTAGTTTCAGTATATCATGGGGTCATTGTGAGCGATACTGATATTTTAAGTGTTCAGTCGTTTGCTACGCACTATAACGTAATACGCAAACAAGTCTGATCTCAAACAGTTACAAACCGAAGCATTATTTAAGCACTGAGTGTAACGTAAAGGACACTAACGTGCAAATCCATGTAATTTTTCATGATTGACTTCTTGATATTTGAATTTTTGTAATGAGAAAACATTTCTGTTATATGCTTATTAAGAACCATATTAATGCCTCGGGAAAGGAAATTATTTCAGGTTGATTCCTCGAGTTCAGTGACACGAGTCTTCCAAATGTTGAATAGATAATTTTATTGCCTTCATCTTGTAATTTGGTAGTTTAGCTTCTTCATGCATCAATGGTTCATACTGCTATATAATTCAAATTAGGTTCCTCCTATTCCTATGTTCGTTCTTTATTCCACTGAATCAAAATACTCAAATCTTTCTCAATATTGTGTACAGGGTAAGTGAACAGCGCCTATTTTTCGTGAATGCATTCAACCTGCTAGGATATAAATGGATCTCAGTCGATCTTATGCGACATCTTACAGAAATTTTATGTGCAATGCAGAAACCGTACAACAGGCAACGAGTGAGGTCAATTTTAAAAATGGGAAGAGGCAGTAGCCTACTTTCTTTCTTTCTTTCTTTCTTTCTTTCTTTCTTTCTTAATCTATTTACCCTCCAGGGTTAGTTTTCCCCTCGGACTCAGCGAGGAATCCCACTTCTACCGCCTCAAGGGCAGTGTCCTGGAGCTTCAGACTCTGGCTCGGGACATACAACTAGGGAGGATGACCAGTACCTCGCCCAGGCGGCCTCACCTGCTTTGCTGAACAGGGGCTTTGGTGGAGGATGGGAAGATTGGAAGGGATACTGTAGACAAGGAAGAGGGAAGGAAGCACCCGTGGCCTTGAGTTAGGTATCATCCCGGCATTTCGCTGGAGGAGAAGTGGGAAACCACGGAAAATCTCTTTCAGGATGGCTGAGGTGGGAATCGAACCCACCTGTACTCAGTTGACCTCCCGAGGCTAAGTGGACTTCGTTCCAACCCTCGTACAACTTTTCAAATTTCGTGGCAGAGCCGGGAATCGAACCCGGGCCTCCGGGGGTGGCAGCTAATCACACTAACCACTACACCACAGAGGCGGACAGAGGGAGTACTTACGCGTGGAAATGCCGGTATGCTGGTTACTTCAAAGAAACGACTTTGATTGTCATTTAATTTTAACGTCAATACTTCGTTGAATGCAAGGGTGTGGTGACAGAAGTGTGAAATGAAAGGTTCATATGCGGTAACTTATTGATTCTCCGGATATCCTACGGTTTCATTCGACCTGCTGACGGTATCTGTCTCCAGAACGGCTCCGTCCCTAAACATACTCGCAACTACGTCGTCTCCGACACGTACGTCTCAGATTTACTCCCTCACTGAATGTTGTTTTGGGCTCGTTGGATCCCTCGTTCGTACCTATTTGTAGTTTGATACATTCTCATCGTCTTTTGTCCGCTTGATTTGTATGTACTTGTTACCAAAACTCTGCAATTTTCACATTTCTAGTGTGAAGTTCTTGGTTATCCACTATTATACCTTCATGATAATCCACAATCTCAACATATTTATTCCATTAGCTACAAAACCAAAACTTCTCAACGAAACTATCCCGTCTCGTTCCAACGCTATAATGACTTTCGTGACCTGAAACAAAGGAAATCATCAGTCAACTTGATAGGCATATTGTTTTGTGTAATAATTTCATCAACAAAATTTGGCGATTTTGTTTGGTTCTTTATATCCTCCACTTATAAGATAGCTGCGTTTTCAAATCCGTTTCATCTATTTTTTGAACGTGGCATTCAGTATGGGATCGAATTTAAAGATATTTTTATGTCTCAACTCTGTGCTACCGAGCTCGATAGCTGCAGTCGCATAAGTGCGGCCAGTATCCAGCAATCGGGAGATAGTAGGTTCGAACCCCACTGTCGGCAGCCCTGAAAATGGTTTTACGTGGTTTCCCATTTTCACACCAGGCAAATGCTGGGGCTATACCTTAATTAAGGCCACGGCCGCTTCCTTCCAGCTCCTAACTCTTTCCTCTCCCACCGTCGCCATAAGACGTATCTGTGTCGGTGCGACGTAAAGCAACTAGCAAAAAAAAAAAAATACTCTGTGCTCTTCTAGGTAGAGAGGAGACCACTTATTTAATTATTGTGTTTATTAAATGTTACTGTATCGCACAAACTATTGTATATCCACCCCTATGTCTGTCGTTGGAGAATCGCGTATCTGATTGGTCTGAGAGGCCGTGTTCCTATGAATTAAAATATAGAAGTAGCATCACAGAACACGTCATAGCCTATGACTAAATACATAAATATATAAACATAGTTTTGTACAGTATCATCACATCAAAATTGATATAAAATGTATTTCAAATCGTGGCATAAACCATGGTACGTATGTGGTACACGGCAAACGTGCAGACGTGATAAATTACGCCATGCGATTACTACATTCGAGCAATCAATAAAGGCATAAAACCGGGTCATAAGGCTGTAGGATATAAGCAATATTTCGAACTGAGGACCTTGCTCTCCTAGTGAACAGACAGTTACAAGGCGCGAAGTTACACGCTTCGGCTAGCTGTGTGGAATTGTGTTGGGTAGATACCTAGCTTCTTAAAGCAGTGAAGGTTCAAGAACTCCTTCTCTTCTGTCTCTTAATTTTTTACTTTTTACTGTGGTAAGCGTCCTTTGTGAGGAAAATAATGGGAAACTACCTCACTTCTCATTTCTTTAGTACGCCTCTTCAGTGATACCTAGGTCATCCATGACAGCTGATGGCGGAGCTGTTGGGGATCCAACCAGCCTTCCGCCTGATGACTAAACGTACATACAAGCGTCCTTATGAAAATGTAACTTCCCTCAGCTCTCGGATACCCTTATGACGAAGTATTAATAAATATCGTTACTTAACCATCGACTACGGACAAATGCATTGTGTATGCCATTGTCAGCATTATGCTTAGCCCATTCAACCAAGTAATAGGTACATGCTCTTCTCATTGGGAATGGTTACAACTATCTGGGCATGATTCAATTAACGGTGGTCTGTGCGACGAAAAAAAACAGTCTACATATTCGAGTCATAGTTCTCAGACAGCTGTTAGGCCTGTGTATTCAGGTGATTATTATGTTATTGGCTTTACATCCCACTAAGTACTTTTTACGCTTTTTGGAGACGCCGAAGTTCCGGAATTTACCCAGCAGGAGTTATTTTACGTGCCAGTAAATCTACCGATACGAGGCTGGCGTATTTGAGCATCTTCAAATACCACCAGACTGAGCTAAAATCGAACCTGGCAAGTTGGGGTGAGAAGGACAGCGTTTCAACCGTCTGAGCTACTCATTCCGGCGTATTCAGGTGATGTGTACATGAATACGAGAGGCAAGGCCGATGCGTATAACAAGAATAATTTCCTGGACGAAGACTACCGACTGCGGCTCCGACATCATCTGAGTGGTTCATGGCACAATTACAACACAAATAAGAAAAGCTAGAAACACTACGAACTCCCTAAAGGAGCAATGCTTCTTATCAATCTAATTTACAGAGATCTTGCCTATTCTGGTTTGCTGAAAACGTGCTTTTGAGGAAAAAGTCAACAGTTAATGAAACAGTGTAAGTGGGAACCATATGTCTAAAAATGATTTTGTGTGGGATAAAACCCTAAAGCTGGGCTTCCATGATGCTGTTATAACATTTAATAAGGGAAATGCAGGACCCTCTCGTGGACTAAGGTGGGTGAATCCCCTGCTTGTCGTAAGAGGCGACTGAAAGGGGACCCTATGGGCTCTCAATATGGAAGCGTGGGTTGGAGATTGCGGGGCCCCGGCTGAGTGTGGCGTTGTTTCTATACACATGTACTTGTGGAATATCTCCTCTTCATTCTTTCCTATTTGACCTCACTTGGTGAACTGTTGTTCTTTCCCAACCCCGGCGGTGTTAGGCCTGGGTTGTATTTCATTTTCAAGCCCTTCGGAGTCCTTTCGTTTCTTTTGACAATACATTTCTCGAAAAATGTCGGGCTTCTCCGTTTTTACATTATGTTTAGTGTTAAGAGAGGATGATTGCCCAGTTGTACTTCATCTAAAACCAATAATCACCACACCACCACCACCACCACCGGATCCAACCAGAGCACAATTCAGTTCACAGGCTTCGCGCGTAGAACGTTCGACATATTAAAATGGAAGATAAAAAGGTATTTACGGTGAAAAATAATGCTAGAATGTTCATCAGAGCAGTCAAAATAAGTCTAGAAGGGTTATTTGTAATATACAATAGGGGTTATATGCTTTATTCAGGTAAGATTTATGAAGAACACTTTAAAGCGATTTTATCAGCTTTCGTACTTTTTCGCTTTTAAAATGCTATGTCAGGTAGAAAGTTGAAATAATTACCTAAAGTACTACTAAACATGTTGACGACTGAAAATAAAATTCATAAATATTAGTTGTTCAGATAATATTGAAACCAATTCAGTAGTGAAGTCAAATTTTTGTTTTTCAATATAGGAATGTTTCGAATTTGTAGGCACTTAAAAACGAAGAAATTAACAATGTTAGGCAATACAGACTTAGTAGAGTGCGTTTGATGCGGTATGTGATCATTATTACCATTCTTTTTTATCGTTGCGTATCACATGGGTTTACATGGGATTACAATAAGTGCATAAAATTTTTTTGCTAGTGCTCAACTTGAATATCTGAATACCAACCCAGCTTCTGGTCAACACAGAGCCAATGTCCCTGTAGAGGATAGAGAAATGTTGTCACCTTGTAACCCCACTAAGGATGTAGCTATTAAAACATTAGGTATTGTGTGGCATCCTAAATGTGATGAGTTTCAGTTTCAAATAAATTTGAAGAAAGCACCTAAGGAAGTCACTAAGAGAAGCATTCTCACTATCATTGCTTCCATATTTGATCCCCTTGGATTGTTAGGATGCGCCATGGTTATGTGCTAACTTATCCTGCAGTCTCTTTGGCAGTTGGAAATTAATTAGGATGATGCGTTAGAACCTTCATCTGAAATTATAGAAATCTGGAATGCTATTTAGAGTGGGCGTTCCTTTTACACCCTTAGCACGGTTCTATGCGTTGTTCATTATTACCTCCTTATTGCTGGTTTAGTCTTAGGAATATAAGTATCTCAAGCCACGTACCCTCACACACGTACACATAGAAGATATCTTCACGTTAGGTTATAAACTGGGCGTTGCATAAATACGAAAAAATACACATCCATTATAATTCAAAAGGAAATAGATAAAAACAATTTGATTTTGATCATTCTCAGTATTTTCCTTGCAGCCTTCCAGGTTACTTATTCTGAGTGCTGATGGATGCAATTAAAATACCTTCTGGAGGGTCACGTAAGAAAGAAAGGAGACTAGGAAACCATTTACAGAGCTGTCGGCAGTAGGGCTCGAGCCCACTATCTCCCGAATGCAAGCTAACAGCTGCATACCTTGAACCGTGTACCCAGCTCACTCGGTATTCCGATTAGAAGTGCTACTAATTTATATATTTCAGAGTCACGCGTTATGAAGAAGTCTTGCCCTGTCCACTGATCTAGTATATAAGTTATTACGGAAATTTTAAATACAAGATGAAGTATCATGATACCATTTGGTTTGCGCTGGTGGAATGCTGGACTGAGTAGCTCAGACAGTTGGGCACTGGTCTTCTGATTTCTATTCACCATCGTCTTTCACGCTCTTGAAATGATGGAGACCATGAATCTAAGAGCTAATGTAATCGCCGTTCCTTGCTTAGCGTTAAGATCTCAAGGCCAGAAGACAGATGACATTAATAGCTTGTTTAGATTCTGAATAACTTTTGTTCACAGAGTATCTGAGGACAAGAATAAACCACATGATGCGTAATATGATGCACGATGTTCCTCAAAATGGTGGTTGTACGGTGTTCGAGAAAGTGTTTGAATTTGTAATTGATGGGAGTACGAGATGAATAGGCATTATACATTTCAAACTGCCCAACAGTAACGCAGTTATCAGCGATCCGCTTTTAAATATTTTAAATGCATTGTTGACCAGCCTTAAGATATGGATTCAAAGAAGAGAAGTATCTCTACTTTCCTGTAGTATAAAACATGTGTTTAACACAGTTTTTAAATTCTTATTTCCAGATTTCAGTTGACCTGAAAGAAAAGTTCTTAAATATAAACAAGACGTATTGACAACCAAAATTAGAGTGATCTCATAGATTTATGACTCCAAGTTGCCTTTGATGTTGTTAATACCTTCTGATTTAGTTTTAGGAGCGATATTGTGCTCTTATAATATTATACCTGGCCGGCCCCATGATCTAAAGATAGCGGGAGTGCCACTTATCCCCATTCCCGGCCAGGTCAGTGATTTTTACCTAGATCTGAGGGTTTGCTTGAGGTCCTTTCAGTCCACGTAAAACGATGGAAGGCTTTCTGAAAGTGATTTACCGGCCCCTCTACAGAAAGCCAAGAATAACGGACAAAAGAATTCGTCGCGCTGACCGTGCATCACTTAGTAATCTGCAGGCCTTTGGGCTGAACACTGGTCGCTTGGTAGGCCAATGCCCTTCAGGTCTGAGCACTATGGGGTTTCTGTGTTTTTTTAATTATGTTATCTAGATTACTATTTTTTCAATTGTTCTGAACAAATGATTAGTAAATTAATGTTGAACCTTCCTAGTGTAATGTTTTATATACTTCACCCTAATCTCAAAATTAAATGGGGGAATTTATAATAAATATGCGATACATATAACGATGTTTCAGTGTTTCGTAAATATAATAGTGTCCATACACTTAAATGGATGCTGGATGATAATAAACTAATAATGTTGGTTTGACTTTTAATACATTCATACTCACATTTTCAGGTGTTAATACATACTGTATATATAATGCTGGTATAAAACCTGGAAACAGAACGAGTTTACGTGAAACTTAGAATAGCCTAAAGAATTATGGAATGATCAATGTTGGGGTTTACACGGATTGTAGGAAGATGGTGAAATGCCTGTGAGCCGACCATGTGGATCGTGTGAAAGACGAGGAGATATTGGCATTGGAATTGAGTCCTAGGGACCAAATAAGACCAAGTGCAAGACCACAGGACCGATGCGATTTTCGGAGGATAACTGAATTCAATGGTAGAGAACCACTTAAAACCATCCCAGAACATAGGAAGAACTAGAATACATAAGACTTGAACAGTTTAAACATTTCTATGGAATTGGCTGCTGCTGGTGATGATGATGATGATGATGATGATGATGCTATCACTCGCATCGCTGCTCATGTGGAATTTAATATCGAGAGTTAGGGAGGCATTGAATCACTTGTATGGAATTATTTACTCTTTCATTTCTCTTCGCGACTCTTTAGTTTCTGGTTAGAAACGTCTGACCTGAAACTGTCATCACAAAACTGTTAGACATTCCTATTTCAGAGAACGAGGCCAAGCCCACTGCATGAATCCTTTTGAATTTCTATTTCCTGAGATTTGTGGTTTACCCTCCACGCTTGTATAATAGCGAGCACCGTTGTCTCTCCATAGACCAGCACCCATGACTGCGTGACAAAGGTTTTACGGATCAAAGAAGCGGAGGAAATGGTGAGCATCACGGTACAATTAAATATTGTCCTTAACACAGAGAACAAAACGTACAACTTCATTGTCCCTTAAAAAGGGGTTTACACTATAGCCGGTTTCAGAAAGTATGCTTCAGGAAGTTTGTAATATATTTAGTACCACTGAGAGTGATAAGAAAACAAAGGGCCACAAATTTAGGTGGTAGTAGTTCAGGCTTATTAGTTATGGGATCCATGGATTGGCTACATCCAGTTACAGAGTGGCGGGTGTTTCAAGGAACCCTTACAACGCTTGCAATGCAACTCAGACGCTTACATTTATAAAGGGGCCATCATGTGATTGCACCATTTACAATAATGTTAACAATGGGAATAATTTTAGTCCGTCAAATTGACATAACACCATAAGACGGCACGAAATATAGTCTATTTAAGACCACACAGCATATTAATATCAATTTAAAGTAAGATGCGCCGCGTGAAACCTAAATATTCATTCGAATAGCCCATAGCGGGTGACATCTGATTAGCGTATTCCTGGGAGTAGTGCCAGACTTCCAGCTCATATCCCGGCAAATAAGAAATAAATTGCAAGGCAATCGTAGGTTAATAGCTAGAGCATAGGTTGTGATTTTGGTGCCCACTGGTGTCCGGTTAGTCACTTTTTTCTATGATTAACATCTTCGTGGCATGAACTATACAAGGGAAGGTTCTCATCTTTGGCAAGAAGAAAGGAGGTGATTCGGGAGGTTATACGCAAGACATAAAAGCCAAGTTCAGTCCAATTTCTCTCCCATTGTTTTACAGTTGTATGCTGCTATCAGCAATTGCGAATCCAGGCTTGCTTCTGATGACGCTAGAGTAACTGTCAGTTATAATATACCAAGTTTACGCGTAAGTGTGAATAATGGTTGCGTACAAGACATTTTCGTACTTCAATCTGCAGCCACATTGTTGATGGGTGCGGCTCTTGTAACAGTGTCTACGCTGGGCCGGGCGAGAAACAACGTCACAGCAATATTGTTTGAAATGACTTCCGTCGACACGCTAGAGACAACGCAATACGCAAGGTAGTTTGAGTAAGAGGTAGGGATCACGCGCATGTCTCCACACCACGCTTGGCCGTCGATGACGTCACGCGAACCCTCAGCGCCTTGTATTCTGCATGAGGTAGGCTAATACACAGCTGTAAGCTATTCTGTTTTAGCCACAAGTTAGAGATAAGAGAACTTCATTTATATTTTAACATCACCTCGCAAAAGGCATTGCACTTCACTATTACAGTAGAGTAATAATAGATCAAAAAATACAGTGTGAATCCAGCTGCATTTCTGAAGTATTTCGATCTGTATAAAAGGTTGTAACAATGCTAAGACTGTGATCGCAGTGGAATGACCATTCCATATGTTCATGTTCTCAACACCTATGATAACAATAACAAGGGGCTCTAATTGTTACAGTTACAGACGCGAACATTAAAGCTTGATGACTGCAAGAAATATGTCCGTTGTTACAAGCAGTATTGGGAAACTATATACACTATCAACAATACAAACAGCAAATGTTAGGAAACTGGCCACAACACAAGCAGTACAGTAAATGTTCTCCAAGTGCCAGGCACTGACAAATTCCACGTTAACATTAGATAGGCCATATAAATTAATGAGCCTGCATATTAACATTCTTAGCACTGGTTTCATATAAAACAATAAAATGCCTTTCATAAAAAAATAACAGGTACTTTATACACAAAGTGTAACGCTGATATTAAAAAAAGGAATATCAAACACACTTATCCCTAGCATCAATGGAATTTCTTTGCTTTTCTTCTTTCTATATCGGGATTTTATTAACTGAAAGACAGTCTCTTGAATGTCTTACTTTTGTTTAAAGTGCCCATTCGAATAAAAGAACGGCTTCTCACGAAGCAACTTGCAAACTCATAAATTTCGGGGAATTCCTTCTTCAGGATATCCGTAAGGTTTGTGATGATGTTAGAAACCTCTTTCAGTTCTTTCCCGTGGTAAAATTGAAACTACCGAGCTTGATAACTGCAGTCTTTTAAGTGCGGCCAGTATTCAGTATTCGGGAGATAGTGGGTTCGAACCCCACTGTCGGCAGCCCTGAAGATGGTTTTCCGTGGTTTCCCATTTTCACACCAAGCAAATGCTGGGGCTGTACCTTAATTAAGGCCACGGACGCTTCCTTCCCACTCCTAGCCCTTTCCTGTCCAATCGTCGCCATAAGACCATTCTTTGTCGGTGCGAAGTAAAGCATCTTGCAAAGAAAATGGACCTCTTTTTGAAATTTAATTTCCACCCCTTGTAGTTTGACCTGTTTTCTCTCCGTAATTGTTTTCTATATCGAGGTTCTTCTTCTTTACCCTAAAAGCTACAATATAACCTGTGAAGTTTTCAAGCAGCTCATCACGATCCTTGGTTTCGCGACTGTCCTCGAGCTGTTTTACTAGCTCTTCAAGGGCTTTAACGAACCCTTGCTCATCTTCCGGTAAATAATAGGATGTTGTGGGCTCAACGCTGGCCTTAGACTGGCACACGATATCCGAGTTTTGATCGAGTTCATCAGTAGCATGTAATATATTTGGGCGTAATGTTTCATAATCTTTCGAAGAACAGATGGAATTTCTTATCGCCTCGGAAGCATTGAGGCTAAGAAGCAATGATCTCACCTTTCGCAATCATCAATCAATCAATACTGATCTGCATTTAGGGCAGTCGCCCAGGTGGCAGATTCCCTATCTGTTGCTTTCCTAGCCTTTTCGCGTCACAGCTGTCGGAAGAGGATGGTCATAAAGCCTTCCGAACCCTCGAAGCTAAGAAAGATAGGTTTCGCTAATGTCTTGATTACTTCTGTCACCATTCATTTAGGTCAGTGGCTTTAGGGAATACATGAAAGTGTATGTTTCGTTCCTTCGCGTGCCTGTTATGATTTGTGCAGCCTGCAATGGCATGACAAAGCATATTGAAAAGTGTACCCTATTACTGCTTTTTACGTTTTATCACATAAAATAAACACACGCGGTTTCTTATACACCACAGATATGTTACTATCGTGTATAATTAGCACATAGCTTCTGCGTGTACAGCAATTCTTATTCGAACTACCTCTACCTCATTCAGAGCAGATTCAACGCGAAGGTCCTGCGTGACGTCACAGCTCTGCTTGCTACTGCGCACCTCTCTCGTGATCCCTACCTTGTATTCTACGTACCTTGGCAATACGATGCTCGTTCTCCTTCAGTTTGATAAACTATAATTAACAAACAGTAGGACCATACTTCTTTGGCTTATTATCCTATTTATCATCGCCCCAGTCTCATTGGCTGAACGGTCAGCGTACTGGCCTTCGGTTCAGAGGGCCCCGGGTTCGATTTCCTGCCGGGTGAGGGATTTTAACCTTAATTGGTTGATTCCTACGGCGCGGGGGCTGGGTGTATGTGTTGTCTTCATCATCATTTCATCCTCATCACGACGCGCAGGTCGCCTACAGGAGTCAAATAGAAAGACCTGCACCTGGCGAGCCGAACCCGTCCTGGGATATCCCGGCACTAAAAGCCATACGACATTTCATTTCATCGCCCCAGTCAACCTCCTGTATTTTTCCATAGAGGAGAGGCTAATCTTGGATATCTTCGTTGCGCCTCCAAATACCGTTTTATGACAACGTTGAAAGGAGAAATACTGCCCCGCATCACATAATATCACTTAGAATGAAAATTCGTTGAGATACAGTCGTTCATACAATGCTGAACCTTAGACGACAGAACCTATCCGGTTAGAGTTCTAAGCTGTAATATATCACATACCGGTTTGTCAAGGCGCAACGACGATATTCAACATGGACTAATAAGTTGAAAATCTAAAGTTTTTTCCTATTTGTTTTACGTTGCACCGACACATAGCCTATAGGTCTTATGGCGACGATGGGATAGGAAAGGCCTAGGAATGGGAAGGGAGCGGTCGTGGTCTTAATTTAGGTACAGCCCCAGCATTTGCCGGGTGTGAAAATAGGTAATCACGGAAAACCATCTTCAGGGATGCCGACAGTGAAGTTAGAACGCACTATCTCCCGGATGCAAGCTCACAGCTGCGCGCCCCTAACCGCACGGCCAACTTGCCCGGTAATCTAAAGTTCAAAGTGGTCGTGAAAGGTAAATATTCAATTAGTTAACATGACTACAAGGAATCGCGCGAAAGTAAGGTAATAACACATTTTAACATTGACAACTATTTAACTGTCGTACGATCCAAGAATTAGCACAGAATAAAATAAAATGTGCATTCTAGCACTGGCACTGATTTCATTGGCTCCTAAGAGATAAGTTATCACTGAGGCTGTAAAGTTCGCTTCTCGTCCAAACTAACATATAAGAAAATGTATAGTGATTCATTTCAGGTGATAAAGAGTACTGAAGGACTCACTAGGCTTCGCAGAGCTATTACCATCAGGGTCGGGTGAGAATTAGAATTGTTTAAAGCAAGGTGGACAGGAACGTGATGAGCCTGGTTCAAGTAATTACAAGCAATGGCACAGAAAATTAAGGCAGTGTTTCTCAATCTTTCCTGGGGTTCCCTCAGGCTTCCAGTATTTGTGAAATACTGAAAATGAAAACCTACAACCTGTTTTCCAGTTATTGACCGGGTCAGGGATGTAATGAATGAAACATATATAGGCTGTTATTACAATGGGGTCGCCACTCCCAAGGTGATTTTTATTAATGAGTGATAAATGCGATGAAATGATAACGGAGAGTGTTGCTGGAATGAAATTTGACAGGGAAAACCGGAGTACCCGGAGAGAAACCTGTCCCACCTCCGCTTTGTCCAGCACAAATCTCACATGGTGTCACCGGGATTTGAACCACGGTATCCAGCGGTGAGAGGCCGACGCGCTGCCGTCTGAGCCACTGAGGCTCTTGTGAAATACTGCCATAGTAAATAACGTGACTGCAATAAAGTGCTAATTTTAATGGATAACAACTATTTTTAAACTTAAAATAATCATTAATATATTTTTCTTATTTTACTACCGACATATGAAATGTAAAAATTAACAATATTTTAAACTACGTAAAAGTAAGTTCAGAGCTTTCCTTGTTAAAAATTGAGTTATTAATGTAATTTAAGGGTGGAAATGAAAACTGAATTTAATGGAGAATCGGAGCCTTTCTTCTCATGATACGTAGTAATTTATTATCGTTAAAATGTACTACAGGTACTCTAATCTGTTAACATACGCTGACAATACAAAGTAATTTGCGAATACGTTTTCGTCACTATCGTATATCATTAACGTACACAACATAGACATAGACAAAATAGACAAAATAATGGTACCCCTTCAGACCTCTCTATGAAATCCAGTGGTACGCTTGCCCTCGATTGAGAAACACTGATCTAGAGGTCTCGCGGTCACGTTCTCAAGTGGAAAGAAAACCGTTTAGGCAAATGGAGAATGAGCTGTGTTTCTAAAGTAGGTGAAACATTTACTTGGAACTTATTTTCGCTACTTTATTATCAGAAACTGAGAGCCTCCGTGACTCAGGTGGCGGCGCGCCGGCCTCTCACCTCTGTGTTCCGTGGTTCAAATACCGTCCACTCCATTTGAGATTTGTGTGGGACAAAGTGGAGGTAGGACAGGGTTTTCTGCGGGTACTCCGCCTTTCCCTGCCATCTTCATTAATCATTGCCCCAGAGGAGTGCGACCGGCTTCGGCAGCCGGCACAATTCTCATCCTCGCCACTAGATGGGGGCTTCATTCATTCCATTCCTGACCCGGTTGAATGACTGGAAACAGGCAGTGGATTTTCATATTCATCAGAAACTGATCCGTAAGTTTAGTCAGATAGACAAAGTCCGGCTGGTGGCCGTAATCGTTAAGTCTCTGTGATCTAACACCGTGTTTAGGCGGTCAAAGTTCCGATGGCGGAAAATATTTACCATCAGACTGTTGGCCAGCAGGGTAGGAGAAGTGTCGTGGTATGCAATTTCTAATCACTAGAAAAAGTCTGAATTAAGTTTCAATAATAATAATAATAATAATAATATAGGCTTTACGTTCCACTAACTACTTTTACGGTTTTTGAAGACGCCAGGGTGCCTGAATTTAGTCCAGCAGGCGTTATTTTACGTGCCAGTAACAACCGGACTGAACCAGGATCGAACCTGCTAAGTTGGGGCCAGAAGGTCAGCGCCTCAACCGTCTGAATCGCTGAGCACGGCGATTCAATTTTAAACCTCTACACAGTGCTCATGCGAAGTGAGGGCTTGTGAAGCTGTTGATGGTGATTCGTCCGTCGAATGGAGACGTTAAGCCTTGAGCAGACCCCTTGTTATTATTCGACAGGAGTAGGCTACTTTGCCGACATCGGGTTTCACTCTCTCGCTACCTCATTATCATCATCAAATCACACCCAGATTAGCAGGCTACTCATGGGAATCAAATAGAGGGTTTTGCACCTGTCCTCGGACGCTCCCGGCATTAAAGTTATGCGCTGAGTAAATAAATAAATAAATAAATAAATAAATAAATAAATAATGCCTTCAGGTAAGCGACTCGATGTTGGAAACATCCTGGAGATATGAGCTACGAATTTTAGGTAAATAAAATATAATAACGTACGAGAATAAATTTATTTATTCCTAAAAATTACAATCCTTTTCTTAATCATCGTTATCCGGTCGATTAGATTAACAGTTTGCCTTTATCTACCACTACGAGCGCTAATGTTAGTGAATGCAATGTTTCACTAAAGCACCACTACGTTAATTGTTTGCTAATTGCTTTACGTCGCACCGACACAGATAGGTCTTATGGCGACGATGGGTCAGGGAAGGAAGGAAGGAAGCGGCCGTGGCCTTAATTAAGGTACAGCCCCAGCATTTGCCTGATGTGAAAATGGGAAAGCACGGAAAACCATTTTCAGGGCTGCTGACAGTGGGGTTCGAACCTACTATCTCCCGAATACTGGACACTGGCCGCACTTAGGCGACTGCAGCTATCGAGCTCGGTAGCACCACTACGAGGGCTAATGTGAGTCAATGCAGAGTTTCACTTAAGCCCTTATAACTACATTCCGTGTGGGCATTTTTCAGAAACTAAAAATTACGCACGAGGGTATTAAACCAAGGAATACATTACAGAAATCATTTTGTAAATAATTTAATTTGGCTAGGATTTGAATTTTTAAAAAAACGAGTAAAGAAACAAGCGATTTTAGAAGTGGTTTTCGAAATTTGTTTCTTTAGTTTGATAGAGTTATCCAAGACACAATCTGAAACCTTTCTGGGCTCTTTAGCCCTTCAACTTTCGGCACAATTGAGGAAATTGCGTTTTTCGTAGTATAGGGACCCGTACTTTGCTAAACAACGTTTTCAACACTCATATCGGAGAGACAGACCGTGCAATGCTGAAATTTCTCATTAAAAAAACCCATCGCACTACAGCCCTTGAAGGGCCTTGGCCTACCAAGCAACCGCTGCTCAGCTCGAAGGCCTGCAGATTACGAGGTGTCGTGTGGTCAGCACGACGAATCCTCTCGGCCGTTATTCTTGGCTTTCTAGACCTGGGCCGCTATCTCACCGTCAGATAGCTCCTCAATTCTAATCACGTAGGCTGAGTGGACCTCGAACCAGCCCTCAGGTCCAGGTAAAAAACCCTGGCCTGGCCGGGAATCGAACCTGGGGCCTCCGGGTAAGAGACAGGCACGCTACCCCTACACCACGGGGCCGGCTGAAATTTCTCATAGCTCTCTGGAATTAAGACTGTACCCGGCGGTACACCTCTACACCGTTTATTTAAAAGTTGCGCCAGCTGAAACTCCTCTTCTGGAGGAAGGTTGAACTTTATCTATTCTATTAATTCTCTACTTTCTCAGAAGATGTCACCACGTGGAAAATTTTGAGTTTGTGAACTGTGTCATTTTCGACGTACTTTTGTTTTGCTTGTATTAAGAAGTGTGAACTTTCTCTTCTAGAGGACACTACTGTAGATCAACAATAGTGCAACCTAGTGCGGAGTCAAAGAACTATTTTGTTGGAGAAAATTTAATTTCAGGAGTTTGTTCTTTGTTAAATTTCTTTCTGTCATTGTTTAAGTTGGCAATATTTACCCCTTTCTTCCCCTTGCTTTGAATGTATCCAATCACGAATTTCTTCAATGAATTTCTGACCAATCAGGGGTATCTTCCCCCATCTTGTATCTGTTGCGGGGTCCTACCCAATAAAATCTTTGTGGGAGGGTGTTTTCTTTCCCCTAACGCCTAGAATTTTCTGCGAGAGTATTTAAACTGCTGATTTTAGGGTCTCCGGGCCACTTCTGTTCCATCTTTCAGTGTATTAAGTACATAGCAGGAGGCGGGAAGCGCCTCTTTCCTCGGCAGCGATCTACTACCAGGTAATGGCCTATTAATATCTTCTTTTCTTGCTAGGTCGGCAGTTTAACTCTCGCGGCGGGTTCGAAGCGTTTTCCATCATGTAACCTTTTCCTAAAATGTAACTACTCTTTTCTTCTATTCTCTTGTAAAGCTACATTATGGGATAGAGAGTGCTAACCCTCTCGAGTTCCCACTCACATCGTCTTGAGGTGAACTTATTTTTCTCAACCAATTCTCCCGTAATGTAATGTAAATTGCCTTTAAGTCACCTCTGTAGTATGGGATTAGCCCTTGTATTAACGGCCTAGTGCCAAGTAGGTCTTAAGCAAAGTGTATTAGGAGTGCAAGTTCGCCTCCTCTCAAGTTGTATTTTAGAGGTCATGTATTAATCTTTTCTCACCTAATAGACCTCAGTAGGTTGGGTATTTTACCCCTGTGTATATGTCCTTTGAGGACAACTTGAAAGTTGAGTTTGGTGTGGCCTGGGAGAGGCTTAACTTTAAGAGCGAGTGGCTCTTTTCTAAAACTGAGAGTTGTATGCCTCGAGGAGGCTTTGCTGTGTAATTTGGAGCAAGGGCTCCAGGGTTTGAGTGGGGTCTTCTGCCCCTTTTTTTGAAATTGGTATATCGTAAAGTTGAGCTAGTTGCTCAAGAATTGTGTTTTCAGGGCTCGAAGCCCAAATTCTTTAATCCCTGTAATTGTACATTTCAAGTTGTATTTCGGCTACTAAGTACCTGTTCTATTTGTTGTTACCTAATTTTGAAAAGAAAATATAACCTTGTTAAATTTTAAAATTTAATTTCTCTTTAGTAGCTTGAGACCTATTCACCACCCAGCACCTTCTTTCATGCTTAACTACCACAAAAACTCGGTAACAAGTGGTAGCAGAGCGTGGTTGAATGGGTCTCAATTTAGCCCCTTTTGACGGCTAAACATTGCTTTGATTCGAACTCTAACAATTTTCTCAGTTGCTGGAATTTTTTGAGTTTTTCAAAATTGTTCTGTCATCATGCCCGGCCCTCGCGATGTTCTCCTCCTTAACTACTTGCGCAAAGAGGAGTTGATATATGAGTTAACTATCAGAAATGTTCAATCTGGAGGCACGGTTGCAATAGATACTAACAAGCTTAGAGAGTCCCTTGATTTGCCCATTTCCATCCCCAATTTGGGAGAGAAAGAAATTGATGACTCTCTTTCCACGATTGTCGAGAATATTACTGGGCTAGCATCGGTAGTCAGCTTTTTTGATGAAAACGATCCATCTCCTAATCAAATTAAGCGTGTGCAAGGCAGGCTGTATCACTTTGCAAATAGAGTTAATGATCTATTGTCTCTAAAGGTGAATGACGTTCAGAGGAAGCAAGCTAATACGCTCCTTGAAACTATTTCTGAATTGTCTAATAAGGTCACTCAATTGCTAACCGGCGAAGCTCCTCCCAAAACTGATCAACCCGCCACGGTGAATGTAGGTAACGAGGAAGAGCCTCCTCAGGGAGAAGTCAATAGGATTACCGTTGCTGCTCAAACTATCTCTGCCCCATCGAACAACGAATCTGAACGCCGTGCGTCATTGAGTAACATCCGCTCTGAATTAACTTCTTTGCCCTTGAAACCTTTAACGACTATGACACCTGGGTTCAGCAGCTTGCCTCATCCATTGGCAATGTTGCTTAGAGGTATCTCTAAGTTTTCCGTCAACACCACCAGTGACGTAATTTCATTTTTAAGATTTCTAGTGGAATTTCAGGATCATGCTCTTGTTTTTTCTCTTTCGCCATGTCAAATTTTGCAAATTATCTATCCGTATGCTATTGGTATTCTCTCTGATAAAATCGTAAGAGCCATTGCCGAGCAATCATCTATTGAGGATTTCCATGCCCATTTGCTAGCTAACTTCATCCCGGCTAGGGCCAGGTCCTCCCTGATTCAGAAGTACTATTACCGTGTACAGCGCTTGGATGAAAACTTGGCTGATTTCATACAAGATATCAAATTCTACACTAGGGTGTTTGCTCTTCACTTCCCTGAGGATCAAATTGTACAAGCTATTGTGGAAGGCATATCACCATCTTATAGATCATACTTGTGTTTTGCGGTATGCCCGCAAACTTTCTCTGAACTTGAAGCGTTGGCCGTCTCAGCGGAAGGAGTTAGATACGCCGATTCTTTGCGTGTAGCGAAAGAACCCCCGCCTTCCTTTAGTAACACTCGGCCTCCACCTCGCCGATCAGTCAATCTCCGTAAATGTTATGCTTGCGGGTCGCCTGACCATCTGCGCAACAAGTGTCCACTGATCAAGCCAAGTGGGACTAGGAATGGAGCTGGCTCATCACAAGGCTGCTTTAAATGTGGGGCTTTCTCACATATCGCCAAGAATTGCCCAAACTCAAATAGCACCCCCTCCTGCTCAACTTCTGGTGCAAATTCCAGCTATTCCAATAATAAAAAGTGACTAGCGGCTTCGGCTGAGTCGACTAATTCTGCTTTCCAAGGCTCAGCCCCGGGCAAAAGGGTCGAGAATTCAGGGAATGAGCAATCTTCAAATTCTTTTTTTGAATGCCCCAGAGAGTGTCTTAGGATTGCGGCGGATACCCCCGCACCTGTTCCTTTTCTTAAGATTGAGTTAAATAACGAGCCTATAACAGCTCTCTTAGATTCAGGCAGTGTTTGCTCCATTATTTCGGCTGATTGGTATTCTAAATTGAAATCTGTTTGTAAACTCCCTGACTATGTCTCTTCTCCTGTTCAATACGTTTCGGCTAATTCATCTCCATTAGAAATTCTAGGTTCCTTACTGGTCAAAATTCGTGTTTATAAGTTTACATGGAAAGTTAAATTGTTTGTGGCCAAGCAATTGTCTTGCCCCATTATATTGGGAGCTGACTTTATTTCTCACACTGGTCTTGTGCTCGATCTCCGGTCTAGGTCATGCACATTCAAATTTGCTTCTAGTTATAAAATCCCACTATTAAAGTGTAATTCTGTATCATGTTCATCTATTTCGCCTACCCAGGATGAGATGTTGTTAGACCTTAGACATCTACCTGAGGAGCAGGCTGATAGTATTCGCAAACTGTGTCAGTCGTTTCCCGAGGTGTTCTCTGATACTCTTGGTGTTACTGACCTTATTGAATACAAAATTGAGGTCACGGACTCGATTCCTGTCCGTTTTCCACCGTATAGGCTATCTCCACCTAAAATGAAGGCTCTGAAAGAAATCATCGATCAGATGTTGAAGGATGGTATTATTAGGCCCTCTAAGTCAGCGTATTCTTCGCCTATTTTTCTAGTCCCGAAACCCCAAGGAGGCTTCAGGCCTGTCATTGATTACAGGGCTCTCAATCGGAAGGTGGTGTTGCAATCTGTGCCCCTTCCCGACCTTCATTCTTGCTTTTCATGGTTTCGTAAGGCCAAGTTCTTCACCATCTTGGACTTGAATCAGGCCTATAATCAAATTCCCCTTGCCGAAGAGTCTAAACATCTTACAGCGTTTGCCACGGACTGGAACTTATACGAATACAACCGCGTGCCTTTCGGGCTCCCCACGGGGGCAGCTGTGCTCACTAGGCTACTAGATAGGGTCTTTTCCGACATCAAATTTGAGTACTTATATCACTACTTGGATGATGTCGTCGTATTTTCCGAGACCTTTGAAGAACATCTAGATCATCTGCGAGAAGTTCTCGATCGCCTTCGTAAGGCTGGGTTAACTGTTAAGTTGTCCAAGGTTGCCTTTGCTAAGCCCTCAATGTCATTCCTAGGGCATATTGTGTCACCCGATGGGGTAGCTGTCGATCATTCTAGAACACAGGCCATCCGTGATTTTAAACCTCCTAAGGACATCAAAGGTATCGCTAGATTCATTGGTATGGTGAATTTCTTCAGGAAGTTTATTCCTAATTTTGCTAATAGAGCGGCGCCCTTAAACCTTCTTCGTAGGAAAGGCATCAAATTCGAGTGGGGACCTTCTCAACAAGCCGCTTTCGAAGATCTTAAATTAGCTCTCTGTAATGCCCCTGTACTTGCTATGCCTGATTTCTCGAAGAAATTCATCGTCCAAACGGACGCGTCGTCGTCAGCTGTAGCTGCAGTCCTTCTTCAAGAGACTGAACTAGGGAGGCGTCCCATCGCCTATGCATCTAGGACTCTATCGGTTCAAGAAGCCAAGTATTCCATCTATGAGCTCGAAGGGTTGGCAGTCTTATTCGCCTTAGAAAAGTTCCGTCTCTATCTGGAACATGTCAAATTCGACCTGGAGACAGATAATCAAGCCTTAAGCTGGGTCTTAGGTAGGCCGCGTCGTACTGGTCGTATAGCCCGTTGGGCCATCCGTATTTCTGCCTTCCAATTTGATGTACGACATATCAGAGGTACCGAAAATGTTGTTGCCGATGGACTCAGCCGTATGTTTCATAACGACGTAGAGACCCACGAACCGGTCGACAGTTCATCACCTTCCGAGTCCATACTATCTGGTGTTAATGCCATCTTAACAGATGCTCCCATGCTCTTTAGGGATATCGAGAAATACCAACGTGAAGATCCGACGCTGGCTCCGATAATGGAAACCCTTTCTTCTGGGGAGCATGTCGTCCCTTATGTTCTGAGGAATGGTGTTTTATGTTGCCCTTCGAGGCATGACAAGATGATGAAAGTTGTCGTTCCAGCTGTTCTCGTGCCTATGATCTTCAAATACTATCATGAGACCCCATTGGGGGGGCATCTTGGAATCTTTAAAACCCGTGAAAAGATTCGTGAAATGTTCATCTGGAAAGGTATGGACGGTGAAATTCGTGAACTTGTAAAAGCCTGTAAATCTTGTTTGCTTAGTAAACCAACCATGTCCACTAAGGTAGGCCTTTTGTCTTCTCATCAAGCATCGCGCCCCATGGAACGCCTGTATATTGATTATGTAGGACCCTTCCCCCAGTCGAAGGGAAATGCCAACAAATTTATCCTTGTATGTGTAGATGGTTTTACTAGATTTTCCTGGTTATTTCCGACTAAGCTGGCTACCGCTCTGTCCACCATTACCTGCTTAAATTCTATTTTTGCTTCTTTTGGTCCGTGTCAATATATTGTATCTGATAATGCTAAGGCTTTTACATCTAATTTATTTCGTAAATTCTGTTTTGACTTATCAATATCTCATGTAACTACTTCTGCTTATTACCCGCAACCATCTCTGGCTGAACGAGTTAACCGTAATCTCAGGTCCGCTCTCATTGCTTATCATCATGAAGATCCTTCCAGGTGGGACACGTCCCTGCATTGGTTAGCTTTTGCTTTGAATTCGGCGGTTCATGAATCTCACAAGTTTACTCCAGCTTCTTTGATGTTCAAGTTTGTTCCCAACTCGCCGCTCTCTAACCTCTGGTCTCTGAGTGACATTCTGCCCGAGACAATAGACCCGGACAACATCAAAGATCTTTGGAAGAAGGCTAAAGCCAATCTTAAAGTGTCTCATGAAAAGGTTAGGGAAAGGTATGATCGTGGACGGAGACCCACCCCTTTGAAGGTAGGTGACCAGGTTATGGTCAAAAATTTTGTTCCCGCGGGCAAGCTTGCCCCCAGATTCCATGGGCCTTGTATCATTCTCGATTTTCTTACGCCGGTTACTTTATTGTTAAGTAATCCAGCCACCGAGAGGATATTTAGAGTTCACCTGTCCCAGGTGAAACCGGTGTAATTTCTGTGTTAACTTGCTTCATATTATTTTGAAAGGATATGAAGGTTATATATTTTTTTTTTTTTTGAGTTTTACTTTTAAGGCATTCTGCACTACCTATAATATTTTGTTTCAGATGTAAGCTTTTTGTAAAACCTGTCCCGACCCGTTAAACTGCCATTCTGTCCTTGCCACGGCCATTACCACGCTCCCGTCTCCTGCTCCACCTTACACTGTGGCTTCATAATGTTTAATGCAATGGGTATCTACACGCCGCTGGCCCCTCAACCTCTCCATAAAGCCTGTACCCTCAAAGAAAATGATTGTCCAACACAATTCTGCCGTCTAACTTTAATGTTTCAGCGCCCCCGCAGCCGCGCAGCGCCGTGCAGCGACTGGGGAGGGGGATGGGCCCCCTCCTCTCCAGCGAGGACGACATGTGCACGGCGAGCCGGAGCTCACCTCCCGGCCAAGGCTGATGTGCGGCGCACGACCTGCTACATGCCCGCAGCCTGTATCTGTTCACCGCGGGCGCGGCGTACTTCAACACCTCTGCTCCCCTCATAGTGCGGGCGAGCGGTATCTCAGGGTACTTGAGGGGTCCGAGCGGCCTCCGTTGGACGCAAGCTGCAACGGCCGGTCCGGCCATTCGACTCAATCTACATCAACTACATGGACAGTCACCATAAGCAATAATTACATTTGGGAATTTAACAACAATATTTGGTGGACATCGCAAAACTTTTCTTCACTTTTAAGCATTAAAAGTTTATCTTCAGAAATTCAAATTCTACAAACTTAAAGACTTTCATTCACCTGCAACAACAACATTTTGAAACTGAATTAAGAAATCTTGTAAATGCCTCTGCTATCTATCTTCGTATCAACATCATTACTTGGACTTTGTTTCAAACTGATTTCATGTGTCACCCCTGGAGGAACTTTTGGGGGGGGAGGTCTGTACCCGGCGGTACACCTCTACACCGTTTATTTAAAAGTTGCGCCAGCTGAAACTCCTCTTCTGGAGGAAGGTTGAACTTTATCTATTCTATTAATTCTCTACTTTCTCAGAAGATGTCACCACGTGGAAAATTTTGAGTTTGTGAACTGTGTCATTTTCGACGTACTTTTGTTTTGCTTGTATTAAGAAGTGTGAACTTTCTCTTCTAGAGGACACTACTGTAGATCAACAATAGTGCAACCTAGTGCGGAGTCAAAGAACTATTTTGTTGGAGAAAATTTAATTTCAGGAGTTTGTTCTTTGTTAAATTTCTTTCTGTCATTGTTTAAGTTGGCAATATTTACCCCTTTCTTCCCCTTGCTTTGAATGTATCCAATCACGAATTTCTTCAATGAATTTCTGACCAATCAGGGGTATCTTCCCCCATCTTGTATCTGTTGCGGGGTCCTACCCAATAAAATCTTTGTGGGAGGGTGTTTTCTTTCCCCTAACGCCTAGAATTTTCTGCGAGAGTATTTAAACTGCTGATTTTAGGGTCTCCGGGCCACTTCTGTTCCATCTTTCAGTGTATTAAGTACATAGCAGGAGGCGGGAAGCGCCTCTTTCCTCGGCAGCGATCTACTACCAGGTAATGGCCTATTAATATCTTCTTTTCTTGCTAGGTCGGCAGTTTAACTCTCGCGGCGGGTTCGAAGCGTTTTCCATCATGTAACCTTTTCCTAAAATGTAACTACTCTTTTCTTCTATTCTCTTGTAAAGCTACATTATGGGATAGAGAGTGCTAACCCTCTCGAGTTCCCACTCACATCGTCTTGAGGTGAACTTATTTTTCTCAACCAATTCTCCCGTAATGTAATGTAAATTGCCTTTAAGTCACCTCTGTAGTATGGGATTAGCCCTTGTATTAACGGCCTAGTGCCAAGTAGGTCTTAAGCAAAGTGTATTAGGAGTGCAAGTTCGCCTCCTCTCAAGTTGTATTTTAGAGGTCATGTATTAATCTTTTCTCACCTAATAGACCTCAGTAGGTTGGGTATTTTACCCCTGTGTATATGTCCTTTGAGGACAACTTGAAAGTTGAGTTTGGTGTGGCCTGGGAGAGGCTTAACTTTAAGAGCGAGTGGCTCTTTTCTAAAACTGAGAGTTGTATGCCTCGAGGAGGCTTTGCTGTGTAATTTGGAGCAAGGGCTCCAGGGTTTGAGTGGGGTCTTCTGCCCCTTTTTTTGAAATTGGTATATCGTAAAGTTGAGCTAGTTGCTCAAGAATTGTGTTTTCAGGGCTCGAAGCCCAAATTCTTTAATCCCTGTAATTGTACATTTCAAGTTGTATTTCGGCTACTAAGTACCTGTTCTATTTGTTGTTACCTAATTTTGAAAAGAAAATATAACCTTGTTAAATTTTAAAATTTAATTTCTCTTTAGTAGCTTGAGACCTATTCACCACCCAGCACCTTCTTTCATGCTTAACTACCACAAAAACTCGGTAACAAAGACCACGACCACCGTTCTGGTCCTTTCCCATCCCAGAGTTACTGAACATCTGTATAGGTTGATAGCACTTTTAAAAAAAAACCTTCTTGGACCATAGTGTATGGAACAGTAACTTCTGACACCTGAAAACGAGGCAAGTCTTGTGTTTGAGCTGGACCTAGAGATTTCCTCGAGAGTGTAGAAAGTCCGGGGGTCGTGCCGCCCACTCTTCTCATCCGCCTGGCCTTACTATCTGCCGCCTCATCTCTGCAATTATAAAGGGAGGCATGTTCGATTCCTAGTTGCAAGTAGTTCCCGTGTTAGCACAATGTACGCCGTGACATGAGGTCGCTGTAGAGAAATGGATGTGAACAAGAGTTTAGCGTGACCCGAGGTAGCCACAGAGCCACGCAACTGGAATGCAAGCCAACTTTCTCAGTACAGCCTGTAGAGGGCATTGTGCACTGAATTCCTCTCATTTCTTAGCTTCAGGGTAATCTCCTGTAATTTCTATTCGATAACGTAATTATTTCTTTCTATTCAATTAAATGTTCATTCCCACCTGGCAAGAGAACTGTAGTACTGGCGACTTCTTGAAAGAAGAAGGTAAGGGTTTATGTTGATCCTAACCTATTACATTGATTTCATCATCATCATCATCATCATCATCATCTGTTTACCCTCCAGGGTCGGTTTTTCCCTCGGACTTAGCGAGGGATCCCACCTCTACCGCCTCAAGGGCAGTGTCCTGGAGCTTCAGACTCTTGGTCGTGGATACAACTGGGGAGTATGACCAGTACCTCGCCCAGGCGGCCTCACCTGCTATGCTGAACAGGGGCCTTGTGGAGGAATGGGAAGATTGGAAGGGATAGGCAAGGAAGAGGGAAGGAAGCGGCCGTGGCCTTAAGTTAGGTACCATCCCGGCATTCGCCTGGAGTAGAAGTGGGAAACCACGGAAAACCACTTCCAGGATGGCTGAGGTGGGAATCGAACCCACCTCTACTCAGTGGACCTCCCGAGGCTGAGTTGACCCCGTTCCAGCCCTCGTACCACTTTTCAAATTTCGTGGCAGAGCCGGGAATCGAACCCGGACCTCCGGGGGTGGCAGCTAATCACGCTAACCACTACACCACAGAGGCGGCACATTGATTTCAATATTCGAATAATTGTGATATTTATGTCGTTTGAATCTCCAGATTTTTTATTGTTTTAGTGATAAATTTCTTTCTTTCTTAATCTACTTACAATTCAGGTTTGGTTTTTCCCTCGGACACAGCGAGGGATCCCAACTCTACCGCCTCAAGGGCAGTGTCCTGGAGCTTCAAACTCTGGGTCGGGGGATACAACTGCGGAGGATGACCAGTACCTCGCCCAGGCGGCCACACCTGGTATGCTGAACAGGGGCCTTGCGGGGGGGGGGGGGGGGAGATTGGAAGGGATAGACAAGGAAGGGGGAAGGAAGCGGCCGTGGCCTTATGTTAGGTACCACCCCGGCATTTGCCTGGAGGAGAAGTGGGAAACCACGGAAAACCACTTCCAGGATGGCTGAGGTGGGAATCGAACGCACCTCCACTCAGTTGACCTCCCGAGGCTGAGTGGACCCCGTTCCAGCCCTCGTACCACGTTTCAAATTTCGTGGCAGAGCCGGGAATCGAACGCGGACCTCCGGGGGTGGCAGCTGATCACACTAACCACTACACCACAGAGGCGGACTTAGTGATAAATACTAACTGAAATGTAACGCGTATTAACATCACTAAAAGACTAAGGTGATATCAGTTGGGAAGAAGCCCAAGTGGATTATTTATTATCGTATGGCTTTTAGTGCCAGGAGTGTCCGAGGATGTGTTTGGCTCGCCTGGTACAGGTCTTTCTATTTGACTCCCATAGGCGACCTGCGCGAATTTCAGGTAGAAAATACAGAGCTGGAAAAAATAAAATGGCGTATGGTTTTTAGTGCCGGGAGTGTCCGAGGACAAGTTCGGCTTGCCAGGTGAAGGATTTTGAATTGATTCCCGTAGGCGACCTGCGCGTTGTGATGAGGATTAAATAATGACGAAGACGACACATACACCCAACCCCGGTTCCAGCGGAATTAGCCAATTATGGTTTAAATTCTCGACCCTGCCGGGAATCGAACCCGGGACCCCCTGACCGAAGGCCAACACGCTAACCATTTAGCCATGGAGTCTGACACATAGCTGGAATCGGTGGATTACTTGAAGTACTTAAGATGTGTATTCTCCCAGACGGTAGTGTATTAAGTGAAATCGAATCAAGTGTAGTAGAGCTAATCCAGTCGGGTTCCATGGCTAAATGGTTAGCGTGTTGGCGTTTGGCACAAGGTGTCCCGCATATAATTTCCGGCCAGCTCGGGGATTTTTACCTTAATTGGTTAAATCCAATGGCTGGGGAAGGGGGAAGGTGTTTGTCATTTTTACTGCATAAGAATTCATCAGAGCTAAGGTGTCAGTGAAGCAGGCCTTTCCGGAGGCCACACGCAATTATTATTACAGCTAACCTATTGAGATCACAAAGATATCGATCTATTAACAGACTGACTTTTCTGTACGGGAGTGCAAGCTGTATGGACTCAAGGCATAATGTTAATAGATTAGAAGTAACATACATGGGATCAGAAGAAGACATCTGTGGCAGGAAGGAACTCGCAATGAAGCGGCAAATGTTAGTTTATTGCCTTTCTTATATGGCGGGGCTCAGGCTATGAAGCCTGCTATTATGCCAAACCATATTATACAACAGCTTTATAAAATCATTTTTACATGTATTTCTAAAAATCACTAAAAGTAATTTACTTAACCTCTAAAATTTCTATCCTTATTGATAATTAAGAGCTAATTATTAAATTTTACGTTGGTGAAATCTACTTTTTACATATTTGAATACCACATTAAACATTTCCTTTTAAATAGCCTCGGATTGCCTATGCCTCTAATTTCAGCTGGGATTGAGTTCCAGGAACGTATGGTAGCAGGTATGAATGAGTTGTTGTACGAGTTACTGTGGTGAATGGGAATGGACAAGAGGGAACGTGTGGATGACCTTGAGGGAGCTCTATCGGAAGGGGGAATTACCTCTATGGATGAAGCTGTACGTATGAACTGGCTTGATGTTAGGGTAATGTGAGGTGAATGGAGGAGGAAAGGTAACACAACAAAACAAAAAACTTGACAATAGAGGGTAAGAGAAACAGATGGAGATCAAAGCGACGATGGTCAAACTAGGTTTTTAATTATTAGAGAAGTGTAGAGCTAAAGGAGGAATTGAGTTAGTTGCAAGCGGAAGATTGTGCAGACATAGGTTATTTAATAGAGGTTTGTAGGCGACTGAATTAACAGACCTCTTGCTTATTTATTGGCATTATCAGCGAGAATGTTGTTCAATTTTTACTCCTGTTGTTAAATGTGCACTAATGGACTTGAGACATCTTGTTGAACTGACTCTCGTACTTGAGTGTGTATAAAATTAATCTGATAATATATACATGGCTGCGGTAACCATAGCGACGTGAGTAGTGATTGTGATTATTGTTTCAAGAGGACGTGCAAGTGAGCAAGCATCGCCTCTTAACACTAATTAGAGGGAGAAAATGGAATAAGTCCGACATTTAGAAGATTGAAGGCAGGCCTACCGGCAGAAGAAAAGGAAGGATAACGAAGGACATGAAAATTATACTGCAGACACCACAAACCTAATATCGTTGAAGCTGGAAGAGAAAAAGGATTGATCAAGAGAGTTTAGTTTAAAACGAAAGTGAGAAGCTTGGTACTGGTAACTGGAGGTAATGTCAGACGCAGCTTGGGGACCCGTCGTTGCCAACCCTCGCTGCCAAGTTGAGAGCCGCTATGGGTAACCATGGGGAATAGTGACGTGAGAAGGCAATTATTGTTTACTGTTTTATGAAAAAATCCATGGAGAAATTTTCTCCTCCCAAGCGCAGTCATAAAGTAAAGAAGTCTGACCCTTCGAAGAAGGTAAGTATCGTCAAAAGAAATGGAGGGTATGAAAATAAAACTCCCTAGACTTCACAACCTATATCGGGGATCTGAAAGGACCAAGAGTTGAACAAGTGAGATCGGCTAGGAATGGTGATGCCGAGGATCCCTGCAAAAGCAAATGCAGATAATGCCAGATTGAGATAGGAGCCCTATTGTAAACTTTGGCAATGTATTAATTTTTTCACCTGAACAGTGTTATTATGTGAGTGAAGATGTTACAAAAATACGAAACATAAGTTGCCTTAAATAATTAATGTATCAACAAGGTGGATAATAACAAATATTTAGTTGTGAATCTGTTGTACTGCGATACGGATCATGAAGTACAGTACAGAACTAATCACTCTACGCCACTTAAAGCCGAGGTTACGGACAGTGGAGGCTTTTACTTATGACTCCTTCATGTGCCTTCCTGTTCTGTACGGCAATGGTTTTGCTTTCTTGTAGTTGTATGTCCGACCCATTAAACAGTTACGTGTTCACACAAAAGATAAGTCAAACAATGGATGGCAGCAAACTGGAAATTACTTGGTATTCGATCAACTCGAAGCATTGAGAACGACAGCTAACCAAGAGAGGTGAGATAAGAGGGATAAAGGTATGCAAGGTCTTGACCTTAACCCTATCGTGGGGATAGAGGGAAGCGAACTACGATATCCTAACTTATAGAACACCATACATGGACTTCTCTTGAATGTTTTCAGATTGTAACTGAAAAAATGAAAATCCGCAGCCTGTTTCCAGTCATTCGATCGGGTCAGAAATGGAATGAATGAAGCCCCCATTCAACGGCGAGGATAGGAATTGTGCCGGCTGCCAGAGCCTGTCGCACTCCTTTGGGCAATGATTAATGATCAACAGATGAAATGTAATGATATTGGGTAGTGTTGCTGGAATGGAGGAAAACAGGGAAAACCGGAGTATACATCCGGAGAAAATCCTGTACCACCTCCGCTTTGTCCAGCATAAATCTCACATGGAATG
The DNA here is from genome assembly GCF_040414725.1 of Anabrus simplex. Classification (NCBI taxonomy): domain Eukaryota; kingdom Metazoa; phylum Arthropoda; class Insecta; order Orthoptera; family Tettigoniidae; genus Anabrus; species Anabrus simplex. The sequence continues at coordinate 263,024,017 of NC_090268.1, forward strand.
ACCGGGATTTGAACCACGAAGCCCAGAGGTGAGAGGCCAGTGCACTGCCGCTTGAGCCATTGAGGCTCCAGATGGTATTTAATGTTCATAATTATGTCATCTTTGCTTCACTGAGGGTAGGAGGTTGTTGCTCTCAACACTAATTTTGCAATGTCGTTATACAGTCAGAAAACTATTAAACTTATACAAGAATTGGCGAACGAATGAAATGTTTTTGACTTGTTTTAAATCGGTAGTCACGAAGAGCAAGAATCCTTGTTCTCCACGCCACTTTCTGGTAGATATTTGTAGGGATATTTCAAAGCGGTTCATATCAACTACATCCTAACACAAATCTGCACGGTATAAGTCAACGAAATAGGTGGAAGAGTACTAACGCGCGAAGCGAAATTTGTCATTACATTTTGAATGCCGTGAGTAAAACTAATACAGGTGATTGGAAATAATCCTATTGAAGATTGCTTTTGATAACCTCCTTTTATGCTCAATTTGTCTGTACAGTTAAGTGTTCGTCCGTCTTTCCCTGTTAAAAGTACGTAGTGTCATGACATTGGTTGTATCTTGGAGATCTTGATATTTCTCTTCAATCTCTTCCCTGTTCGAGTTCTGATTTCTCATAGCGTGTTGGGTAAGGGTTTTAGTCACATGCTATCATGCGATCGAGAGTTCTTTTATATCTATTCTAAGCACCGGAAGTTCTCCACAAATTACATTTTCTCTACTATTTCTTCGCAATTTGGCGGGCTCGACCCCATCACTGGCGGGGTGATTTTTGAAGGTACTTAAATAGACCAGTCCCACGCCGATAGATTTACCAGTAACTAAAGAGACTCCAATGGGACAATATTTCGCCTCCTGAGCGTCTCCGAAAATTGTAAAATTAGTATTTATTTTATTTATTTATTTATTTATTTATTTATTTAGTAATGCCTTTTTTCAATGGTGAAGTTAGGGTTCGAGGCCCTCTCTTCCACTTAACCACATGCTAATCAAAATCTTAAATATAATAATAATAATAATAATAATAATAATAATAATAATAATAATAATAATAATAATAATAATAATAATTTCATGATAAATAAATTTGTTGTCCTTAGCCTGCGGCATTGATGCAGAGTAAAGAATAACGTCTCATAGTTTAAATCATTTTATAATTAGTTATATAATTTTATAATTTTATTATTAGTTATAATTAGTTAGAGGAACGTAAAACCATTCCTATCCTTGTATCATTCCAATGCCTGACTTCGTTCCACACTGATTCTTATTATCCACTCCTCAAAATGTTCACTTACTACACCAAGTTGTTCTTCGATTCATCATTTCCTCTAATCAGAATGTCTCTTATAGAAAACACTCCGTTCGTTCATTCTTGCACATTTTCTGCTCTTCTTAATACCATTTATCACGATATCATAATTTAAAATATCCGAGAGTACTTCTATAAGCTGATAACATACGTATCTACGGTACGTTAGATCGTTTTGCCTCTGGACAGCTCGACCGGCTCAGTGACGCATCAGCGTCACTTCCTAATGGACATCAGAACGTAGTCTAATTCTTTCAATCTCCAAATCATCTGTAGTAATTTTCACTAGAAAACGTCGATCAGTAGCAGAGTGTTGGTTCCTGAATCTCAAGATCATTGTTTTAAATCCCCGAAGAGATAGTCGGATATTTGAATGGGACAATCCATTAAACATTTCATGTCTTTGGTAACCCACTAGAGCTCTGGTTTCTGGGAAACCTAGTCTAGTTAAATGGACCGTCGAAATTGACATTCAGACATTTTCAATTACATTAAATTAAAAGGCCTTCACTCAGTAACTGATACCGTAAGGTTATTTGGCAATATAATAATAATAATAATAATAATAATAATAATAATAATAATAATAATAATAATAATAATAATAATAATAATTGTACCGGGAGGTGTACCTCATCTCCGCTCATTCAAAAGAAGCTCCTTAACGAACTCTATCTATCCAACAAAATGTGAAACTGCTATTACCTGAAGTTGGGACTTTAATCAGAAGATGTCACTACTGACATATTGAGTAATTGTGTTGTTGTGAAGTTGCATAAACTGACTGGATTTATTTGCTTTGTGTTTGTTTACTTCAAGAAGTTTGGACATTTCTCCATAGATGTCGCTACCAAAAACTATGGTAATGCACTCTGGTGCAAGGTAAAAGAAGCTGTTATGGAAAGAAATTTTGTGTTCGTGGGTTTTCTCTAGTAAATCAACTTTCATTTGTTTCTTTGTATATATTTCAATGTTTGCAACACTTCTTTCTCATTCCGCCAGTTTTGAATCTGGCAAATGGGAATTTTCTGTAATAATTTTTTCAGCCCATCACAGGCTTCTTTTTGGTTCTTTGGGTGTAACTTTTGACTTTGCCAATAACATTGAGAGGGTGTGTCCGGATTAGTCCAGAATCCTCTCGAACCTTCCCTTCGGGTATATAAGCTGAGGCTTTTGTTGTAACCAAGGTTGAAGTTTACAGAACACAACTTTTATTGCTTCACTTTATAATATTTACACAAATAACTGAAATTTATTTTGAAGCAAAAAGGAATATTGAAACTTGAGAAAAGTCTGTCTTTATACAATATGTACAGGTTTACAGTCTTTATATACACTTCTATCTTGAAAAGATAGTCTTTGTGAATTGACACGTTGATAGTCGAAAACTATCTGGCACACTAACATAAATGTCTTTGAGAGTCCTTGTTTGTTGAAGTGCCTGAATTCCTAAAAAGCAAGTTCAATTGATTGAAGAAATTCCACCTAGCGAAACTAAGGGAGCTTGCATAAATTAGGGAATGAAAATGGCTTGTAAAAGAATTACGGAACATAGGCAGCGGAAACAGGTAAGGGAGCGGTGACCAGAGGTGAAACCTCGTACTGCCAGAAATTCAGTCCACCTGGTCGAAGCACATTTTCAAGAGGAGTAGCCTCCGTGCTCGACGTAGGGTGTATTCTGGAGCTGGACACCGGGGCAAGTGGGCAAGTAAGCAGGCAGGGAGCTCCTATTTATAGTACACTCGATGGTCAGGCACGCGCACTGAGGGCTGCGCGTCGAAGCTAGCAGAATGATACACAGGCGCGCGTGCCGCTGGCTGGCGGAGCGAGACGGGAGCGCCGGACATACAACAGCTTTTCTGGCTACCTTGTCTATTGATCGTCGTCTTTATGAGTGTGTGTGTTAAGATAGGAGGAGGGGCGCTTCATTCTTCGGCGGGCAGAACAACAGCCAGGTAATGGCCACCTAAATTCTTTCTTGCTGTCTCCGCAAACTTATACGAGCGGAATTTCTAACTATGTAACCAACCTTTTCTAAAATGTAAAATTTCGTTCTGCTAATGTAAAAAGTTCATAAAATCTTTAACTGTAATTCGGGGATAGAGAGTGCGTTACCCTCTCGAGTTCCCCTTCAACTTGGTTTGAGGTGACTACGACCTTGTAACTGTTTTTCTTCTTTTCCGTAATGCATTAAATTAACTTTTATTCGTGTCACCTCAGTAGCTTGGGATTAGCCCCTGTATCACTGGGTCAAGAGCCCCGTTAGGATTTTATTCTTCATTTTTGGAGTGCAAGTATACGCCTCCATTCATTTTGTGTTCGGACCATTAATTTATCCTGTTATTCTGTTTCCACGAAGCCCCAGTAGGTTGGGTACTAGATACCCCGGTGTAAAACTATTTCCATTGTAAATCGTGCTTTTAGAGGCCAGAGATTGTAACATTTTGATGCAATGTTGTCTTGAGTAGGTGGTAAGAAATCGAGGGCATGTGCGCTCTTTTCGAAGTTGTAATTGAGAGGGGTGCCTCTGGAAGGCTAGACATTGTAACTTGTGGAGCAAGTGCTCTTGAATTTGGGGGATTTCTATACCTCTTCCGAAATTTAAATGTGTAAACTGAGGGCTCGAAGCCCAAACTTGTTAAATTCTCTGTTCTGGGGTGTTCCACCGTTGTAACTGAATTGGCATTGTACCTGAGATTTCATTGTTATTTCACCTAGTGAAAATTTGTTAAGTTTGTTTGTTTGGATGAAATATAACTTTTATTTAAAGTTTTAATTCAAATGTTGATATCGTAGTTAGACCCACTCAAATCCAGCACCTTCTTTCACCTCTCTGCGATCCACCAAAACACGGTAACAACAACAGTAATAATAATAATAATAATAATAATAATAATAATAATAATAATAATAATAATAATAATAATAATTGTTACGGAGTTTTGGTGGACCAGCAGAGGTGAAAGAAGGTGCTGGGTGGAATAGGTCTCAATTACGAAATGAAAGTTAATTTAAAATTTAACAAAGGTTATATTTTCTTTTCAAGATAAAGAAATAACAAGTACAACAGGCACCCAGTAGCATATCAACAAATTAAGAAAGTACAATTACAGTTTATTACTGGATTTGGGCTTCGAGCCCCAGACTCACAAACCTTGAGCAACGAGCCCAACTTTACCTATATACAAGGTTCAACAAAGGGGCAGAAAACCCCCAATCATGCCAAGGAGCACTTGCTCCCAATTACCCGGTAAAGCCTCCTCGAGGCACACAGAAAATCCACTTTTAAGAAAGAGCAAACCCGCTCTCAAAGTTCAAACCTATTCAAAGGCCACACCAAACTCCACGTTCAATCTGCTCTCCAGGCACACAAGAACAGGGGTAATAATACCCAACCTACTGAGGCCTATTCAGTAAAGAAACAGGTCAATTACATGGCCCAAAATTCTGAGTTGAATGGAGGCGTAACTTGCACGCCTAATACATTTTTAAAACCTATTTGGCACTAGGCCGCTTATGCAAGGGCTAATCCCATACTACGGAGGTGACACGATAAGAAAACTTATTTACATTACGAAGGGAGGAAAAAATGGAAATGAAAACGGAGTCACCTCAGAATAATATGAGTGGGAGCTCGAGAGGGTTAGGCACTCTCTATCCCAATTAAAAAGCCAAAATTTACCAAATGTCTATTACATTTTAAAGATAGGTTACATTAGAAAGGTTTCGAACCTGCCCCGCGGGTTAAACTGCTGAGCTAGCAAGAAATGAAGTTATAAAATGGCCATTACCTTATAGATGAACTGCTGCCCGAAGAAAGAGGCGCTTCCCGCCCCCTGCTACATAATCACACAAGGAGAGATGTTACTGAAGTGGCGACGAGCCATGAACCTCAGCAGTTTTATACCCCCAAGGAAGCTTCGAGACCTTTCATGAAATAAAAGAGCCACACCCCTTCCCTTTATTGGCTAACACCAAGCGTTACACACAGCATGAACAAGAAACCCAGGATTGGAGGAAAATTAATTAAGAAAATTCGGGATTGGCTGCATTCAAAACTGGCGGAAACAGAGATTAATACTGCCAACCCAAAAGATGAAAGAAAGAAATTTAACAAAGAACAAACTTAGGGATATAGAATTTCTTCAAAAACAGTTCGTTCACTTCGCACCAGGGTGCACAGTTATAGTTTTTAAGTAGTGCCATCTAGAAGAGAATGTTCACACTTCTTACTACAGAGCAAACAAATACAAATCGAAACAGACATAGTTCTGAACACTTCAAAATTTACAGTAGAGACATCTTCTGAGAAACCTTAGAATTAATATGGTTGTTAAAGTTCAGGCTTTCTCCAGTAGAGGAGTTTCAACTAGCGCAATGTTTGAATTAGCGACGTGGAGGTGTACCGCCCGGTACAACAACAACAACAACAACAATAATAATAATAATAATAATAATAATAATAATAATAAAATTTCAAGATAAATAAATTTGTTGTTTTTAGCCTGCGGCATTGATGCAGAGTAAAGAGTGACGTCACATAGTATAAATAATTTTATATTTTCACGTAGACCGAGTGAATTGGCTGTGTGATATGGGCCATGTGTAGCAGTAAGCTTGTATTCAGGAAACCCACGATAGGCAGATCTGAAGATGGTGTTCTGTAGTATTCCTTTCTTCACACCAGGACAATGCCTTAACACCTTTAATTTAAAGTCATGACTATTTTTCTTTCCTACGCCATGATTCCAAAAAAACTATCTGAGTAAGTGAGACGTTGAGCCTATCACGAAGGAAATAACATCTAGTGACTTACTAGCCTGGTTAAGCCCATTTAATGTAGACCCTCTGTGGTGGCACGTATATTAACTGCGTAATTGTGTGATGGAAGGTGGTGTTGTGTGCGCCGCCTATCATATCCTTGTCGTTCCATGATCTACATGTCAGGCCGATAGGATCTTTTTCTTCTTCTACTGCTTTTCCCACATCTGTGAGGTCGCGGGTGTGAACTGTGTCGCACATGTGGATTTGGCCCTGTTTTACGGCCGTATACCTTCCACATGTCAGGCCGATAGGATGAATCATAATTTTAATGGCAAACGGTATGGCAGGGAAGTAGATTAAAATGCCACTCACTCCTATTCTTGAAATTGTGCAAAAATAGAGCGTTTGTATCTTTTGTTCCATCCACTTCTGAACGAATTTGTAACATCTTTGAACCTCTGAGAATCAATAATTTTCACGAGGTCACTAACGAATTCGGCCCTATCAAAGATAAATGACTTCGACCTCAAATGGTAGTTGTTTATGTGCCTTGGTCACGGCATGTCAGAAGTCCAGACATACATCACTTAATAGAAATTTTAAAAGAGATACAGCGTGACAAATACATTTCAATGAGAACTAAACTTAACAGACATAGAAAGAAAACTCTTGGCAAAGGAATAAAGCAGAGTTCATAACAAGATACTATTTTGTTTGAGCCACTTAAATGAAAATGACTTCCTGTTATTCTAACAAGTTCCTTCTTACAAATAATTTTAATTTATTTTTGATGGAAGTTCCTATATAATAAGCTTTTAATCATACTGGCAATAACAAAGCTGGCAGTCCTAAATATCTTCGAAATGCGAATTAAAACGCTTCCACTTGGACACCAGGGGCCCATGTTGTTCCTTGGGGAACTAATTTACTTACGAAATATGTTCTACCTGGTGACATTTTAAGAGGCTGAATTGCTCTTGTCGGGGTCACAGTAATTAGAAAAAAAAGATACTTAGCGCCGAGATCAAAAACTGCCTTCACCACCACTACACAAACAGCTCAGCGGTCACGTTCGACCCACCTGTACCCCTTTCCAGCTCCGATGCTTACCACATTCTTTGCTCATGGGAGAAAATGTGCCGGTTTGGTCATATTCTTTGTCATGTAAACACATTTAGCAATTATTACTTTTATAATTAGTCATTATTACAAATATACAATATCAGTAATTGGTTTGTCCACCATTTCCTACTAGGACAGTTGGCAGTCATTGAGGATAGGAGCGTTCGAATGTGAAGAAACGCTTTTGTATCTCATTACATATCCCTTAAACGGTTGTGTGGTGTTTCATTAGTGTTCCTTGAAGGTACATATTGCTTCCTTGTTCTTGAGTCATCAGAGTCTCTACCGCGTCCTTCAATATTAAACCAAAATGCTCGGCCACATTAAGATCTGGTGAGGTACCAGGCCATTCTGCATTCCGAAAGATTTCAGTGCGCCCATCATGCATGAGTCGTGTTGCGATTGCGTTGAGGCATGGTGCTTTATCGGGCACTCCGCCGTAAAAAATGAAATGGCGTATGGCTTTTAGTGCCGGGAGTGTCCGAGGACAAGTTTGGCTCGCCAGGTGCAGGTCTTCAGATTTGACACTCGTAGGCGACCTGCGCGTCGTGATGAGGATGAAATGATGATGAATACGACACATACACCCAGCCCCCGTGCTAGCGAAATTAACCAATTAAGCTAAACATTCCCGACCCTGCCGGGAATCGAACCCGGGAGCCCTGTGGCCAAAGGCCAGCACGCTAACCATTTAGCCATGGGGCCGGACACTTCGCCGTAAGTTCTCAGCAGTTCATTTGTGATTAATAAATGTCTCGCGGAACGTGTTGGCCCGTACGTGGTCAACGACGCGTTGTTTTTCGTGGTCATTAATTCAATCTACAATTCTACTGTGCTCTTCTGAAGTAAGAAGAGATTATATTAGTGTAGAAAATCTTCAAATTTATCCACATTTTTCAGTTCCTATACAGACCCGCACGTGGAAGGTATGGACAACACTTTATATACAAACTACCAAACGCAGTGTTAACACCAGTCATTAAGAACTTCAAAGGCATCGTTATCGATCGTATAGTGAAATTTGAGCGCGATGAAAAGCAGTCAGTGGTTTCGAACCCGACTGTTGGCAGCTCTGAAGATGGTTTTCCGTGTTTTCCCGATTTCACATCAGTAAATGCTGGGGCTGTACCTTAATTAAGGCCACGGCCGCTTCCTTCCCACTCCTACCCCTTCCCTATCCCATCGTCGCCATAAGACCTATCTGTATTGGTGTGATGTAAAGCAACATGCAAAAGAAAAATAATATCTGGCAAGTTATTGGTATGTTGTTGAGTGCGCTCGGAACAGTTACAAATGTCTCTGTAAATAATTTCAATCGTTCTGGATTACATACGAAATATATGTCAAAATTGCTATCTTGAAAGATTCTCTCCAGAGTGAAGAAAAACGACCCGTATAACATAATGTAAATGCCACTGAAATAAATGTATCCATCCGCGGGATATACCATATTTATATTGCTCTATTTATACTACACTGATTCTTTCCTTTCGTTCACCTTGCGTATTTTCTTTCGTGTTGTAAAATGGTATTATTATTATTAGAAAGGGCACCCGAATGGGCATTAGGGTTTACAATATTCACTTATCAACATGGTTCTCTTGTTGCAAGTCTTGATGTGATACCTGTCACAGTGTTTGCCACATAAAAAGCAAATACAGTTAACATCTGGATTATGAAAAGACTTCACTATGCATATCTTGTGGTGAAAACCATGAATGGAAAGACGTGTCATGATATGTCTTTGATCTTGATTTTCTTTGGTCCAGTTTCTCACCAACATGGCATCTGAGGTATAGAAGTCGGGGTCGATTTCCTTTTTCTTTTCTTCCCTTCTGCGTAGGAGTTCATTGTAAGCTCCAGTAGATGGCAGATGGAGCCTCATTCTGAGGTCCTGAATGTAAAACGTTTCTTTGGCCAGTTCATATACTACACGTGATGGGGCCTATTTTCCAACTCGTAGAGTACATTTAAGAAAACGTGCTTTTACTTTCTCTATCCTTTCGAGATCTCTGAGTTTGAGATGGTCCCAAATTAGTTCCAATCCGTAAGACAAGACAGGTGATATTACTGTGTGGAATAACATTATTGCAGTTGATAAAGATAGTGCTGCGAGATCTGTTATCTTGTAGATGGCCCTTGTCGCTGCCGCGGTTCTTTCTTCTATGTGGTAATTAAAAGACAGAGCTGTGGTTTGAAGAGTTATTCCTAAGTACTTGAATTTGCTGACTACTGTTAGATCGTTGTTACAGAGGGTAAGAGTGTCTTTTGTAGCAAGTCTCCCTCCTTTTCTGAAGGTCATTTGCACCGTCTTCTGAAGATTGATCGTGAGGTGGTTTTCGTTAACCCACTTTTCTAACTCTAGTAAGGAGGCTTGTAAGCTGTCTTTGTTTGATTATCCTAGTACCATGTCATCTGCGTAGAGGATGACTTTTAATAAAGTCTTCTTGTTCTTCTTGTTTCTTATAGACCGACTAAGGACCACGATATTCAACTATTGCGTTAGGGTGGGTTTTGATGTTTGCCCAGTAATTGCGCATCCTCTGGCTCTGTTGTTCCTTCCTCTCCTTTGTCCAGAGTGTGCCTGTCTTCCTTCTTGCTGGTTTGTCCTGGAACATAATTTGTTTAAGCATCTTCTTGAGATATGTGCGCTTTTAAGGAGCTTCTGTTTCTCACATTTTTTGCATATCTTTGCTTTACTTCCATCAACCATGGTGACTTGGTCTTCCTCTTTGGCAGTAAACGAGAAGCTAGTTGGTCAACCTGGCATGATGCATCTCATCCTGTAGACGTGTCCATAAACTGCTAGGCACATCTTTCTGGCCACGGCCGTGATGTTTTCACAGTATTTGTAGACCTCTTAGGTGGGTCGCCGTTTGTATTGATTCGCTTCCTTGGCTGGTCCTAATATCTTCTACACTATTTTTCTCTCCTGGATTTTGAACTTGTCCGTGAGTCCCTTTCTGTTGAATGTTAGACACTGTGAAGCATATAAGGCTTCTGGGCGGATGACTGTCTGGTAGTGCTTCATTTTAGTGTTACGGGAGATACACTCTTCATTCTAGCTGTTCTTGGTCATTTGGTATGCCAGTTCTAGCTTATTAACTCAAGTTCATAATCCTACTCCTTCGGAGAGACTACGTTCCAGCCATTCACCCAGGTACTTAAACCTTTTGGTTTTCTTGATCGTTCTCTGCTCCAAATGCAGTGTACAAGGAGATATGGATATAATTTATTTCAGATTCACTGATATTCATGATGTATTGGGTTTTCTCAAGTGAAATGTGTAGCCCTAACATTGTTGCTTATTGTCCGAGATCATTGAGTTGTATCACTGAAACTTCTATTGAATTAGATACAATGGACATGTTGTCGGCGAATGCCAGGCAATCAACATTCAGTCCACTGCGTTTGTGTCCCAGGGAGATACCACATGATATCCCCTGTCTATTTAACTCCTTTCCTCACTCTCTTCTTCATATTATTATTTTTACAGTAAAAAATAACAAATACTGCGATTATAACGTTCCTTAAATTTCAATGACAATTAAATGCATTTTAATTTAAATTGCTCCACATTCTCCCTAGATTCATCAGTAGGCGGCACCTTTGTGTTTTCCGTCCTGTAAGAGCAGCTGTACATAGAGGAATATCTCTCTCTCTCAAAGGTATCACTGTCGTCTGAACCAACCGGAAATTCGAGAAAACTGATATGCTGTCTCCCATCCATTTCTATGCCTACTTAGATTGAAATTGTGCAAGAAGAGAGCCTGCGCTAAAAGAGTCCGGCTCCCATTACTCACAGGGAAACAGCACAGTTGTCTCGCCCACTTTTTATACTAGCTGATGTATCCGTGCTTCGCTACAGAATTCTCAGAAAGACTGTCTTTGTGGTTTTCCCAGATGAAGTTAACATAGGTCATTACAATTACGCCAGTAGAAATGTAGTGATTAAAAGCAATCTTATCATATAAAATACTCGATCAAATGAAAAACCGCACATTTTCCACTTTTAACGAACAGTGCTACGGTGCTGATCTAACAGTCCAAAGTTCCAGAGTTGGAATGACCAGGCCGCAGGCAGCTGCGAAAACTCCTCTGCCATTATTCCGTTAAATGTGCACACTGCTCATTCCAATCAGAGTCTCAGAGTAGGGACTGAATAGCTTGAATGCTATGATGAGCCAATGTGTTACCAGTAGTATCAGAAAATTAATGAACCAGAGGAATGGCATGTTAAAGAAGAGAGAGAGAGAGTTAAGTCTCCAGCTACTTCCCGCCAATATTCAGGCAGGTTGCTATACTCGGTATGCAGCAGTAATTCCTTCTCTCGGAGAAGAGTGGCAGCAGAAGACACAAAGCACATTATAACAAACAATGGTCAATGTAATGTTCATGTTGATCAACTTTATGAGCTTTCTATATTATAGGCCTTCACATTTAGTTTTCTTCCGACTTTACATACCAATTTTCATTAAATTCTCTTCAGCTGTTTTCTCGTGAAGAGCGTAGAGACAGACAGACAGACAGACAGACAGACAGACAGACAGACAGACAGACAGACAGACAGACAGACAGACAGACAGACAGACAGACAGACACCAAAGGAAAGATTCTACCTCATGTTTCCTCGGTGTTCGGGTACATTAGGTGGGGTTAATTTTCAAGCTGAGAGAAATATTATGCATCCTCTGAATTACCCCTGTTAAGGATCCTTCAAATAACTGTATGTGTGCGAGGGTGTCCGTCACTGGCTGCAGACTATGAAGCCCGAAAAAGTAGTATTTTTCTCCGTAATTTGAAGAGTAAGCAAAATTATTTACGTAACAAAAATTACTTAAAATGAAGGGGCGTTCCACATATAGTTCATAGATTTTACATATAATCAACAGCGTAAGAGAAAAATTGAAAAGGAGCCTCTTATTGTCTTCCTATAAAACCCCAGTCTATTCCGTGATATGAAGTTTGATCGAGATATAATCAAGAGTGGAAAAAAAAATTCTTACAAACCCCAGTCAATTCTGTAATGTTACATGATATGCATATCGAAAACCGCTCCTGGATAATTAGACTCTAAATATGAAGTTTAGTAGATATGTAGTCAATAGTGTTGAAAAATGAAGGAAACTCTTTTGGTCTTCCTATAAACCCCCAGTCTGTTCAGTGATTTTAAACAATATGCGTATTAGAACCCGCTCCTGGATGAGTAGACTCTAAACATGAAGTTTGGTCGAGATATAATCAATAGAATAAATAAAATTGAAAAAATATCTTCTGACATTTTGGAAAATTAAAAAGTGAAATTCCTTGTTATTTTGGACACAACCGATACATAAATACCATTATTCTTAAATTATGAGCAATGTACAGAAAAACTCTTATTTGATGTTAGATTGCATATAAGACAAGAGAGTAAATTGGTATTTAGTGTAGAAGAAATGTGGTAGTGAAATTTCGGACGAACTATGAAATAGAGTTGAACAGCCGGGATGAGTGGCTCAGATGGTTGAGGCACTGTCCTTCTGACCCCAATTTGGAAGGTTCGATCCTGACTCAGTCCCGTGATATTTGATGGTGCTCAAATACAAAAGACTTCTGCGGTACTAACTAAATTCCGGCTCCTCGGCATCTCGGAAAACCGAAAAATTAGTTTGCGGGACGTAAAGCCAATAACATTATTATTATTATTATTATTATTATTATTATTATTATTATTATTATTATTATTATTATTGTTACCGTGTTTTTGTGGTAGTTATGCGTGAAAGAAGGTGCGGGGTGGTGAACGGGTCTCAAGCTACTAAAGTAAAATTAATTTAAAATTTAATCAGGTTATATTTTCTTTTCAAAAACAAAGAAATAACAAGCATGGCAGGTACAAAGTAGCAAGTCCAAGGGTAGTTACAATATTTACAGGATTTGGGCTTCGAGCCCTGAAAACACAATGCTTGGGCAATCAGCTCAGTTTTACCTCCAAACACAAGTTTCAACAGAGGGGCAGAAAACCCCATTCATGCCTAGGAGCCCTAGCTCCAAATTACACTGAAAAGCCTCCACGAGGCATACAACACTCAATTTTCAAAAGAGCCACTCGCTCTCAAATTTAAGCCTCTCCCAGGCCACACCAAACTCCACCTTCAAGCTGTCCTCAACGGACGTAAACACAGGGGTAAAATACCCAATCTACTGAGGTCTATTAAATGAAAAGGAGGTTAATTAAATGACCTCTAAAATAACAATTTGAGAGGAGGCGAACTTGCACTCCTAATACACTTTGATTAAGACCTACTTGGCACTAGGCCGTTAATACAAGGGCTAATCCCATACTAAAGAGGTGACTTAAGAAGAGAACAATTTGTTTTACATTAACGAAGAATAGGTTGAGAAAAATAAGTTCACCTCAAAACAATATGAGTGGGAGCTCGAGAGGGTTAACACTCTCTATCCCAGTATGTAGCTTTAAAAGATAATATATAAAAGGAGTAGTTACATTTAGGAAAAGGTTACATGGTGGAACGCTTAGAACCCGCCCCGAGCGTTAAACTGCTGAGCAAGCAAAGAAAGAAGTTATTAATCGGCCATTACCTTGTTGTTGACCGCTGCCGAGGAAAGAGGCGCTTCCCGCCTCCTGCTATGTACTTAATACACTGAAAGATGGAACTGAAGTGGCCCGGAGACCCTAAAATTAGCAGTTTATATACTCTCGCGGAAGTTTCTAGGCGTTAGGGGAATGAGAACACCCTCCCACGAGGATTTTATTGGTTCATCCATAAACCCCCTACACAATACTAAGAAGAAACACATAATTGGTGGAAAATTAATTTAAGAAATTCGGGATAGGCTAGATTTAAAACAAGGGGAAAGAAGGGGTTAATATTGCCAACTTAACCAATGACTGAAAGAAATTTAGCAGAGAACGAACATTTGAAATAAAAATTTCTCCAACAAAATAGTTCTTTGACTCCGCACTAGGGTGCACTATTGTTGATCTTCAGTAGTGTCCTCTAGAAGAGAAAGTTCACACTTCTTACTTCAAGCAAAACAAAAACACATCAAAAATGACACAGTTCAAAAACTCAAAATTTTCCACGTGGTGGTATCTTCTGAGAAGGTAGCGAATTAATAGCGTATATAAAGTTCAGACTTCCTCCAGCAGAGGAGTTTCAACTGGCGCAAATTTTAAATTAGCGGCGTGGAGGTGTACCGCCCGGTACAGACCTACCCCCCCCCCCAAAAGTACCTCCAGGGGTGACACATGAAATCTGTTTGAAACAAGGTCCAAGTTATGCTGTGGATATGAAGATTGATTGCAGAAGCATTTATAAGATTTCTTAATTTGGTTTGATTCAGTTTCAAAATTTTGTTGTTGCAGGTGAAGTAAAGTCTTTATATTTGTAGAAGTTGAATTTCTGAAGATAAACTTTTAATACTTAGAGGTGAAGAAAAATTTTGCAATTGCCACCAAATACTGCTGTTGAATTCTCAAGTGTAGTCATTGCTTATCGTAACTGTCCATGTAGTTGATGTTGATTAAGTTGAATGGCCAGACCGGCCGTTGCAGCTTGCGTCCAAAGGGAGGCCGCTCGGACCCCTCAAGTACCCTGAGATACCGCTCGCCCGCACTATGAGGGGAGCAGAGGTGTTGAAACACGCCGCGCCCGCGGTGAACATATACAGGCTGCGGGCAAGTAGCAGGTCGTGCGCCGCGCATCAGCCTCGGCCGGGAGGAGAGCTCCGGCTCGCCGTGCACCTGACGTACTCGCTGGAGAAGAGGGGGCCCGTCCTCTGCCCCAGTTGCTGCACGGCGCCGCGCAGCTGCGGGGGCACTGAAACATTAAAGCTAGGCGGCAGAATTGTGTTGGACCATCATCTTTTTGAGGGCACAGCCTTGGTGAAGAGGTTGAGGGGTCAGCGGCGTGCAGATGTCCATGGCATTTAATATAATCCAGCCACAGTGTGTATTGGAGCAGGAGACGGGAGCGTGGTAATGGCCGAGGCAAGGACAGGATGGCAGTTTAACAAATCGGGGGAGGTTTCACACAAATGCTTACATATAAAACAAAATATTATAGAAGGGGCAGAATGCCTAGAGATTGAAAACTCAAAAAAAAAAATATATAACCTTCATATCCCCTTTCACAATAATATGAAGCACGTTAACACGGAAATTACACAGGTTTCACCTGTGATAGGTGAACCCTAAATATCCTCTCGGTGGCAGGATTGCTTACTCACAACGTAACTGGCGTAAGAAAATCGAGAATGATACAAGGCCCATGAAATCTGGGGGCAAGCTTGCCCGCGGGAACAAAGTTCTTGACCATCACCTGGTCACCTACATTCAAAGTGGTGGGTCTCCGTCCACGATCATACCTTTCCCTAACCTTTTCATGAGATACCTTAAGATTGGCTTTAGCCTTCTTCCAAAGATCTTTAATATTATCCGGATCTATTGTCTCGGGTAGAATGTCACTCAGAGACCAGAGGTTAGAGAGCGGCGAGTTGGGAACAAACTTGAACATCAAAGAAGCTGGAGTAAATTTATGTGATTCATGAACCGCCGAATTCAAAGCAAAAGCTAACTAATGCAGGGACGTGTCCCACCTGGAATTATCATCATGATGATAGGCAATAAGTGCGGACCTGAGATTACGATTAACCCGTTCAGCCAGAGATGGTTGAGGGTAATAAGCAGAAGTAGTTACATGAGAGATGGATAAGTCAAAACAGAATTTACGAAAAAGATTTGATGTAAACGCCTTAGCATTATCGGACACAATATATTGGCACGGACCAAAAGAAGCAAAAATAGAATTTAGGCAAGTAATGGTGGACTGAGCGGTAGCCAGCTTAGTCGGAAATAACCAGGAAAATCTTGTAAAACCATCTACACATTCAAAGATGAATTTGTTGGCATTTCCCTTTGACTGGGGGAAGGGTCCTACATAATCAATATACAGGCGTTCCATGGGGCGCGATGCTTGATGCGAAGACAAAAGGCCTACCTTGGTGGACATGGTGGGTTTACTGAGCAAACAAGATTTACAAGCTTTTACAAGTTCACGGATTTCACCGTCCATACCTTTCCAGATGAACATTTCACGAATCTTTTCACGAGTTTTAAATATTCCCAGATGCCCTCCCAATGGGGTCTCATGATAGTATTTGAAGATCATAGGCACAAGGACAGCTGGAACGACAACCTTCATCATCTTGTCCTGCCTCGAAGGGCAACATAAAACACCATTCCTCAGAACATAAGGGACGACATATTCCCCAGAAGAAAGGGTTTCCATTATCGGAGCCAGCGTCGGATCTTCATGTTGGTATTTCTCGATATCCCTAAAGAGCATGGGGGCATCCGTTAAGATGGCATTAACATCAGATAGTATGGACTCGGGAGGTGATGAACTGTCGACCGGTTCTTGGGTCTCGACGTCGTTTGAAAACATACGGCTGAGTCCATCAGCGACAATATTTTCGGTACCTCTGATATGTCTAACATCAAACTGGAAGGCAGAAATACGGATGGCCCAACGGGCTATACGACCAGTACGACGCGGCCTACCTAAGACCCAGCTTAAGGCTTGATTATCTGTCTCCAGGTCGAATTTAACATGTTCCAGATAGAGACGGAACTTCTCTAAGGCGAATAAGACTGCCAAACCTTCGAGCTCATATATGGAATACTTGGCTTCTTGAGCCGACAAGGTCCTAGATGCATAGGCGATGGGTCGCCTCCCTAGTTCAGTCTCTTGAAGAAGGACTGCCGCTACTGCTGACGACGACGCGTCGGTTTGGACGATGAATTTCTTCGAGAAATCAGGCATAGCAAGTACGGGGGCATTACAAAGAGCTAATTTAAGGTCTTCAAAAGCGGCTTGTTGAGAAGGTCCCCACTCGAATTTGATGCCTTTCCTACGAAGAAGGTTTAAGGGCGCCGCTCTATTAGCGAAGTTAGGAATAAACTTCCTGAAGAAATTCACCATACCAATAAACCTGGCGATGCCTTTGATGTCCTTGGGAGGTTTAAAATCACGGATGGCCTGTGTTCTAGAATGATCGACGGCTACACCATCAGGTGACACAATATGCCCTAGGAAAGACATAGAGGGCTTAGCAAAGGCAACCTTGGACAACTTAACAGTTAACCCAGCTTTACGAAGGCGATCGAGAACTTCTCGCAGATGATCTAGATGCTCTTCAAAAGTCTCTGAAAATACGACGACATCATCCAAGTAGTGATATAAGTACTCAAATTTGATGTCGGAGAAGACCCTATCTAGCAGCCTAGTGAGTACAGCTGCTCCCGATGGGAGCCCGAAAGGCACGCGGTTGTATTCATATAAATTCCAGTCCGTGGCAAACGCTGTAAGGTGTTTAGACTCTTCGGCAAGGGGAATTTGATTATAGGCCTGATTCAAGTCCAAGATAGTAAAGAACTTGGCCTTACGAAACCATGAAAAACAAGAATGAAGGTCGGGAAGGGGCACAGATTGTAACACCACCTTCCGATTGAGAGCTCTGTAATCAATGACAGGCCTGAAGCCCCCTTGGGGTTTCGGGACTAGAAAAATAGGCGAGGAATACGCTGACTTAGAGGGCCTAATAATACCATCCTTCAACATCTGATCGATAATTTCTTTCAGAGCCTTCATTTTAGGTGGAGATAGCCTATACGGTGGAAAACGGACAGGAATCGAATCCGTGACCTCAATTTTGTATTCTATCAGGTCAGTAACACCAAGAGTATCAGAAAACACCTCTGGAAACGACTGACACAGCTTACGAATACTATCAGCCTGCTCCTCAGGTAGATGTCTAAGGTCTAACAACATCTCATCCTGGGTAGGCGAAATAGAAGAACATGATGCAGAATTACACTTTAATAAAGGGATGCTACAATTAGAGGCAAATTTGAAAGTGCAAGACCTACTCTGAAGATCGAGCACAAGACCAATGTGAAAAATAAAGTCCGCTCCCAATATAATGGGGCAAGACAAGAGCTTGGCCACAAACAATTTAACTTTCCAAGTGAATTTAAAAATACGAATTTTGACCAATAAGGAACCTAGAATTTCTAATGGGGATGAATTAGCCGAAACATATTGAACAGGAGATGAGACATAGTCAGGTAGTTTACAAACAGATTTCAATTTAGAATACCATTCAGCCGAAATAATCGAACAAACACTGCCTGAATCTAAGAGAGCTGTAATAGGCTCGTTATTTAACTCAATCTTAAGAAAAGGAACAGGTGCGGGGGAATCCGCCGCAATCCTAAGACACTCTTTGGGACCTTCAAAAGATAAATTTGAAAATTGCTCGTTCCCTGAATTTACAACCTGTTTACCAGTGGCTGAGTCTCGGGAAGATGGATTAGTCGACTCAGCCGAAGCCACTAGTCACTTTTTATTATTGGCATAGGTAGAATTTGCACCAGAAGTTGAGCAGGAGGGGGTGCTATTCGAGTTTGGGCAATTCTTGACGATATGTGAGAAAGCCCCACATTTAAAACAGCGTTGTGCTGAACCAGCTCCATTATTTGCCCTACTAGTTTTGACCAATGGACATTTATTGCGAAGATGGTCAGGCGACCCGCAAGCATAACATTTACGGGGTGTGACTGGTCGGCGAGGTGGAGGCCGAGTATTACTAAACGAAGGAGGGGGTTCTTTTGCCACACGCAAAGAATCGGCGTACCTAACTCCTTCCGCTTAGACGGCCAACGCTTCAAGTTCAGAGACAGTTTGCGGGCACGCCGCGAAACACAAGTATGACCTATAAGATGGTGAAATACCTTCCACAATAGCTTGTACAATTTGATCCTCAGGGAAGTGAAGAGCAAACACCCTAGTATAAAACTTAATGTCTTGTATGAAATCAGCCAAGTTCTCATCCAATCGCTGTACACGATAATAGTACTTCTGAATCAGAGAAGACCTCGCGCGGGCGGGAATAAAATTTGCAAGCAAGTGTAAATGAAAATCTTCAATAGATGACTGTTCGGCTATGGCTCTTACTATTTTGTCAGAAAGAATACCAATTGCATAAGGATAGATAATTTGCAAAATTTGACATGGAGAAAGAGAAAACACAAGGGCATGATCCTGAAATTCAACCAGAAATCTTAAAAATGAAATTACTTCACTGGTGGTATTAACCGAAAACTTAGAGATACCTCTGAGCAACATTGCCAATGGGTGAGGCAAGCTGCTAAACCCGGGTGACATAGTAGGTAAAGGTTTCAATGGCAAGGAAGTTAATTCCGAACGGATGTTACTCAACGATGCACGGCGTTCAGATTCGTTGTCCAATGGGGCAGAGATAGTTTGAGCAGCAACGGTTATCCTATTAACTTCTCCCTTATGAGGCTCTTCCTCGCTACCTACATTCACTGTGGTGGGTAGATCGCTTTTGGGAGGAACCTCCCCTGTTAACAATTGAGTGACCTTGCTAGATAATTCAGACATATTTTCAAGCAGCGTACTAGCTTCCTTCTTCTGAACGTCATTCAACTTTAGGGACAACAGATCGTTAACTCTATTGGAAAAATGAAACAGCCTAGCTTGCACACGCTTAATTTGATTAGGAGAAGGATCATTTTCATCAAAAAAACTAACTACAGAAGCTAGCCCAGTAATATTCTCCGTGATCGTGGAAAGAGAGTCGTCAATTTCTTTCTCTCCCAAATTGGGGATGGAAATGGGCAAATCTAGGGACTCTCTAAGCTTGTTTGTGTCTACTGCAACCGTGCCTCCAGATTGTACATTTCTAATAGTCAATTCATAGATCAACTCCTCCTTGCGCAAATAGTTAAGATGGAGAACATCGCGAGGGCCGGGCATGGTGACAGAACAATTTTGAAAAACTCAAAAGATTCCAGCAACTGGGAAAATAGTTAGAGTTCGGAACAAAACAATGTTTAGCCGTCAAAAGGGGCTAAATTGAGACCCATTCAACCACGCTCTGCTACCACTTGTTACCGTGTTTTTGTGGTAGTTATGCGTGAAAGAAGGTGCGGGGTGGTGAACGGGTCTCAAGCTACTAAAGTAAAATTAATTTAAAATTTAATCAGGTTATATTTTCTTTTCAAAAACAAAGAAATAACAAGCATGGCAGGTACAAAGTAGCAAATCAAAAGGGTAGTTACAATATTTACAGAATTTGGGCTTCGCGCCCTGACTTTACACTGCTTGGGCAATCAGCTCAGTTTTACCCCAAACACAAGTTTCAACAGAGGGGCAGAAAACCCCATTCATGCCTAGGAGCCCTAGCTCCAAATTACACTGAAAAGCCTCCACGAGGCATACAACACTCAATTTTCAAAAGAGCCACTCGCTCTCAAATTTAAGCCTCTCCCAGGCCACACCAAACTCCACCTTCAAGCTGTCCTCAACGGACGTAAACACAGGGGTAAAATACCCAATCTACTGAGGTCTATTAAATGAAAAGGAGGTTAATTAAATGACCTCTAAAATAACAATTTGAGAGGAGGCGAACTTGCACTCCTAATACACTTTGATTAAGACCTACTTGGCACTAGGCCGTTAATACAAGGGCTAATCCCATACTAAAGAGGTGACTTAAGAAGAGAACAATTTGTTTTACATTAACGAAGAATAGGTTGAGAAAAATAAGTTCACCTCAAAACAATATGAGTGGGAGCTCGAGAGGGTTAACACTCTCTATCCCAGTATGTAGCTTTAAAAGATAATATATAAAAGGAGTAGTTACATTTAGGAAAAGGTTACATGGTGGAACGCTTAGAACCCGCCCCGAGCGTTAAACTGCTGAGCAAGCAAAGAAAGAAGTTATTAATCGGCCATTACCTTGTTGTTGACCGCTGCCGAGGAAAGAGGCGCTTCCCGCCTCCTGCTATGTACTTAATACACTGAAAGATGGAACTGAAGTGGCCCGGAGACCCTAAAATTAGCAGTTTATATACTCTCGCGGAAGTTTCTAGGCGTTAGGGGAATGAGAACACCCTCCCACGAGGATTTTATTGGTTCATCAATAAACCCCCTACACAATACTAAGAAGAAACACATAATTGGTGGAAAATTAATTTAAGAAATTCGGGATAGGCTAGATTTAAAACAAGGGGAAAGAAGGGGTTAATATTGCCAACTTAACCAATGACTGAAAGAAATTTAGCAAAGAACGAACATTTGAAATAAAAATTTCTCCAACAAAATAGTTCTTTGACTCCGCACTAGGGTGCACTATTGTTGATCTTCAGTAGTGTCCTCTAGAAGAGAAAGTTCACACTTCTTACTTCAAGCAAAACAAAAACACATCAAAAATGTCACAGTTCAAAAACTCAAAATTTTCCACGTGGTGGCATCTTCTGAGAAGGTAGCGAATTAATAGCGTATATAAAGTTCAGACTTCCTCCAGCAGAGGAGTTTCAACTGGCGCAAATTTTAAATTAGCGGCGTGGAGGTGTACCGTCCGGTACAATTATTATTATTATTATTATTATTATTATTATTATTATTATTATTATTATTATTATTATTATAGTTCAACAAGAGATGTGTTTATGGCCTGATCGATAGAAAACATCACAACATACAATAGTCACATTGTACTCGAGACATTGTCGACAGATAAATAGTATTGTAAGTCTAGTAATTGCCTCTAAAAAAAACTTTTGAAAGTTCCAGAATAGGCTTTTTCCAATACGGATTGATTCCTTGTTTTGGGCACGTCTATCTTCGTCTTTACGGAATTTTCCCAAGTACGTGTGATCGGGCAGACCGAGCGAGTTGGCTATGCCGCTTGCGACACGTAGCTGTGAAATTGCATTCGGAAGAGAGTGGGTTTGAATCCCACTGTTGGCAGCACTGAACATGGTAATCCGTGGTTTCCAATTTTCACACCAGCGAATGTTGGGCTGTACCTTAATTAAGGCCACAGGCTTTCCTTTCACAATCCTAGACCTGTCCTATTCTATCATCGCCATAAGACCTATCTGTGTCAGTGTGACGTAAAACGTGCCCGGCTTTGAGGCCGGTCGCTTTTCCTAACGCCAATTTCCTTTTTTTTTTTTTTTTTTTTTTTTTTACAAGTTGCTTTACGTCGCACTGACACAGATAGGTCTTATGGCGACGATGGGACAAGAAGGGGCTAGGAGTGGGAAGGAAGCAGCCGTGGCTTTAATGAAGGTATAGCCCCACATTTGCCTGGTGTGAAAATGGGAAACCACGGAAAACCACCTTCAGGGCTGCCGACAGTGGGGTACGAACTCACTATCTCACGAAAACTGGATACTGGTAGCACTTAAGCGACTGCAGCTATCGAGCTCGGTCACGCCGAATTTAAGTGGAAGGATGCACTATTTCATGTTTCTCATGCGGTTGTTTATGTGACGTGTTGTAGCCTATGTTAATAAAGATGTGTATTATGACGAAGAGGGTGAACACGTACTCTCCGAGCTAGAGGAATTAACCAGACGCGTCTAAAATCGCTGGCTCGGCTAAGAATCGAATCCTGAGTCTTTTAAACCGAATGCCAGTATACTCACCATTCAGCAAGGGAGCCAGACAATTGACACATTAATAAACGCTAGAAACTTGCAAGCATCGAAGCGTGCTGTTGTGTGAGAACCTGCATTCCAGGTAATGATTGTTCAATCGAGCCTGGAAGCTCTTTCAGACAGCAACTAGTGGAAAATGCATATTTAATCATCTTTCAGACCATCTGTTGATCAGTGGTAGACTATAGGCCTCTGAGTCCTGAGATCATGTGTTAAAACCCGGTTAAAATAATCGAATGGAACTTCCTTCCGCAGGAGGTCAGAGGGATATCAAACCACGGAAGATTTAAAAATATGTGTTCAAAATATCTCTATGAAACGAGCTTCTAGTGTGACAGTCTTCTTCTTCTTCCTCCTCTTCTTCTTCTTTGTTTTCTTCTTTCTTCTCCTCCTCATGGTCCTTCTTCTTCTTCTTCTTCTGCTTTGTTTTCTTCTTCCCATGGTTCTTCTTCTTATTATTATTCTTATTAGACTATTATTATTATTATTATTATTATTATTATTATTATTATTATTATTATTATTATTATTATTATTATTATTATTCAATAGTGTTTGATAGTACTCAGCTGTGGTTTCCCGCATAGTTATCCTTATCCCTATCCCCATTTTGCAATGTTTTTCACCCACAGTAAACACACGAAAACTGTAACATTCGTCAATGTGATATATTTCTGGAATTGGATGAAATTAATTGTAAATATTAGTAGGTTTATCTATATTATTATTATTATTATTATTATTACTATTATTTATTAAAATTGTAAATCGTTGTATTGTTGTATGTTAATTTCTTCGCAGGAAGCAAAATGTTAATTTATATTGTGTATTATATTAGTTATTTTTATGTACAGCAGGATAGCATAGTACCGTAGTAATTTGTTTCAGTCTCTTTTTTTTTATTTATTCAGTATTTTATATACTTTTATGTTATTTATGTATTTTACTGGTTAAGTGTAAGACAGGGACACGTGGCCCTAACTTTGCCAGTTAAAATAAATCATATCTATCTATCTATCTATCTATCTATCTATCTATCTATCTAATTTTTGAGGGGTAGATAAAAGTCCTTTCGACATGATGTCCATATATGGAAGATCCCTGACAACACAATTGGTGTTAACCCGGAATATTAATTAAAACTCAATATTAGATCGCCCAACAGAGATCTGCTTCTCTATCGTCCGATAGAATAAAATTCAACTTCAAAATTTACGCACAATCCGCCTAAATTACGTCAGATCAAAATATGTACAACAAGATCTACAGCTAAATATCGAGCCTGTAGATACCAAAATTGGCCACTGTGTGGTGGGAGCAGAACAATGACGGTAATAAAAATGCAAATATTCTCTTGTAGTTAATTCCTTTCATGTCTCCCATTCTATGTTTATTGCACGTAACATTTTTCACAGCTGAAAATTGTGT
The DNA here is from genome assembly GCF_040414725.1 of Anabrus simplex. Lineage (NCBI taxonomy): Eukaryota > Metazoa > Arthropoda > Insecta > Orthoptera > Tettigoniidae > Anabrus > Anabrus simplex. The sequence continues at coordinate 263,048,184 of NC_090268.1, forward strand.
GACGCTATACCGGTTTCACGAACCTTGCTTGTACAACGTACAGATCACTTTCATGAAGATACACAGGGCCAAGCATCTGCTGGCTCCGGTATAATTTCTCCAAAATTCTGGATTACACGGAGATCGATCGCGCCTCCACCTTTATAAGACGAGACAATTTTTATTCACTTTACCAAATTCGGGATTGCGCTAGCCATGAACGCGAACAGAGGTGAAGACTAACCCTAATCAGGCGTCAAATTCAGCAAGCAAAACTGTTCAATAATATTACCAATTAATTAATCAATCAACAAGATCGTAACAAATAATCCCGAATAGCAAATTTTGAGAAATTTCTGAACAACGATCCCTAACACCTAAGATAAAATTTTCGTTCATTAAACCACTCCTCTAAAAATATACATCATTCAGTTTAAATCCCAATCGAAAAATAAATATATTTATTAATTAAATAGGTATTTTAATAATTCGCAATGCTACTTCCAATCGTCAGCCCTGCTGTGTAGGGGCAGCGTGTTTGCCTCTTACTCGGAAGACCCGAGTTCGATTCCCGGCCAAGTCACGGATTTTTATCAAGATCTTTTTTTTTGTTCCTATTTTGCTTAACGTCGCACCGACACAGATATGTCTTATGGCGACGAAGGATAGGAAATGCCTAGGAAGTGGAAGGAAGCGGCCGTGGCCTTAATTAAGGTACAGCCCCGGCATTTGCCTGGTGTGAAAATGGGAAACCACGGAAAACCATCTTCAGGGCTACCGACAGTGGGGCTCGAACCCACTATCTCCCGATTACTGGACACTGGTCGCACTTAAGCGACTGCAGCTATCGAGCTCGGTTTTATCGAGATCTGAGGGCTGGTTCAAGGTCTACTCAGCCTACCACAATTGAGGAGCTACCTGACGGTGATATAGCGGTCTCGGTCTAGAAAGCCATTAAATACCGGCCGAAAAGATTCGTCGTCCCTACCACTTGTGTAACCCCTATATGGGGGTATATGCATATATATATATATATATTATTCATAAATCCAGCCAAGGGAAATCCAAAGTATCGATGACACCGAGTGCTTTCAAACGGAAGGGAATAAAGTTACGCAATGAGAAAAATGCCAAGTTGAGGCCGTGGTAAACAGGGTTCTCCAAATAAACATTGCAGAATAAACACAGATAGCGCAGTGGAAACTATGCTAGATAATATTCAAAAAAAAAAAAAAAACTAAAAGAAAATGGCAGGAGAAATAAGGGACATGACGGGTGAAAATATGAGAAACCAAGATAAAATTTGGAAATATACATATATTGGAAGAATTAATCAAGGTCTTACAAAATTAGAAGAATAGAAGTCTGTACAAATACGGAATTTTCCCAACCACAAGTAATACAAATTGTTACATCAAGAGTAAAATATCGAAGAAAATGAAAGCAAATAAGAGAATGGGCCAGGAGAGGAAAGGGATGGACAAGAAAGGGATGAATACAGTTTAAAGAAAAATGTTGAACAACGAGAATAAGAAAGGAATGTTCGTAGTTACCAGATTGAAGTATACCAACATGAAGTCACTAAGCAAAGTCTAATGTCATAAGAAAGTTGCCACCTCTTCAATTATCACCCGAATAGACACAAACAAACGTTGTCATACTGGCGTAAGTCACTGTATACTATAATGAAACAGTCTCAAAGTATACCAAAACATCAATGGAGAAGCACTGATTAACCACAAGTGTGTATAGGAGTCTCAGAGTTGCGGATATACCACACGCACATTTGGAAAGCAAATAGTCACTGGATAGTCAATAGAGGCATAGAAATTGAAAATCCAAGCAAAATCTCGGCCTGGAAATGCACAGCTCCCAGTTAGAATTTACAAAGAAAATATCTCCAAATGCAACACAGCATTATTTACAATAAGGACATTTTTAGTTTGTCATACCTCAACTTGAACCAAGTAGTTCTGCCCAAAAAATGGAGAGTCCAGGGCACATGTCGCTAAAGACGGAGATGACGTTAAAGGTTCTTCCCTCCACACAGGCCAAAGTCCATCTCAACACATTCAGAGGAAGGCCGGGAATTTATAGTGTGGAATAATGAGAGATATGTCTGGAATATTCCAGAAGTTAGTGGAGCATGCGTGACAAAGCGGGCGATGTCACATGACGTCAAGCAGCGAAAAGGAGGTTAGTTTATCGTCGGTCGTAAAGGTGGATAGAGCAAAGTTCGTGCAAGGTATGATGTGTGCAAATCCAGCTAAGTATGCAAGTTCCAGTTGAAGAGAAAATGCGGTGTGTATCCAGATGAAGGTAAGTCCATATTAATTGTAGAAAAAGGTTATGTGCGTGGCGAGGTTGATAACAGTAGTTGCCGGTGAAGTGAAGAGTCCGTTACACTTGACACCTTGTAGTCTGCAGGTATTCGGGGTGAGCAGCGGTCGCTTGGTAAGCCATGCCTCTTCGGGGCTGTTGCGCCATGGTTATTTTGTTTTTGTTACTTTGAATGATTAACTGACTGAGTGACGAGCGCTTGTAGCGCACCAAACAGGTGCCCATAACAAACGTCCCTTTTCTGCAGCGGTAGGGAATCAGTGTAATCCGATGGGCACTCTGTTTGCTGTATTGTTTTGTCTTACTGCATTGTAGGTTATACGTCATAATTCGTCAAAATATGACCATAATCTGGAAGAAAACATCTGCCAGTTAAATGTCCGCTAAGAATATCTACAAAGGTTTCTGTAAAAACGATTATAACCCATTAACTCACAAATTCTTCTCTTATTCCTAGTATTTTCCAAACTACGTGGGCTCGCCACCACAGGTGGATTTATTCAGTACTCTTCAGAACATACGAGAATTTGCATTTCCATGTTCATAGAAGTTAATGATAAGAATTTCGCAGAACCTATGGCACGACAATGACCAGACATTGTATGTTTACCAGCTAACGAATGCATTTCAACTTACAAAAATGAAATCTGTAAAATCGGAACGTAGGCATATTGAAGTAAAATGAAACATTACCCAGTAAGGCCAGTGCTTTAATACTATTTTTAAATGTCTAGATCTCGTTTAACTAAAATAATCGTGATTCAAATTCTGTAATAAAAACAGTAGTATTTCTGATCCAGATGACATGATAGACTGGTATTTTGTTCAAACAAACGACATCTTACATGTAAACAGTGATTAGTCTATCATGTCATCTGGATCAGGAATACTGCTGTTTTTATTGCAGAATCTGTCCGACTCGTTGGCTGAACGGTCAGCGTACTGGCCTTCGGTTCAGAGGGTCCCGGGTCGGGGATTTTAACCTTAATTGGTTAATTCCAAATGCCCGGGGGCTGGGTGTATGTGTTGTCTTTATCATCATTTCATCCTCATCATAACACACAGGCCGCCTACGGGCGTCAAATAGAAAGACCTGCACATGGCGAGCCGAACCCATTCCGGGATATCCCGGCACTAAAAGCCGTACGACATTTCATTGCAGAATCTGAATCATGATGAAATGGCGTATGGCTTTTAGCGCCGGGAGTGTCCGGGGACATGTTCGGCTCGCCAGGTGCAGGTCTTTTTGATTTGACGCCTGTAGGCAACCTGCGCGTCGTGATGAGGATGAAATGATGATGAAGACAGCACATACACCCAGCCCCCGTGCCAGAGAAATTAACCAATGATGGTTAAAATTCCCGACCCTGCCGGGAATCGAACCCAGGACCCTCTGAACCGAAGGCCAGTACGCTGACCATTCAGCCAACGAGTCGGACAGAACCATGATTATCTTAGTTAAATGAGATCTAGATATTTTAAAAATAGTATTAAAGCACTGTCCTTATTGTGATATAAGAAGTTGATGTTTCGCTTTACTTGAATATCCCTACGTTCCTGTTTTACAGATTTCATTTTTGTAAGTTGAAATGCATTCTTTAGCTGGTAAACATACAGTGTCTGGTCATTGTCGCGCCATAGATTCTGCGGAATTCTTATCATTAATTTCTATGAACATGGAACATGGAAATTCAAATTCTCGTTTGTTCTGAAGATTACTGAAAAAAATCCTTAGATGAAGCCAGATGACCCTGACACAGCCCTGACCATGTGGAATTTATACACACGTACTATGTGTGAATCACATATCTTTATTTCCAGCTTCCTGGAATATTTATTTCTTCATAAACATCTTCGCACTTCAAATGAAAAAGAAAAGTTGCTGAGTGCTCGCATGATTGTGTGTGACTCGCTGTTTTATGGTGCACGCGAGGGAAGATGTGTGTGTTTGCGGTAGCATGTGTACAGGTGCACGTTCGGGATACAAACACAATGTCCACTTCAATATATTACAATAGAACTAGTGAAAAACACTGGCGCGACAAGAAATGCATAACTTAGTATTCCATGGCGTGGCTAGCGGCAGACACCTGTGACCTGCGGGGGGATCGGTGGGGGTATAGTACTGAGCATGAGTATCACATCTCGAGGATACAGTGCAGGAATGACCTACACTAGAGTTGGACAACGTTTGATGAAGAATACTGTGCATGAAATTAGCTACGTCATACAATGCGCATGGAATTCACTAAAAATCGCTGTGAGTAAGAATCTTCACAGCTTTTAATGTGTCATTCAATAAACACGACAGTGTCCACCTCCTTAGCGTAACGGTTGTGTAATAAGCTGCCGTCCTCAGGGGCCCGGGTTCGATTTCCGCTACTTCGAGAAGTTTAAGAATGGGAGGAGGGCTGGTATGTGGTAAAAATGGTACATGCAGCTCACTTCCATTGGGGGTGTGTCTGAAAAGAGCTGCACCACCTCGGGATAACGACACGAGTTTACTTAACACGACATTGATTTCTCAATGTGCGTCTCAGATTTGAAAATTTTCCTGCAAAATAACTTCAGGAAAGCTTTTTACAAAAATAAAGTTTTGTACAAAGGAAATGTCTGTGGTGTAGTGGTTAGTGTGATTAGCTGCCACCCCCGGAGGCCCGGGTTCGATTCCCGGCTCTGCCACAAAATTTGAAAAGTGGTATGAGGGCTGGAACGGGGTCCACTCAGCCTCGGGAGGTTAACTGAGTAGAGGTGGGTTCGATTTCCACCTCAGCCGTCCTGGAAGTGGTTTTCCGTGGTTTCCCACTTCTCCTCCAGGCGAATGCCGGGATGGTACCTAACATAAGGCCACGGCCGCTTCCTTCCCTCTTCCTTGCCTATCCCTTCCAATCTTCCCATCCCTCCACAAGGTCCCTGTTTAGCATAGCAGGTGGGGCCGCCTGGGTGAGGTACTGGTCATTCTCCCCAGTTGTATCCCCGACCAAGAGTCTGAAGCTCCAGGACACTGCCCTTGAGGCGGTAGAGGTGGGATCCCTCGCTGTGTCCGAGGGAAAAGCCGACCCTGGAGGGTAAACAGATGATGATGATGATGACAAAGGAAATGGAATTAAATATACATATGTCAACAATCCATCATCTACTGTCTGTAAACTTTTTCTTCTTCTAGTGCTTGTAAGATAAGGTAAGGGTGTGTTCTGCCCGAAGGCAGGTCCGAACCTCCGCAGAGGTGTACCTGAGTCGGAGTTTACGTACGGTAGTGTCGCCAGTTCCTTTCCGCTCCTCCATTCCCTTACCCCCCACCAACAGCGCGTGGCAACCCATCCAAATCTTGACCACGCCCAATGTTGCTTAACTTCGGAGATCTCACGGGATCCGGTGTTTCAAAACGGCTACGGCCCTTGGATGCTTGTACGGAAAGAGGCATAAATAAGGACGAGTTTTTCAGTAACACACTTTGCAGATGTCGATATCGGCCATGTCTATATCTCCTCACCAACACCATGGAGCAAGTTTTTCTGTTTCTGTCCCCAGTAACACATTTGCCGTATCGTGGATATCGACCCACCGCCGGAGGTTTCAGGTCCAGGATAACCTTCTCCGCCCACGCCCTCGTTTTCCTTCTACCTTGCCTCCTATGATCAGCGGTATTTGTCATTTGTGAAGATGTTGCCGAAACGGGCTACTTTTCTACATTTTGCGAAAGTTAAGACTTCACATGGTTCTACGGCTCTGTAGAGCACCTCCTCGTTGGTGACGTGGTCTTCCCAAGAGATCTTGAATATTCTGCGATAAATCCACATTTCAAAGGCCTGAAGTGGTTCAAATGCGAAGCTTTTAGTGTCTCCCTTTCGATTTCGTAAAGGAGCACCGGTAACAATTAACACTCCACGACACGTCAACGAGTTTCGAATCGGAAAACACAGTTGTACAAAGTAACGCACTCAGCATAACGAATTAGTTGATCGGGTGGCAAAGCTGTGCATCTCAGATAGCCACGAACCTGCTACGCAGGCGTAGCAGGGGGAGAGGTGATACTCCCACGTGGCGCGTCCCAGGTGGCGGATAGGGGGGTCCTCACCGGCTTGCCGGCGGACTTGAGGGAAATAAAATACCTCTCGCGGACCAAACACACACCCCCTGTGGGTGGGGGAGGCTGACGAATAATACACCCACGGTATCCCCTGCCTGTCGTGCGAGGCGACTAAAAGGGGCGACCAAGGGGTGAATGAATTAGAACCATGAAACTACTCTTGATTCGTACCATCATGCGGGGAACACCATGGGTTGCATGTACTTGCGAGTAGTATCATTAACATGGTACGAAATATGTTTATGATTCGTTGCAGTAAAAAGCCTGGCCGGGTGGATTCCAGTACCCGTGCGTTGTACCCATGTGGGCAACACAGCGGGTCTGGGCGTAGCCTGTGAGTTGTACCACTATATGAGCGACACCGTGGGTCTGCGTTGCCTGTGATTAGTACTCACTATGTGCGGAACACCACGGGGCCCTTGGGACCGGCACCCGTGACTAGTACCCTAGGTGAAGAAACTCATCGGTTTGCGTTGGCTGTAATTGGCGCCATTGTGTGCGAAACACCATAGGTCTGTGTTACCTGTACGAAGTACAATACTTGTGAGTAGTACCATCTTTTGTGGAATACCGTGAGTCTTCGCTACGTCTGATTAATACCCCAACATGACACATACCATGGTTCTATTTTACTCGCGACATGTACCATTCTGTGGGGCCTTAGACGTGGATTTTGCACCCCCTTTAGACACCAAGCATCATTGTGCTTCATAAGTGGTTCCTTGGTCGGTAATAATGTTATTTTCGTTCTCTATTGAATCCGATCCACTGGTTTTTGTTTTTGTTTGTTTGTTTTGTGTTTTGTTGGGTTGTCCATCCATTCATTCTTCATGACATTTTTTATTTTTATTTTGGTCAGTGGATGCCTTTGTAATTTTTGTTCTTTCATTTCTTACCATTAGGGGCCGATGACCTTCGATGTTAGGCCCCTTAAAACAACAAGCATCATCATCATCATCATCTCAGATAGAACCTACAACCTGTGACAATAAAGTCCGGTGAATAGTCCTGTACTATCAACGTAGATGAACAATGCACGTCAGTGACTTTACTGTCCTTCGAAATAGTCCCCTCCCAGAACTATGCACTGCTGAGATCGGCGATACATGTCTTGGAAATTTTGCAAGAAGGCTTCCTTTGGGATGGTGTTCAAAAGCCTTGCCACGTTTCGTTGTATGTCAGGAATATCGTCAATTCTCTTTCCTTTCAAAGCGAGTTTGAGTCGTGGGAATAGGAAGAAGTCTGGAGGATTGAGATCTGGCGAGTATGTTCAAGTTGCACCACCCCATTTTTTGCCATGAACTGTTTGACGATATTGGCTGTGTAACGATTTGTCGTACGGATTCACGGTTAATCTGCAGTTCATTCGCTATCATGCGCACAGTTAATCGCCGATCGTTCGTTATTAATGTCCTCACCGTCTCAATGTTTTCGTCACTGACGGCGGTCGCCGGTCTTCCGCTACGGGGGTTGTCAGAAACACTTCCCGGCCTCCTCTAAAACGGGTAAACCACTCGTACACACACTTCAAGGACAGTGCTTGTTCTTCATAAATACGTACCGGCATCGCATGCGTTTCTTTCGGTGTCTTGCCACGCTTAAAACAAAACTGTACATCGATCTTTTGGTCGTTCATGTTCCAGTTCGCGGTTCAGAACCAACGCACTAAACACGCACTGTGTCAAACAGGTCTTACACGGCACATACACGATGCTCAACTGAACAACGTTGGGAGCATGTGGTCAAAACCTGCTGCTACGCAGGTGCAGCGTTGTGTGTCGCGAGTGTTGCCGGATCAACCGTTCTAACTTCATTCACCGAACTTCATTGTCACAGGTTATATAACACTATATGGACCTTTTACCATCCCTACGCAGAAAATATCACAATGATTAATCAAATAACTGGAACATAACGCAGGAGAATAAAGGATGTAGCTACGCTGCTCATCAACCTCACATACAAACACGGCCCTGGTTTGACAAATTACTTCTTAGTAGGCAACACCTTACGTATATCATACTCATTCGTCTCGGTCCTGGCTGCTACCGAAATAATCTTCATCGAATTAAAATAGTGGATTCTCCGATGTACGAAGAAAACCAAGAGGGAATTGCCGATATCGACAGGCGCAAAGTGCGTTATATGTCAAATTGGTCCTTATATACGTCTCTTTCCCTACAAGAATTATATGTTTATGCTTTTTAAGAAGATAACATCTACCTCGCACTTGCGAGTTTTTACAGATGATAGATATAAGGATTTAAATAAGACATTTACTGACGAAGGTTCTCTTGCGTCTGTTGCGATGTGACTAAAATTATTTGTTTTTCTCTCCTTCTGTGTTGTGATATTACATGTACTTTATGTATAGAGTTATTTTGCGTATTTGTACATGATTTCTTGCCGGTTTCATGGCTACTTGCCGAAACCCAAATAAAGAGGGAATACAAAGGAGCATACTCCTTGCGATGCCAATTCTGGTTTTGATTTTTACACCTGGATTACATTCCTGTGTTTAACCAACATCCTAGGTACTTGAATTATGATCCTCTTTCAATGGCTTTTCCATTCAATGTGATATCAGTGTTGGCGAATTTCTGCTTGCTGATTAGTATGAATTTTGTATTATGAATGTTTAATTTAAGGACAAACTCCTCGCTTACTTCATGGGTACTGTTCAGAAGGAACTGAATGTCTTCTACATTCTTCAGGATTCAGAATCGGTTTCATAGTCCGGCTCCATGGCTAAATGGTAGCGTGCTAGCTTTTTGGTCGCAGGCGTCAAATGAAAAGATCTGCATCTGGCGAGCTGAACTTGTCCTCAGACACTCCCGACACTAACAGCCATACGTCATTTCATTTCATTTCATTTCATTTCATTTCATTTCATTTCATCGGTTACATAAAGGACAAACTGTCAACGTAATGGCCTTCCCTGATGATCTCACACTCCTCGCACCCGGTGTGGAAAAAGAAACATACCGACGCTCTTGCCTCAACCACACAGCAGCAAAAGTAAGCTACTGCTGTTTGCTTTATGTCGCTCCGACACAGATAGGTCTTATGGCGACGATGGGACAGGAAAGACCTAGGAATGGGAAGTAAGCGGCCGTGGCCTTAATTAAGGTACAGCCCCAGCATTTGCCTGGTGTAAAAATGGGAAACTGCAGAAAATCATCTTCAGGGCTGCCGACAGTGGGGTTCGAACCCACTATCTCCCGGATGCGAGCTCACAGCTGCGCGCTCCTAACTGCACGGCCAACTCGCTCGGTAGCACAAGTAGGATTCAGGAGTTTCATCAACGAAACAGTTGATCACCAACATCCGAGATGAACCCAACTCAATCGCACTGGCGGATACAGTATTACGAAGGAATAATTCTTTCAAATACCTCTGAAAATGAATAACGCCGGATATCAGCGAGGACCTTGCTATAAACAGTATGAGTATATGTACATATCTAAAACACTCTCCCTTAACCTCAAAAAACAGAGGCTGCAGCATCATTTTTTAAATGCTATTTATTCGGGGCGTCGACCTAGAAAGATCTTTTGCCCCTACATTGCATCATATATTATGAACCTGCGCGTATTCGGCAATTGCGGAAGTGTAAAGTGTTGAATGTGAGGAAAGGAACAGTAAGGACGACACAAACACCTAGTCCCGAGGCCAGGGATATTAATCATCTACAATTAAAAACCCCTGCCCCGGCCGGCAATCGAACCTGGGACCGCCGGGTGACAGGCGGACGCGTTGCCCTCTACACCGCGGGGCCGTACCTGCAACGCCATAATAAGACCCGCAGTACTGCACGCCTCAGAAAGCCTAAAACTGGAAATGAATGATCGAAATATCCCGAAACAAGAACATGGTCTCTTATCAAAGAGAAGGATAAATGTAGAATCAGGCACTGCAATTAACTCTAGCAACGACCACTGTGGACAGCGTTACAAATACGGGCATGCAGTCAGGATAAACAACCAGAGACTCACCTCGAGAATCATCAACACCGTCTGTAGAGAGAAAACAGCCATTGCCAAGTGGATGAGACCAGTCAAAAAATGTCTAGAACAACAAGAAGTTGACCCCAATGTGATCTACAACAGCGATAAGTACAGATAAGTCCGATTAGGATATCAGGCTCTTTTCCGTCAATAACAGTATAAAACACCGGAGGAGATGTGAAATGGACACTGGAACAAAATGAAACTCATAGCACGAGGGTGAGGGATTACTGAGCTAGGAAGTACTGTAAGCCCGCCAGAGCAAAGAACACGCGGTCAGTACTCAACCTAAAATATAAATAAATAAATAAATAAATAAATAAATAAATAAATAAATAAAATCACAGGCTGCGATAGAGGAAATCCGGATAATTAAGATGAAGGTAGGGACCAACACAGTAACTCAGAATTTTCTTCCAGATTCAGCCAGAGCATGTAACGTGAGGTCGTTGTAGATGATGTCTGAGGCCAAAATATTCCATGAAAGGCCTCAAAAGGAAACTCCACATATTAAATGACAATTATTTCAGTGTCTAGGGGTCATGAGACTTCAAGAAGCGTCAAATCCCTGTAGCCAAATTTTTTGCACGAATACAATTTTGCGCTCACTTGTCTCATCATCTGAAAGTGCAAATGAGCTCAGACCACGGATATCGACCGAGAAGACTATCACCTTATAAATGATAATGGTTGTAAAACTACACTGAGTTACTTTTCTCCGGTTAACCCTGGGTGAAAATTGCAAGTTACACGTTTGATTTCTATCTTCATTTTAATTGTCCTGATCCCTGGTGATCACCTATGATTCGAACAGAATGTTTCGTACACCTAATATGTAATTATTGTCCGGCTCCATGGCTAAATGGTTAGCGTGCTGGCCTTTGGTCCAGAGAGTCCCGGGTTCGATTCCCGGCCGGGTCGGGGATTTTAACCTTCATTGGTTAATTCCAATGGCTCGGGGGCTGGGTGTGTGTGTCGTCTTCAGCATTAGAATTCATCATAGGTAGGGCCCCATCCTCATAGACGCGCAGGTCGCCTATGCGGCGTCAACTCGAAAAACCTGCACTCGGCCTCTTCGGAGGCCACACGCCATCAATATGTAATTATTGAGGAGACTCTTCGAGGAAAGTCAAATAGAGATAGGTTTATTTATACAGTCCAAGTTTTATGGCTAAAATCACACTCTTCTGAAGAAGCGAGTTTCAGAATTAATTATCCATAAATTGGTCTGTTTTATTCTTGGTGTAGGAGAGGTAATTTTACCTCTTATGACGTGACCACCAATTCCATTTCTGAAGTTTATTAAATTTTATTTCTTGTGGGATTGGACTTCACCATACCCCATTAGAACAACTGAATATCCGCATGAGAGAAGCGGCAAACCCGATCAAAACACTAGATATAGCCAACTTGCCTTGACATTGGCCATGGGGTAATTCGAATATTTCCATATTGTCTGAAACAACTACATTTATATTGATAGGCCGAAGACAATCTGCGAGTTGCACGGGCGACAGACATAGCTGCATTTCTTGTTTTGGTAGGTTTTCTGACCAATTTCAGTGTGTTGAACCTTTAGCTTGGATAAGAGTGTAGTTTAAGTGCTTATATTGAATAAATTGGTGCTAAGACTTAGTCAGGGGATAATTAAAGTATGGTGATCTTAACCCTTCTCTTCTCATTTGCATACCGTATTAGCGGTAACGTGGGTACTCTAAACAGTATGAATTGATTAAATGCAAGAGAAATGCGCTAGATGCCCGAAAGATGGCAAGTGCAAATATTTAGGAGATTTGAAAGTAATTTGCACCGGAAGGGTCATGTTGATGACATTGTTGGGAAAGCATACAGATCGTTACATGGCCAAATGAGGCTACTTAAATGATGAAACAAAGAAGTAAAAGAGAAAAGTTACTTAAGTATGGTTCGTCCATTATTGGAATATGCAAACAGTGTTTGGATCATCACCAGGAATACCTAATAAAAGAAATAGATGGTGTGGAGAGGAAAGCAGCAAGATTTGTAACGTGGGATTTCAGAAGAAATAGTAGTGTATCAAAAATGTTAGAGAAACTTGGGTGGGAAGCTTTAAGTAAGAGAGGGAGATAACTAGACTTATAGGATTACATAGAACCTATACAGGATAGCAAGCTTGGGGTGTGAGGGAATCCGTGAGAGGCTTCAGTTGGAAAATAATTATAACGGCGGGGCTGATCACAAGTATAAAATTAGACGGGATTTTAGCAGAAATGATTGGGGTATATTTTGATTCATTGGGAAGGGCGTGATGGAGTGGAACAGTTTACTTGGGGAAATGTTTGACCCTTTTCCAAAATCAGTGCAGATATTCAAGAAAAGAATAAACTGCAACAGAGAGGGCATTCGACCTGTGTAGATTACTGTAAATAAAGAATTTTTATGAATAAATTAATTCCATCCTCTTGTCTATGGAGACTGGACAACTGAAGTAGGGGACTGCCTGTAGGGGTGAAGTACAGTGAGGACTTCGAGGTCCATGGGACAGCTATGGTAGCTGTGAAGGCCTTTCAGGAACTCTAAAAAGCAGTGGCAAAAGGGGCTCTGGTTAAGACGCATCAGGTCGTTATGCAAGTTATGTACCAAAATGGGTAAAAAAAAAATCAATGTACATGTATACATCTAGTAGCAATTGTATAGTTTTTCTGAAGTGATTCCACATACTGTATATGAGTTGATTATGTGTGTAAGTTACAGAAGATATTATGAGTAGAATTTTGTAAATCTAGGAAAGCAACAGATAGGGAATCTGCCACCTGGGCGACTGCCCTAAATGCAGATCAGTATTGATTGATTGATACATTTATTAAGGATGAGCTGTGTGTTTAATAGAAAAATCGTTAATGTAAATTGTGTAAAAATGTACTTTAGGAAAAAAGTCTTCTTCTCTTTTTAATTTAAAATTTGGTTGTTGAGAACAATGTATTTTTGTGTATCATTTGCCACCGAGGTAGACACCTCATTTGCAGATAATTTTGATTTGATTTGATTTGATTTGATTTGATTTGATTTGATTTGATTTGATTTGATTTGATTTGATTTGATTTGATTTGATTTGATTTGATTTGATTTGATTTGATTTGATTTGATTTGATTTGATTTGATTTGATTTGATTTGATTTGATTTGATTTGATTTGATTTGATTTGATTTGATTTGATTTGATTTGATTTGATTTGATTTGATTTGATTTGATTTGATTTGATTTGATTTGATTTGATTTGATTTGATTTGATTTGATTTGATTTGATTTGATTTGATTTGATTTGATTTGATTTGATTTGATTTGATTTGATTTGATTTGATTTGATTTGATTTGATTTGATTTGATTTGATTTGATTTGATTTGATTTGATTTGATTTGATTTGATTTGATTTGATTTGATTTGATTTGATTTGATTTGATTTGATTTGATTTGATTTGATTTGATTTGATTTGATTTGATTTGATTTGATTTGATTTGATTTGATTTGATTTGATTTGATTTGATTTGATTTGATTTGATTTGATTTGATTTGATTTGATTTGATTTGATTTGATTTGATTTGATTTGATTTGATTTGATTTGATTTGATTTGATTTGATTTGATTTGATTTGATTTGATTTGATTTGATTTGATTTGATTTGATTTGATTTGATTTGATTTGATTTGATTTGATTTGATTTGATTTGATTTGATTTGATTTGATTTGATTTGATTTGATTTGATTTGATTTGATTTGATTTGATTTGATTTGATTTGATTTGATTTGATTTGATTTGATTTGATTTGATTTGATTTGATTTGATTTGATTTGATTTGATTTGATTTGATTTGATTTGATTTGATTTGATTTGATTTGATTTGATTTGATTTGATTTGATTTGATTTGATTTGATTTGATTTGATTTGATTTGATTTGATTTGATTTGATTTGATTTGATTTGATTTGATTTGATTTGATTTGATTTGATTTGATTTGATTTGATTTGATTTGATTTGATTTGATTTGATTTGATTTGATTTGATTTGATTTGATTTGATTTGATTTGATTTGATTTGATTTGATTTGATTTGATTTGATTTGATTTGATTTGATTTGATTTGATTTGATTTGATTTGATTTGATTTGATTTGATTTGATTTGATTTGATTTGATTTGATTTGATTTGATTTGATTTGATTTGATTTGATTTGATTTGATTTGATTTGATTTGATTTGATTTGATTTGATTTGATTTGATTTGATTTGATTTGATTTGATTTGATTTGATTTGATTTGATTTGATTTGATTTGATTTGATTTGATTTGATTTGATTTGATTTGATTTGATTTGATTTGATTTGATTTGATTTGATTTGATTTGATTTGATTTGATTTGATTTGATTTGATTTGATTTGATTTGATTTGATTTGATTTGATTTGATTTGATTTGATTTGATTTGATTTGATTTGATTTGATTTGATTTGATTTGATTTGATTTGATTTGATTTGATTTGATTTGATTTGATTTGATTTGATTTGATTTGATTTGATTTGATTTGATTTGATTTGATTTGATTTGATTTGATTTGATTTGATTTGATTTGATTTGATTTGATTTGATTTGATTTGATTTGATTTGATTTGATTTGATTTGATTTGATTTGATTTGATTTGATTTGATTTGATTTGATTTGATTTGATTTGATTTGATTTGATTTGATTTGATTTGATTTGATTTGATTTGATTTGATTTGATTTGATTTGATTTGATTTGATTTGATTTGATTTGATTTGATTTGATTTGATTTGATTTGATTTGATTTGATTTGATTTGATTTGATTTGATTTGATTTGATTTGATTTGATTTGATTTGATTTGATTTGATTTGAAGTGTCAGAGGTCAAAGTGTGTTGCACGGTCGCAGTGGTTATGTAGAGTAGCCTCCGGTCGTACTGCAGGCCAAACGCGAGAATGTCTGACTAGTAAGAATGAGAGCTGATATGAACAGGAAAGGTGAATTAATGTTGAAGTTGCATAATGAGGAGTGATCACGGTGAATTCAGTTCCTTTTCCAGTACATTATATATTAGTTTTCCTTTCTAAATCAGTACGTCTTTAGGAGACGCTGAAGTGGAGGGTTTTTGCCCTGAAGAGGGGCCCTTTAACGTGTTAATGAGTGCGCTGACGTAGGTCTCTTGTACTTTAATACTATGACAACCAGTGTTTAAGAGTTCCAGGTTAGGCTAGGATAGCTAAGTGACATCATTGCTAACTACACACCAAGATGGCAATGATTCTTATCTTGGTAAACGCATGTATGGTAACTGAAATATAGCATCACACTCCAGTGATTCGAATTAACAACAGTTGATGTGGACATAAGGGCATTCGATAGCAATTGTTTAAAATTAAACAATATGGAATGGATTTTTAATAAACTATGTAAATATCGAGAATGGTGATGATAAAAGTGTTGATATGGTGCTGACAGAAATTTGAGTCCCTGAGAAAAGTGTGCAAACCTCAGTGAGTAATTGTCATGCTCGCTGCTTAGACTCTTCATACTAGCTGCATGTTGAACATCGTACATGGTCTATTTATCTCGCGTTAGGTCAGTAGAAAACTCTGTAACAACTTGCAGTACATTGGAGTGCTTACCCTTCCCTCACAATTTTTTTTTTTTTTTTTTTTTTTTTTTTTTGCTAGGGGCTTTACGTCGCGCCGACACAGATAGGTCTTATGGCGACGATGGGATAGGAAAAGCCTAGGAGTTGGAAGGAAGCGGCCATGGCCTTAATTAAGGTACAGCCCCAGCATTTGCCTGGTGTGAAAATGGGAAACCACGGAAAACCATTTTCAGGGCTGCCGATAGTGGGATTCGAACCTACTATCTCCCGGATGCAAGCTCACAGCCGCGCGCCTCTACGTGCACGGCCAACTCACCCGGTTCACAATTTATTAGCGAGCACTTAAGCTAAAGTGACTTCATACCACCCCTGAGTTTCAAGGCGTTAGCATTAGAATTTCGAGCCCATCTGGCACGAGTTCGATTCGAAGTCTACGAGAACATTTCACACTTTGTTTGCTTGAACCTGGGTTACGTACATACTGCAGGTGTTTCTATCCACATATACAGTACATTGGGGTGCATTGTTATGGCAAAAATTTGGAATTATTCTACATCTCAGTGTGATTACGCTGCAGTATGATACCGTTACAATGCTTTTACAGACACTCATAAAAAGAATAAGTGCACGGTAATGTATAAGTTCGTCGCAGGTACACATTTCTGAGAAATAATGGAACCTTTAGACATAGTGTAGAGTGATCATTTCTCCTGTTTCAGTAGTTGTGCCGCAGAGAGACGCTAGCTGCGCTACACGATCACAGTATTGCTTTCTGCAATGTATTGGGTCGATGCATAAGTTCGTGCAGTTTTTATATTTTTTATTTTATTTTACTGTCACTGTCACGCACTGTAACTCACAATCACAATCACTCAGTGTTGTAATCACCTCCACTCTCTATGACCTTCTGCCTCGCATGTAGAACTGTTTTGGTTTTGACTGGAAGAAATCTGTTAGCCACTGGTCAAGAGAAGCTTCGTCAGGAATCACTTGCCCCTTTCCATGGCTAAATGGTTAGCGTGCTGGCCATTAGTCCAGAGGGTCCCGGGTTCGATTCCCGGCCGGGTGGGGATTTTAACTTTAATTGGTTAGTTCCGATAGCTCGGGGGCTGGGTTTGTGTGCTGTCTTCGGCATTAGAAATCATCATAGGTAGGGTCCCATCCTCACTGACACGCAGGTCGCCCATACGGCGACAAATTGAATGACCTGCACCAGGTCTCTCCGGAGGCCACACGTCATTATTATTACTTGCCCCTGAATGTGGTTAGAAAGAGAGCGGAAAAGATAGAAATCTGAGGCGGCAAGGTCAGAAAAGTACCCAGGATGACGAAGAGGTTCCCAGCCAAGTTCAGCAATCACACTTTTGGTCAATTGCGCTGTATGCGGACGAGCATTATCATTGAGCAATAAGACTGGTTGTTGTCTTTATATTTTGTTGTCGATAGCAACGGAAAGCCGTCTTACCTGGTCACTATACACAGCAGAGCTTATCGTTACGTTTTTCGAAAGAAGTTCATGGTGAAGAATGCCAACTTTGTTCCACCAAACACACAACATGATTTTCTGTGGATGGGCACTATCTTTGGCACGGGGAATTGCTTTTTTTGATGGGCTGAGCCACCCTTTCCTCTTCTTCATGTTGACATACAGGCACCATTTCTCGTCACCGGTGATAGTGTTCGAAAGGAATGCTTCGTGCCATCACAAGCCAACCGCTGCCGGACAAGCAATGATGTACAGATGTTTACTCGTTGATTTTTGTTACTGTCGCTTAGAACATGTGGTACCCATATACCCAATTTCCGTACCTTAACCATCGAATGCAAATGGTGTACAATAGTTGATTGATAACACATTCAAAAACTTGCGCCATTTGCCGCGTTGTTTGACGAGGATTCTCATGAAGGAACTTATTCAAGCTAGTTTCGTCACAATCTGAAGGACTTTCAGAACATGAATCATCACACAAGTCAAAACGTCCTGCTCGAAAGCGGGAAAACCATTTTTGTGCTGTTCTATCAGCATTTACTTCATTCCCGTACACTTCACAAATTGTTCTCGCAGCTCCTGCTGCACTGGACCCTCGGTTAAACTCAAAAAGTAAAATGTGTCGGAAATGCTCACTTTTCTCAACTTCACATTCTATATCCGTTTGTCCGAAATATACTGTACACAAATAATACGTTCACAATAAAACAACCTGTGTTTCACAACACACAAACTCCAAACTCAGTTAAAACAACGGAATAACGATAAGCAATCCCATTGTTGCCAACCCAAAAAATACCGCACGAACTTATGCATCGACCCTATAAGATGCTACGAAAAGGATGTTATGTTTGCGAGCAGTTTTTGTACAAACACGCGGTATTTCTTATGCAGCACCCTAGGTAATTTCCTTACCATTATAATATATATGAACACATTCCAAGATGTTAAGTTCAGCTCTGGACTCAGCGAAAATAAAAATACATTTCTTTTACAATTGGCTTTACATCGCACCGATACAGATAGGTCTTATGGCGGCGATGGGACAGGAAAGGGCTAGGAGTGGGAAGGAAGCAGCCGTGGCCTTAATTAAGGTACAGCCCCAGCATTTGCCTGGTGTGAAAATGAGAAAAACATGGAAAACCTTCTTCAGGGCTGCCGACAATGGGGTACGAACTCACTATATCCCGAATACTGGATACTGACCGCACTTAAGCGACTGCAGCCATCGAGCTCGGTGCAAATAAAAATACAGCGTATGTAGTATTACCTACATTTTCCAAACCTAGAGATGATAGGAAAATGTTATGTCGAAAGCCACGGGCTAGCGTGTTTAGTCTCACCTAGTGATGATAACCACCTAATATATGTATGCTAAAAGAAACCACACTTCTTCTTCTTCTTCTCCTAACACTTTTCCCACACTTTGTGGGGTCGCTGGTGCGAACTGTGTCACACATGTTGATTTGGACCTGTTTAACGGCCGGGGGGATGTAATAACTATTGCGTGTTTCTGTGGTGGTTGGTAGTGTGCTATGTTGTCTGAAATACACGCTCAAGGATTTTCATAGTATGGCAGAGGAGACGGATAGGGCAGTATTTGGCACAATGACTTCGCCTTTTCCTTTCCAAGTGCGTACTCTATTGCTGGTCCACCAGCTGGATAGGATATTACTTTTCTCAAGGCAGCTCGAACTGGAATCCAACTAGGAGTTTTGCCCCTTCATATCCCAGCGTCCTCCAAACATCTGCCGGGATGTCATCCTGTCCAGTCGTCGTGCCAGTTTTCATGGGACGGTTAGTAACCATAACCTCAGCTACTGTGAAGGTGGGTACCGCGCCCTGTACAGGTACGCGGGTGGTACTGGTGGTTGCAGAAACTTTGCAGTGTGGTGCTTCGTTGTTAAAACTTGAAATAACATTGTGAATAGGAGTAAAACATTCTGCCTGTTACGAAGAACATATATCGGGACATACAGATATCGTAGCTTTCAATCTAAACGAGGACTTAGAGAACAAATGATAGAGCTTGTCCATTACATCCCTTTCTCATCTGAAAATTTTCTTCAGTTTTTCTTTCAAAATACGTTTTTTGGAATGGGTAAAATGTCTCGAAACAGAAAAAGAATATTTCAGCCCAGCGCGGTACCGAAGCAGGGTCTTAATTAATTCTTTAAGGAGGGGGGGGGGGGTTAGCAAATAATGACAACACATTTTATGCCACTTATAATTTTAAATATATTTGGAGCAAGTCATATGAAAATGTCTCAATCAGATGTTCCACTTTATCCGTTTCTCACAGGTCGCTTCTCACATTGTGTGGATATCCAACGACTAAACTTGTTGCTTGCGATGTTTGTATCATAAATCGGACATTCTATCTGTGACCTACCAGGCAGCCATGGTATTTATAATAATGAATAATGAAAATTTGAGGAATTGGAAATGGACGTATGACCTAAAATGTCCACATTATGCCAAAGATATGGAGAATGCATTCTATATTATTTATAACATGTATTTTCTCTTATAATTCACTATATGTCCTCCATTATTTGGTAAATAATTTTACCTGCTATTCTTATTTGAACTATTCAATAGTTACTTCTTTACATTGGATGATGATTCTAGTCAATATTTATCCGTGTGTGTTTCCAAAAAGTCGTGTGGTTATTGTTACTTAATTTATGTTGAGGGATGTCGGCACATTCACAAGGAAAACAGCGAACGGATCTTAATAAAATATGTGGATCTGTTGTACGATTTTCTCTTTCATGATTTCCTACCTTCATTTCCTGTGCACCAAGTTTGTGATTTTCTTTCGTTTACGGTACACTAAATAGTGCAATATGTATTTCCGTGATAGCTACTTGTTCTTAGCAAAGGTGAATCTTACTATAAGTTGAGATATCATTTTCACGATATTGGTAAACGAACTGTTTCTATAGCACAAATGATTTATTGATTTTAAAGTATGTTACTTTAGGTAGGTATTTTACCTTAATACTTAAAATTTCGTCATCAAAAAGGTTACTTGAGCTGAGCATGATACTTTTAAGTAATTCTACAACTCAGGAAATAACTAAATCCACTTTGGAAATATTCAAATGTATAATGAAATTCATTGACCTCGTAAATCTAAATTACGATAAATATGACTGAAGCACAGTTAAACATGCACTGTAGCATACAAGTCCTCTATTATGCAGAAAGATGTCCTGATAAGACACCTTAATGTAATTAGTCTTTCTTATGAAGAAATTATATTTACTCAAGGAAAAGTATTACAAATACATTACAAAATCAAGTTGATCCCTATTCTTAGCAATATTTTTTTGTGATTTCAGTGGAGATTTACCATAATTTGGTCTTGATATTAGGCTTATTTTGGTAGTAGTGGCTTCCATACACTTCGCTACATGTAAAAATTGAAATAACTTTTATCTAACGAAATTCAATGATAAATACATGTGATCAATAGAAATGGACCATATTACATAATAATATCAGCAAACACGTTAATCAGGTCCATTGCGTTTCTCAAAATAATTAAAGGTTCAACGTACCGTACAGCACATTATTATACTGCGTGTTACAGAAGCATACTCCGCAGTAGAGTGGGTGGTCTATCCGCTCCGCTCTAAGGGCTTTCACTGAAATGCACGAAACATCTATCTGCAGAAACCACGGCCGACAAATTGCTGAATGTTGGAGGTGCTGAATATTAACCGGACCTCAATTCGCTGAAAGGCTGTGCATCGCATTGCTTAGGGTACAAGGAGAGCATAATGAAAAGAGTAGTACTGTGCGTGCGTTGAACAGGGAAAATGCTGTTTTTATCATTTGTTTTGATGAAATGTTCAACAATATTCAGACATATTGTGGTTTACTTTCCACACGAATGCGCCTGCCAGGTGTAGCAACCCAACATACTGCTGAGTATGTATCCGAGGAAGCCGGTATTTCATTCACATACATTTGTTTAAGATTTGTATTGTTTTTAGTGTCAATGATTTTGCTTTGTTCCCGAGTGAAATTACTTCATAGATTTGGAAAGAAAATATTTCGTACTGGATGAGAGAACGCTAACGTTCAGCTAGGCCTTCTCAATGAGTTTTGGAAATTTCAATTTTTTTTTTTTTTTTTTTTTTTACAGGGATCTTGGAGGCAGCAAGTAGGGTGCCTGGAAGTGTCTCATTAATTCTGTCCGTTTTTATAGCTACCTTTATAAATCACTACACTTCGTACCGAGATCTATAGCTGCAGTCGCTTAAGTGCGGCCAGTATCCAGTATTCGGGAGATAGTGGGTTCGAACCCCACTGTCGACAGCCCTGAAGATGGTTTTCCGTGGTTTCCCATTTTCACACCAGGCAAATGTTGGGGCTGTACCTTAATTAAGGCCACAGCCGCTTCCTTCCCAGTCCTAGCCTTTTCCTTTTCTATCGTTGCCATAATCTGTCTCGGTGTGGCGTAAAGCCAATAGCAAAAAAAAAAAAAAAAAAAAAAAAACTACACTTCGTTTTCCATGTATTAGTGCGATACGAGCAATGCGATCTGTTACTAATATATTCGAATTAAATAGTTTAGATTCGGTGGCTGGCACAGGGATTTCAAAGTGTACGTTCCGCTATATTTGGACTGAAAATGAAATGGCATAGGGCTTTTAGTGTCGGGATGTGCCCGAGGACTTCGGCTCGCCAGATGCAGGTCTTTTGATTTGACGCCGTAGGCGACCTGCGCTTCTTCATTGGAGTGAAGAAATATGACATTTCGATATACTGTGTAACTAATCTGATAAGTGTCTGCTGTAATATACAAGACTTAATGACTTCCCTTCAAATACATGTTTCACCTACTTTCGTTCCTTTTCATCCTGGGAGACTGTGGTGTAAGACTTGCTTAGTGCATCGTTGTTGGTGCTCATTTTCAAGTGCCCGGTAACAGAGTCTAGTCGTATATAACTTCTTCTTCCTGGAGTTTTCCCAATTAATTTGGGTTGGTACTATGCCTGGATTAAGCCAAGCTTTGCCTCTCCTGATACCAAGCCTATAGGAAGATATGCTTTCACCATTGTGTGTTTCTGTAGTGGATTTTAGTATAATATGTTGAATGAATATGTGTGTTAAGACGAACACAAACACCTATTGCCCGAGCTGGAGGAATTAACAAGACGCGGCTAAAATATCACTCCCATCCGTGAATTGAACTTGGAGTCCTCTTAACCGAAGAACAGTACGCTGACCATTTAGGCAAGGAGCCGGACGGAGTTTAATTGGGTTAGAGCACACTTTAAACGCTGAAGTAGCTTTCAGGCAACACACGAATACTAAACGCATAGAATAAATAGTCCAATATACGTAAATGTAGTTTCTCCATTGGAAGGTATAATCAAGGAATTTCAATGAGCAAAATACACCACCGGTCAAAAGAAATGAGCCTAGCACATAGGAGTAAATACGTTTCGGGAATTAATTTACAATTACGTTCATTATAATTTAATTTTGTCCGCCTCTGTGGTGTAGTGGTTAGTGTGATTAGCTGCAACCCCCGGATGCCCGGGTTCGATTCCCGGCTCTGCCGCGAAATTTGAAAAGTGGTAAGATGGCTGGAATGGGGCCCACTCAGCCTCGGGAGGTCAAACGAGTAGAGGTATGTTCGATTCCCACCTCAGCCATCCTGGAAGTAGTTTTCCGTGGTTTCCCACTTCTCCTCCAGGAAAATGCCGGGATGGTACCTAACTTAAGGCCGCAGCCGCTTCCTTCCCTATTCTTTGTCTATCCCTTCCAATCTTCCCATCCCCCACCAAGGCCCCAAGGTGAGGCCGCCTGAGCGAGGTACTGGACATCCTCCGCAGTTGTATCCCCCGACCCAATATCTCACGTTCCAGGACACTGCCGTTGAGGCGGTAGAGTTGGGGTCTCTCGCTGAGTCCGAGGGAAAAACCAACCTTGGAGGGTAAACAGATGAATTAAGTAAGTAAGTATAATTTAATTGTCATTCATTTTTATATTTATTATAATTTATGCCTGGCTTCCTGGCTGAAACGGTCAGCATTGCTTCTTTCGGTTCAGAGGGTCCCGGATTCGATTCCCGGCCGGGTGGGGCTTTTTAACCTCTCCTGGCTAACTCCTCCGACTTGGGGACTGAATGTTGGTGTTTGTCACTATAGGCCTACACACCTCTTCGTATACACATAACAAACCACACTACCAAGCACCATAGAAAAAACAATACTGAATACATCCCTGCCCCTCCACATAGGGTGGATGTCAGGCAGGTCATCCGGCGCTAAAACAGAGCCAAGACCTCTGGTGCGACACAGTTTGCACCCGTGAACCAATCAGAGTGTTGGAAAAGCGGTGAAAGAAATATAAGATTTTTGTATTTTACAACAATTTTGGGTTTTTTGTTCTTTTGTTGGCTGGCAGTGTAGTAAACTTACAGTTTCAAGTGATTGCCGATATCGCGATCACAGTCACAGGACCTCTGGTTTTACGAGGAATGACTATTCATTTCAAAAATCCTAAGTGCACTTACCGGTAATCGAACCTCGGCTGTCTGATAAGGATACAGTGGTGAATTCAATCGGCTTTCAAATCCCCCATCATTGGACAGTCATTATATAAATTTAAAATAGCCGGGCTAAATGGCTCAGATGGTTGATGCGCTGGCCTTCTGAACCCAACTTAGCAGGTTCGATCCTGGCTCAGTCCGGTGGTATTTGAAGGTACTCAAACACGTCAGCCTCGTGTCGGTAGATGTACGGGCACGTATAAGAACACCTGCCGGACTAAATTCCGGCCCTTCGGCGTCTCCGAAAACCGTAAAAGTAGATAGTGGGACGTAAAACAAATAACATTATTATTATTAAATTTAAAATACTGAGCGAGTTGGCCGTGCGGTTAGGGGCACGCAGCTGTGAGCTTGCTTTCGGGAGATAGTGGGTTTGAACCCCACAGTCGGCCGGCCTGAAGATGGTTTTCCGTGGTTTCTCATTTTCACATCAGGCAAATACTGGGGCTTACATTAATTAAGGCCACGGCCGCTTCCTTCCCACTCCTAGCCCATTCCTGTCCCATCGTCGCCATAAGATCTATCTGTGTCGGTGCGACGTAAAGCAAATTGAAGAAAAAAGAAGTGAACAATTATACGAATCATGTGCTTAGTAAGAATGTAAGTTTTTAATTTTCTTGTGGCTGTCGATAATATCAAAGACAACATATTGTCTTTATCAAAGCGGAAGTATTTCCAATTTAAAGTAGAACCTGAATCCGCGCGTACTGACCGCGATTTAAACTGTGCCAGAAGTAGGGAGAAGTCGTGGACGATGCCATTCAGTTGTGCGTGCGTGTGTTCGTGCTGCTTCCCAGTTTTAATGTGATGTGTGATTGCTAAATTTGTAGATGGAAGTTTATTGTTCAGAAAATGTAATTTCAGCGCCTAAATATCAGTTGACTTAACTGGATAATCAGGTATTCTTTAGAGAAGCAGTTAGAGAGAATATGGGAGAGCAGGAATCTGAGGGTGTGGGATGAGGTAATGAATAACAGTGCTGAATGCTGAGCAGAATGTTTGCACTTAGAGTGGTAATGTGACCCGAGCCCGTATATCATGTTTCTCCATCGCATTATTCATGTGTGGGAGGGCGTAGGCGGACGTACCGAGCATATCTATTCTTCGGCGGGCAGATGCGCTCAGCCTGGGTTCGAATGCTAACCGTAAGACCATTATAATGAGACTTCAACTAGCGAACAGGTCGCTCGCCGACAAGTATTTATGTGGGCATTTTAATTTAGTCCAAGTTGCAAAGGATAGCAGCAGGGCGTGCCGCTCTTAAAGTAGAGAAGAGCTTTCTCGTATGTCACGTTACTGAACACACTTCCGTGTTTATGATATATAGACCTCGGGCTGTTATTGTGTTCAGTACGGTGCAATGGAATGCACACCGGTCTGCACCATATTTTGGAATATCTTATGTTTCTCACTATTGATTGCTCACTAGAAGGGCGTGATAGCTGCTCACTCTGTTCAACTTGTCTGTTCCTAATCCATCTACACGCCCAAAACCTGTTACCTTCCACTGCTCAAGGTCAGAAACCCAACAACATAGTGATTCAGCAGTGTTAAACTCAATAAAAAAAATTTAAAATTTTATGTTGTAAATTAAAATTCCACTTTGCTGACCCTTATTGTTATGTTCATAGCTAAAGTTTTCCTACTTTCTATTGATACTATGTACCTCATCATCATTATCATCTTCGATAACATCACTACCATCATGTATAATTACAGTACTAATACAGGTTTAGAGCCGTTAGTAAATAATTTTAATTTTAATATTTTAAATACCTTGTTACACTATGTGCATATGTAACTGAATATTTATAATGATATGCTAATGAAGAAAAGTGTGTTTTTATTTTCTATGTGAATTTAATTTACAAGGAATTTCATAGGAGATAATATAATTCTAATTTGATATTTTTTATTGAATAAAATAACACTAGCCTGCAAAAAACTTTTTTTTTGTGCGGTAAAAACGAAAATAGGTGGGTTTTATGAATTTCTTAACGCAGAATTCGAGAACAAATTAGTTTTGGCGTATCACGTCTGGTTTAGTGGCAATTCTACAAAATGTTATTTTGTTCTTACGTAAAATTGTTGATACTTAGTATTGATTAAATTTGATGTATTGTAAATTTCAGCTTGCAAAACGTAATCATATTTTGTATGCATTTAATACACATAAATGCTGCTTTATAAGCAAAGTAGATGGTTTGTATTATATTTTTAATCTATACTGAAATTCGTGAAACTGAAGCATAAAGCGCCTATTTAGTTTCGGCTGTACAGTTGCTTTTAAATTAATATAACTGTACCTTGAATAAAAATTACGTGGTTAAACATGCATAGGTTCTTTACTTATATTATGTGCAGGTTAGATTCACACCTCCGTCTTTTTCTGTTTTCCGTGGAATTTCCTGGTTTATGAAGTTCCCGAATGGTCTCTAGAAGGGTCGTCTCGTGCAATCGACCAGCAGTAATCGGCCATCATATTCACATCCCAACGTCCCTGATAGCGTCGTTCTGCATCTTTGAGGTCCTGGTGACACCTTTCACCTTGATCTTCACGGACAGATCCTAAATTTGGAGGAAAATAATCCAGATGTGAAGCTAAGAAATGAAGCTTAAGGCTCATATTACAACTGAGTTCCTTAAACATTACCAACAATTTCTTTGTATTGAGGGTCCTTAATGTTGCCAAGGAATTTAGTCACTACATCTTAGAATACGTTCCATGCCTCTTTCTCGATTTTGGTCATCGTGTCCTTGAAATATTTTTCCTTCGTCAGTTTACGAATCCGTGGTTCATCAAATACGCTTTCTTTGATTTTAGCATCTGATAATTAGGGTAATTTAGTGGATAAATGTTGGAAGCATCGGCTACTTTTATGTAATGCCTTGACGTTCTGTTTCATCAATCCTAATTTGATGTGCAAGGGTGGAAGTAGAATTTTTTCACGGTCAATAAGACTTACATTAAAGACATTTTTGGATCCTGGTTGTAGTTGCTTCCTTTCTGGCCAATTCACTGTATCCCAATGTTTATCCCATGCCTTGCTATCCCATTCGCATAGGAAACAGGGAAATTTTGTGTAGCCTTTTTGTTGTCCCAGTAACAATCCAATGATCTTCAAATCACCGCAAATTTGCCACCCATGCTCGTAATGTTTAATGTATTCAAGCACCAACTTTAAGGTCTCATTTCGATGGCCTAGAATGAAAACCTCGTATCTCAGAAAGTTCTTCCTATCCAATACTTCCCTTAAGACTGGTTACGCCTCCCAGCCAAACATGAATTCGCAGTCCATCAGAACAATGTTCGTTGTGTTCTTTATTCCTATGCCAGTGTGTGAAGGAAAATGAACCTTATCGTACCGTACTATAGGAAAGTATGTCTGCGTAACGTATTTACTGACTCCTACAGTATAATTTTATAAGGTTCATTTTCCTTTACGCAACACCATAGGAAAATAAACCCAATGAACATTGTTCTGATGGACTGCATATTCATGTGTGGCTGGGAGGCGTGACCAGTCTTAAGGGAAATAATGGATAGGGAGAACTTTTTGTGATACGAGGTATTCAATCTAGACCATCGATTTGCTTCATACATTTTTGTGGAGTGTGCAAGTGGTACGGATGCCAGAACATTTGTATTATGAAGCAAAACAGCCTTTAAACTTCTTTTGGAAGAGTCAATAAAACCACGCCAGTTACTAGGATCATACTCTTTCACTCCCAGTTGACGTAGAAGATTTGAAACATCCGTACAAAATACAAGTTCGTCTTCGTGACTATAATACTTTTGGACTGTTATCTTTGCAAGGAAACTGCTTTATCAGTCCATCATAAACATTGCATAAGGGCTGGGGCTTTTAACACGTCTGTTCATTCAAGTGGTCGAAGATGAAAGACAAACGCTCTACTCCCTTATCTTCAATCCTACATACCTCGCGGTCTATTGCGTATCTGGGGGAGTTTGTTATGAATTTACCAGGAAACCCCCAACTACAAAATGAAAATTTAGACAGCAATAAACCTATAATAAAATGCAAACAATAACAAATCAAATCACATAATTGTATTCCAAACAAAAAAAGTTGCGCGAGAACATCTCTCAACATTACATCTCACGAATTCATGCAGATACTAAAACACTGAATTGCGTCAAAACTAGACGTGATAGGAAAAATATAGCATCATTTTCGGAATCAGGGCAGCGATTTCTATAATAATTACATATTTTCTATTTTACCGCAAAATCATGTTGGCTAGTGTAATTTAATGTAATAGTATATGTCTATGTGTTTCACATCATTGAGTTTATGCTTGTCTGAAGCACAATATATAAATACAACAAATAAACAAATAAATAAATATCATCACAGGATTCTCTACCAAGGAGGCTGTGGTTCGAATACAATTCTTCATCTAGGAATACGATATCAGTAGGGATGGTAGATGTTAACGTTTGAAAACTAAGTATTTTGCCCTTAAAAATTCAAGTTCAGTGTTTTCTAACATTACTTATGTTAGAATTGATCATATTGTAGCATTGTCCGGCGAAAGTGATATTTTTGAATGGAGAATTGGATGATAAAATAGTAACGTATCAACTGACGGATTCTCTAGATCTTCCACTTTAAGATGAACTAAAAGGACATAAAAACAAAGGTGAAGTTGAGAACATTAACTTACACGTGAACGGGCATGGTCCTGATCACTAATACAATGCATATCTACATCCATTTAGAAATAAGTATTCAGTACAATAAGTAATATTTTATTTTGTCATTTGAATGCACACCTTCAAAAACTAAACGAAAAATATTTCAATTTTAGGTTACTATAATTAACCTTTTTGTAGCTTGACAGTCAGTTAAAACGCCCTTATTCAAGATAACAGTTGAAATAACGTCATTTGAGGCACTCACAGGAAGTTTAACAAACAAGATATTTCAACATTGTTTTCTCAAAAGTATAATACACTTGTCATGGCTATGTTATTCTTATAAAAGACAATATCTCTTGAAAATCTATGTATATTTCGTATTTTAAGGATTAAAATATATGTTTTAAATGTCAAATGTGCACGTTTAGAGTATTTGGTAACATCTCGCATTTAGCGTGATTGCGAAATTCTACCATTAGTAGATACGAGGCGTCAATTAAATATTGCAAGATTATTATTATTATTATTATTATTATTATTATTATTATTATTATTATTATTATTATTATTATTATTATTGTTACGGGGTTACCCGTGGACCAGCAGAGGTGAAAAGAAGGTGCGGGCTTGAATGGGTCTAATCACGAAATTAAAGTTACTTCAAAACTTTAACAAAGGTTATATGTTTTGAATTTTAATAATTAACAACACCAAAACATTAACAGTCTTTCAATCGGTGTGATCGCAATAACATATCAGGTACTATGACAAGGTTTTTACAAGGCCAGTACATCCAAAATTTAGTAATCCGGGCTTCCAGCCCCTCGCTTAGCATTTCTTGAGCTCACGGCTGCCAGTTACAAGAAGGTATAAAGGTTCAGGGGCAGAAAACCCCAAGTTCACGAAGCACTTGCTCCCACCAACAACATACCTAGCCTCCAAGAGGCACACCTTGTAAGTACAAAATTTTAAGGAAAGAGCTATCAGGCTCTCAAATTCTCAACATCAAAAATTTACAACACTCTGGCCTTCTATGGCCCAATTTTACAATTTGAAACAGGGGTATCTCGTACCCAACCTACAAGGGCCTTTATGAAAAGGAACAGGTTAATAAAATGGCCCAAAATAACAAGATGTCTGGAGGCGAGTACTTGCACTCCTACATGAACACTTGTTAAAACCTAAGGGGCACTAGGCCGATTAAACAGGGGCTATTCCCACCACTAGGGAGGTGACTCGTATAAGAAAATTTTAATACATTAAGAATAGAAAATCGGTTATGAAAACGTAGTCACCTCCAATCAAAAATTAAGGGGAACTCGAGAGGGTAAAGCACTCTCTATCCCCGATTTACAGTTAAAGACTTTTGAAGTTTTTACATTAGACAGAAGAAGGTTACATTTAGAAACTAAAGTTAGATGTTTAAATAGTCGGACCTTCCCCTCGGGCTAAACTGGCGAAGAAAGCAATAAAGAAAGATGTTATGTGGCCATTACCTTGACGGAGAACAGCTGCCTGATGAAGGAGGCGCCAACCCGCCTCCAGCTTTACACCCGCACACTCAGAAATACGACGATGAAGAGGCCAAGAGGCGTGAAAAGTCACGGTATTTAAACCCTCAGGGAAGATTCCAGATCTTTCATGAATCATTAAGACACACCCATATACATTTTATTGGCTGATACAAAAATGGAGAAGAAACACAGGATAGGTTAGAAATTAATTACAAAATTTCGGGATTGGCTAAATTCAAAACTGGCGAAAAGGAGGGAAATATTGCCAACCCAGATATAAATGAACATCACTTAGTTACCAGAAACCTAGAGATACAAAACTTCTTCAGAAAAGTTCTTTCACTTCGCACCAGGGTGCAGGATCCTAGGTTTTAGTAGTGACACCTTGAGACAAAAGTTCAAATTTATTACATTATCAGTTGCACATTTTTATCAGTAGGAGAGTACTATTAGGCGCAGAATTAGAATGCGTGGGATAGGGGTGTACCACCCGGTACAATTATTATTATTATTATTATTATTATTATTATTATTATTATTATTATTATTATTATTATTATTATTATTATTATTATTATTATTATTATCTACACTGTTGATATGGTATACTTTGTCATGTTCGGTAACCCATAGATTGGAAAGTAATAAATAAATAAATAAATAAATAAATAAATAAATAAATAAATAAATAAATAAATAAATAACAATCATTGTTACATCTTACTAACCACTTTTACGATTTTCTGATACTCCGGAATGCCAGAAACAGATAAATAAAAAGTAAATAAATAAATACTTTACATTATACCCACCAATATGGCTGGTACTCTGCCAGTCATCGGCAAATATTCATACGTTAAACTTGTTCTGCAGTATTGCTTAGTAAACGATTAGTTATCACAACCGCTTTCTACTCGAAATAAACTTTCAGCCATTTCTCCTTTCCAGCAGAACAAAACATGATGTAGGTCGGTATAGGTCAGTCAGTAGAACATCTGATGAGGAAACGAAAATTTGTGTGTTCAGTATTTTTGGTGTCCAGTTGACCATTTTGGTTCTGCATTTACCATCTCTTCGGGATCTACTATTATCCCAACACGATCTAATTACCTAAAAGTTTATTTCAAGTTGCGCTTGTCTTTCACAACGCATTCTCTATGTCTCACCTCGAACCGGTACTTAATTGAGCTCAAAAAACTAAACTTATCCCTTAGGGAAGAATTAAAAAACTGAATGTTGAATATCATCTCATTCTCATATGTTTATAATTTATCACGTGAATACAGATAAAA
Source organism: Anabrus simplex (assembly GCF_040414725.1). Taxonomy (NCBI): domain Eukaryota; kingdom Metazoa; phylum Arthropoda; class Insecta; order Orthoptera; family Tettigoniidae; genus Anabrus; species Anabrus simplex. Next base: position 263,079,765 of record NC_090268.1, read on the forward strand.
CTGAATTTCTTGGTTGATAAATAAATAAATAAATAAATAAATAAATAAATAAACAAATAAATAAATAAATAAATAAATAAATGTAGGCACTCACCTACTGTGCGAAGACATTCTGATATGATGCAATTTAGGCTGTTTGTGGGTCAGTTTGAACGTTTAATTCATAATCTAAAAGATGGCAGTGATATCAGAATTCTACTGGGAGATCTATCGATGAATATAACTTTGCTTTTATCGGAAAAAACTTCGAATGTGTCGCCTGTGATCCTTCACGCATCGACGTGCCCTTCAAAAACTCGACTACGTCTGTCGGGCTAATCTAGGGATCTGGGTGCCAACACGCTACCTTTCACCCATAAGAATCACACGACTGATAGGTCTATTTGGAATCGATGACCACTTGGCTTGTCACCGATAATATTATTAGCGGCTCTGATTGAAATATGTTATGCCACTTCCACATATTTCTTCTAAGTTATGTGTGTTTCTTGTCGTACTTCATAAAGCGAATTGTCTAGTTATTAACTGTCATATACCCACACAACGGTAAAGCGATAATTCATCTCGCTCTCTCATACGGTGCTATTTACAGAGAAGTAATTATCTTTTGACGTCTTTCATGTGTTCTTGTTACCTAGAAGATAATTATTTCTGTGTCGCGTACCTATTTTATCAATCCTCGATAAATAATCCGTATTGATCGTTCTCTCCAGAAAGTAACCCTTTACCATCTAATCACACAACCATGCAGGTTAGATTTTTTTAAAATCCGGTGCGGTAACGATTCTGCTTTGCCACATCAAACCGAACTGCGGTGATTATGCGGATCTTGCGGAGAGTGCTCCTGTTGTCTCTGTTACAGTGGTTGGTCAGCAGGTCCCTGGCCTAGAATTTGTCAATGCAAAAGTAGAACCAAAACGCTTTGTGTAAAATGTGATGCCTACCTGTGCGTCTCCTAGGAAAATAACAGGTTTAAAACGTTCTACACACGTGTGTAATGTTGAGAAATGACTTGCTAAAAGCAAATTAAATGGAACATTTGAGTGAATATTTTTCAAAGAAATTGTTCCAAATGTTTAAAATGTTCAACAGTATTATTTGATATTCCCTAACCAAATCATTAGTTACGAGCTATTTAAAACACATTCAAAATCTGTGACATTTCAACTAAATGACTACATACTACATCACGCCAGAAAGCATTATTTCATGCTCTTAACTCTATAGCTGTACATCATGTGAATTCCCCGCTTTTAAAAGTTTGTTCATTTTAGAATTATTTTATAGGCTTGACATATTCAACACAGATCTTAAAGTTTTGTTAGCACATTACATGAAATGGTCGCTATTTTTCTCCATAATAATAATTTTAATGATTTTACACCCCGCTAACCACTTCTGCGGTTTTCGTCGAAGCCGAAGTGCTTAAATTTCGTCCCGGTGAAGATATTTACTTGCCAGTAAATCTACCAACGCAGGGATGACATATTTGAGCAGCTTCAAATACACCGGACTGAGCCAGGATCGAACCTCCCAGCTTGATCTCAGAAAGTCAGCGCCTTAACCGTCTGAGCCACTCAACCCAACCTTGGTGGGCATTTGGAAGTTCACTATGTAGCCTACTCTTATGTTCTTACTGTCCTTTTTTCTGTTTATTGCACTCCTTGTTTAATTGCAATTTTAGCCAATTCACTTACTTTAATTGTACTGTATAAAAATGTTGTCATATATTGTGTGTCAAGAAGGTACTTTAATAGTCATCTATACCTGTGTACTTTAACATTCAATAAATAAATTAAATAAATAAATAAATAAATAAATAAATAAATAAATAAATAAATAAAATTAGTTCTTGTCTTCATTTCGTATCAAATAATGGGAAAACTTGTTCAGCAGGAATGTTCTGGTACCTTTCAAGAGGATGCGGTAGGTGCGAGGAGTCCTGGTAAGTTGAATTTATTTTGCATCAAGCAATTCCGCCGTACGTATTTTCTTTCTTCTTGTTATTAACTAGCATATGTATCCGTTCTTCGCACGGGATTTGGTAATATATTTCATGAGTCCTTCTTGAATTTATGCGAAGTGTCCGCCTCCGTAGCGTAACGGTTAGCACTATTAGCTGCCGTCCTCGGGGGCCCGGGTTCGATTCCCGGGGCGAGGACACGAGTTCACTTCATTTATGCGAAGTTACATCCCTGTATTCAAACGTTTAATACGGCATTTTAAACTGATCTTATTCTATAAAAGCAAGTGGCAGTAGTCTCGCGTGAAGTACGATAAAACTGAACAAATTGGAGACAGGATGAGGATGACCACAGAGCTTTTTGAATGATAGAGTTCCTAGCCTGAAGTTTTGCGCAATTCTCCATACTTCTCGGTGACATACTATTGTTCCTTTGAAACCGGGAGTAGCGCTGTGGTTGAACACTCATGAAACAAATCGTTGACGAAAATCTCTCTTATTATCTGTTCTATCGAAAAGAGTAAAATGGGTCGTTACTTAAACGCTGTAACCCATCTCGAAATGACACGACAGCAGGTAGAATTCCATTAAGTTTGGTTGTGTATAATTTGTGGGAGTGCAAAATCACGGTTTCATGTAAAACCCCAGCCAGTTCAGGGATTTAGAAACAATATTGCCCTAAAACTTACACAAGGACAGGTGAATTTTAAATATGAAGTTTGGTAGAAATATATCCAGTAGTTATCAAGTTATAAGAAATCGGAAAACAGACAGAAAGGCACCAAAGCTAAAATACCTGACACGAATAATTGAACGAAAACTTCGCCAAAATAGTCAATGTACTGACACACGGTCATAAATATTTTTATTCATATAGATAAGGAGTCTGCTCCACGTACAACACCTTTGGGCTACGTCCACAGGACTTAGCCTATAAAATTGTCCGTTAATGATATCTCCCTTATTAATCACCCTATCGAAAAAGTACATGTGAGAAAAAAGTTAAAATGGATTTCCATCAGTGTTGGTCGATTCCCATCCAGGTTGGTCTGGTATATTTTGTGGGAGAGTAAAATCACTGTTTCGGTTCCCTATAAACCCCCAGTTCACTCCGGGAATTTGAAATGTTATAGGTCTTAAGACCTACCTCTGGACAGGTGATGATAAATATGAAGTTTTGTTAAAATATTTCCAGTAGTTTTTCAGTCATAAGAAATATGCTTTACACGCACCCGCTTTTAGGCTAAGTCCGCTCGAACTTAGACTTTAAAATGCTCCGTAAATGATATCATCCTTATTAATCCTCGTATCGAAATGCACGTGAGAGAGAAGTTTTAGAAATTGATTTCCATTAAGGAAGGTCGATTTCCATTAAGAATGGCTACGTATATTTTGTGGAAGTGCAAAATCACGGTTACGGTTTCGTACAAACCCCCGGTAAGTTTAGGTATTCAGAAAAGATATCGGTCCTTAAACCTAACCAATCTGAATATCAAGTTTAGTAGAAATATATCCAGTAGTTTTCAAGTTATAAGAACCCAGACAAACAAACAGACAGCAAAGCTAAAAAATATGCGTATGGTTATTATTACACCTGAAACGGATAACTGTACGAAAATTTCGCCAAAGTAGTCAATGTATAAACACACGGTCCTTACGATTTTATAATGATAAGGAATCTGCTCCACGTGCAACACTTTATGGCTATGTCCACTGGACTTAGCATGTAAAGCCGTCCGTTAATGATATCTCCGTTATTAATTATCCACCGAGCTCGGTAGCTGCATTCTCTTAAGTGCGGCCAGTATCCAGTATTCGGGAGATAGTGAGTTCAAACCCCATTGTCGGCAGCCCTGAAGATGGTTTCCCGTGGTTTTCCATTTTCACACCAGGCAAATGCTGCGGCTGTACCTTAAGGCCATGGCCGCTTCCTTCCCTCTCCTAGCCCTTTCCTGTCCCATCGTCGCCATAAGACCTATCTGTGTCGGTGCGACGTAAAGCAACTTGCAAATATTAATTATCCTATCGAAAAGGTGCACATGAGGAAAATGTTTTATAAATGTATTTCCATCAAGGTTGGTCGATTCCCATCCAGGTTGATCTGGTATATTTTGTGGGAGAGTAAATTCACTGTTTCGAACATCTGTAAATCCTCAGTCCACTGCGAGAATTTGAAATGCTATGGAATTTAAACCTGCATTTGGACAGAGCAAACCAAACCCCATGGCACTACAGACCTTGAAAGGCCTTGGCCTACCAAGCGGCCGCTGCTCAGCCCGAAGGCCTGCAGATTACGAGGTGTCGTGTGGTCAGCACGACGAATCCTCTCGGCCGTTATTCTTGGCTTTCTAGACCGACATTTGGGGGTGCTAAATATGAAGTTTAGTTAAACTATTTCCAGTAGTTTTGCAGTTTTAAGAAATGTGTTTTACATGCATCCGCTTTTAGGCTAAGTCCGCTCGAACTTAGACTGAAAAACGATCCGTTAATGATATCGCCCTTATTAATTCTGGTATCGAAATGATGCACGTGACAAAAATATTTACATGTTGATTTCCATTAAGGCAGGTAGTTTTCCATTAAGTTTGGTTGTGTATATTTTGTGGGAGTGCGAAATCACGGTTTCTCTTTCGCAAGAACCCCAGTCAGTTCAGGGATTTAGAAACAATATTGGCCCTAAAACCTAATCAAGGGCAGATGGATTCTAAATATGAAGTTCCGTAGAAATATATCCAGTAGTTTACGAATTGTAAGAACTCAGACAAACAAAGAGTCAAACAGACAAGCGGAGAGACAGACACCATGGACAACGTATATTCAGATGATCATTGTTAAACCTGAAACGGACAATTGAGTGAAAATTTCGCCCAAATAGCCAATGTACAGACACACGAGCGTTATGATTTTATTTATATTGTACCAGAAAAAATTGATATCAATGAGCATGAGATATTTCTAAGGGGTGCCTAGTCCTTAGGAGAGGGTACAGAGAGGAAGGAACGCAAGGCGAAATAATAGATTTCATAACTTTCTTCCATTTATTCAATCTACGAAAAGTTACCCTATTATATCGCTGAATTGTAGTGGTCAATGATATTTATTGGAAAATATGTTCCAATTTCTACAATGAAATCAAAAAGATTGTGTTGATCGTATAAAATCTTGTTATCCAAATGAGTAATGTTTTTTCAACCAGTTATGTCCACCATGATTTTCTTGATGTAAAACAATAAAGCATGTTGTATGTATGTTAATATTCCACATTAACAAAATCCTAAAGTACTTTCTACTGTCACTTGAGATTTCAGAGTGTGTTTTCTACGTAACTTAAACAAAGCAAATTCAGAATTTCTTCTTGTGAAATTCTCAAAATATTTTCATTCCCATATAAAATACTTGAAATTAAATTTGATCTTCCAGTAGAAAGTTCTAAGTGCTGTCCTATTTTACGTAACTTATCGTACACTTTATATGAATATTGCAAATTAAGAGTTTATTGTACGCCTTCACTACAAATGAAACACTGAATTGAAAATTCTGAAGTTCCAACAAGTGAGAGCATACGATATTACGAGAGCTAACGTAATAATACACTGTCTTCCAAAAGTCTGTCTGTATTTTTAATTATTGTAAAACATGAATTTTCAAAGTTTTTAATCTGCTAATAATTGTTCATCAACATATCAAGTAAGTGAGCTTTTGAATTGAGTTAATGCTCCTTGTCAGCAATGACATTGTCTATAAGAGTTCTATTGAGAGTCATAATCATGTTTCTGAATGAAAAGACACTTATATCGCCTGTAATATGTCTTCTTGTTAAACTCGAACTGTTGAATACTGCTCCCCAAGGAGCAATCTGGAAGTCAGCTAACAGCAAGCACCACGATGTTCCATAGTACCGCGTCCTAGGAACCGTCCCTCTTAGTACCAATCCCACGTTCCACGTTGATCTGCATCAATCTCCGTCGATCTACGTCGTTCTCCGCCGATATGCGTCGTCTTGAGTCAGGATTTCTCATGTTAATAAAGAGTGGCTTTAACACAAAGAAGTCCATCTGACTAGGTAACTGTTAGAGTATCCTATGTTGAAGCGAGCACAATTTGGTTTGCGGTATTAGAACTGATTTAAACGGCTTCAGAAATAGTCACCGTTCACTAGATGAGAAATTTGTTGAAGTACTGATTCCTTTCTTTTTACCAGTCCCAGTTTGTACGTAAGTCGAAATAATTGGGAAATGAAAAACACATTTCTATGCATCGTTCATCTTTACACTCACTGCACACCGTTCAGAAATAACTCTCATTCGAAGCACAGTTTATTATGACTCACTTTCACAGTAAAAATAAATAAATAGCCCTCTCTCGTAAAATATCGTAACGTTCCTTCTCACTGTCACAGTTCCTCAAGTATTCGTGTACGAATCTTATAATTCACAATGCCACTGAATTACGAAGTATGCGTAACTTTTTACGGGGTATATATAGTTCATTAGAGAGTCTATTCACACGAATTTGTTTCAAATTGTTGAATCTGTTGCGAAGATTAGCAAACAGTCCTTATGCACAAGTTAAAGTGTTTTTAGACTTCGATAATATTCAAAATAGTTAATGTGTTGCAAACCTACACTCACGATGTTCTATGTTGAAACAGTTCATGGCCATTAAAATTTAGAGTAGCCGTGCTAGCTTCAAGTTTGTTAAAGTTATCCATACGGAAATCGAGATATTTTATAAGTTCAAATACTGACGAAATATTACAAGTCTTATAACTTCATTGTTATAAACACATTGATTTCCAAAGGTCAAATGTCCCTGACGAATTGTAAGTCCAACAATTTCTAAATAAAAGTCACTGGTTACTCACTGGTGTTCAAATAAACTAAGTGTCAACTTGCTGTCGAAAATAACACAAGTATAACGACGTTCCCGTAGGATGAACAGTAAGTTCGACTTCACTTGTCGCGAGCAGCGTGACTGATAAGCCAGCTGTGAGCAAGGAATTGGTACTGCACTTGCTCTGGCCGGAGCCTCGGCTTATATTCCGTAAGGCCAAGGTTAATCGCCACGTCACGAGAGAAAATGTGGTTTCTTTCTCGCTTGATATCTCTTGAACGCCTTGATGGAATTTGCTGAGATTGACATATGTTTGCCTTCAGAACACTAGCTACACGACGAGGTATGTCACATTTCTGTATCTTCACCGGTTAAAAGTTAGTAAATTTTTGTTCTCGTACGTTCGAGAGAAAGGCATACGACATGTGGCATTGACGTCACCAGCAGGTTCCTCGCTCGTGACGTGTCCTGCTTGCCACGAGGAACTTCGTATCGAGCTCACATAAGATGTCGGGCACATGAACACATACTACTGCCGTCCTTTTCCAAATATTCCAGCAACATTAGAATAATGTACCTGGCAAAAACAGTTCCTGGTACAATGTAGACTAGCAAATGTACCTGTGTTTCGCTACGGTATTCTGCATTGTATACTGATATCGAAGAAAATTACAGTGTACGCACTTCTCTTAGCGTTGTCCAGAAACAGCAGGGAGAGGTTCCCATACGTTGTTTCCAATGTAAAGTGGAGCTGCAGAGTTGTGATGATGACGGCAAGCTCACTTGCCTACTGCTATTCACAATCGAGTAGGGAAGTTTTCATTAGAATGGCAGGTCCAATACCTACTGCGATGTTACAATCTATTTGAGGAGTTTTTGTTATAATGACAGGCACCTTCCCTACTGCCAGTCAAAATTGATTTGTGGTGTTATCATTATAATGTCAGGCACCTTTCCTACTGCCAGTCAAAATTGATTTGTGCTGTTATCATTATATTGACAGGCCCCTTTTCTTAATATCAGTCACACCGATTTTTTGAGTTTCCATTGTAATAGCAGCGCACTGTGCCTAATGCCAGTCACATTTTAGAAGGGTGAATTATAATGGCGGGCACACTTGCCTACTACCAAACACAATCGGTTAGGGGTGTTTGAACAAAACTGCATGCTCCTTTGTCTTCTGCCAGTCAAATCGAGAAGGGAATTATTCATTACAATGGTAAGCCCTCCTTACTAGTGTTAGTTACACGGGAGTTGGAGAAGGACTCCATCCCTACTGCCAGTCAAAGTCGATGTGGAGAGTAATGATTACAATGGCAGACGCCCTCCTGCTGAGAGTTACTACCGATTTGTAGAATATTGATTACTAGCAAATCTACCTGTGCTTCGCTACGGTATTATATATTGTAAACGGATATCGAAGTATATTACTGTACATGCAGTTAATAAGATTTTTTAAATTGCATGTCTCTTAGGGTTATCCAGAAACAGCAGGGGGAGGTTCCCACACATTGTTTCCAATGTAAAGTGCGAGTTGCATAGTTGTGATGATAACGGCAGGCTCATTTGTCTACTGCCATTCACAATCGAGTAGGGAAGTTTTCATTATTATGGGAGGCCCCATTACCTACTGTGCGGTCACAATCGATTTGGTGAGTCTTCGTTAAAATGTCAGGTGCCCCTTCCTACTTCCAAACAGATTACAGCTGAAACGTTTTTATTATAATAGCAGGCACCTTCCCTACTGTCAGTTAAAACTGAGTTGTGCTGTTATCATTATAATGACAGGCCCCTATATGAAAGCTTGCTTGGGAATACAGCATGAATGACAAACTGTACGATTATATTGTATAAATATATTATACCCACCTAGGTACATGCCACGGCTTTGCCTACGCCTTGACTCCATATGTCACCATTTAGCCTTTGCAGCACATATATTACTATATGTATTTTCACGAGAGTTTAATCCTGATATAAACAAATAGGCGGAACACGTTGCCTTTGCGCGTGGACACAGACGTAGCTGATTGGAGAAGCAACCGTCGCACTCACTCGACTGTATGCGAGCTCGAAGAAAAGTAGTACGTCGCATTAATTTTATTTTATTTTAGTTTATTACATTTAGAGAGTCTGGAAGAATACGTTATCAAATTAAAATATGGTTGTCATATATACCGGTATATATGTGTTTTAAAAATATATAAATATATAAATATATAAATATATAAAATAGTGAAATAGAGAAATGAAGGCACAAGGCGTGGTGTAATACAGGAAGTCTTCTCATAGTGAGGGGAAGTCGCAAGCTGTACAGTGTGGATGGAGATAAGGTGTTGCATGCTGCAGCAGCAGTTAGAGTCAGTATTCATAGTGAGAGAAATGGAGCAAGAGGTAAGACCATCGCGTGAAGCACAAAAGAGGAAAACCGCTCAGAAGTGACCATAGGCAGTGCATTGTGAATGTGCTCAATAAACTAAGTGAACAGAATCCAGGTTTAGTTGTTTATTCAGAAGTTCAGATCTTTGCACTGTTGTCGTATGCGATGCGCAGCCTTGTACTGTACGTCCGAACACGATACGTTGACGCGGTGGAGGTCGGTACTACACGCTCAGCGAATCACAACTCTTTCTTTGGCGGAGGCGTGGACATATCATGTTTACATCAGGATTAAACTCTCGTGAAAAGACGTATATGAGAAGTCAGCTGCTCTCATCTGTGCCCGCGCTAATGTCGTTAGCTCAAGGAGCGGGCTCTCCCATTGCTCTCCCTGCAGGTGGGGGCGGTAGAATAACACCCATTGTATCCCCTGCCAGTCGTAAAAGGCGACTAAGAGGGGCCTCAGAAGCTCTGAAATTTGGAGCGTGGGTTGGCGATCACGGGGCCCTCAGCTGAGTCCTGGCATTGCTTTCACTTACTTGTGCCGGGCTCCTCACTTTCATCTATCCTATCCGACCTCCCTTGGTCAACTCTTGTTCTTTTCCGACCCCGACGCTATTAGGTTTGCGAGGGCTAGGGAGTCCTTCATTTTCACGCTCTTCGTGGCCCTTGTCTTTCTATGACCGATATCTTCATTTTTCGAAGTGTTGGAGCCCTTCCATTTTCCCCTCTGATTAGTGTTATATAGAGGATGGTTGCCGAGTTGTACTTCCTCTTAAAACAATAATCACCACCACCACCATCTCCCATTGGAGAGATATGTCTTAGACTGAGACGGTAACAACAACTCTCAGGCCAGGAAGATTTGTATCGGTGACACTATTTACGGAGAAAATGATGTGGGTACGTCCGTGGCCTATAATAGAAACTGTCCTAGCATTCGCTTTAGTGCAGGAGAATGGAAAACACGGAAAAACATTCTCAGAACAGCCAACTGTGGGGACCAGCCCTTCCGCCTCCCGGATGTAGAACTGGAAGGCTGGTAAAACAAGCTGCTGTTAAACAGAAGCCCACTCTACTTGGTCCAGTTATTGCCACGGAGCGGAGAATAAAATTTCGTGACGCTCACTTTGCGAAATTGAGTGAGTTGTTAGATGATGTCGCGTTAGAACTATTTGTAGAACAGCTAATAGGAGAAGGGTCCTTTTCATATTATAAAATATTTCCATTGATTCATGAAAAGAAACTAAGTCCAATCTTTTGTCTTGTTAATAGTGAAGAACAGTGCAACACTGAAGGTCAGGTGTCGCTAGAGCTAGTGGAGGCTATTCACAGTAACCTGAAGATCCCCGCACGTTTGATGAAGTGCGCGAGATAGCGCTCGTTCCTCTATCGTGATTGCCCCGCACTCTGCTCCACATATCACGTTTTGCCATCATTATAAAGTCTCCACGTTATGTTCCCTCCCTCCAAGATGTTAACTCGTAGCTCTTGGCCATCATACTCTGTCCACATAATTATTTAGAACCATAACTGAACCAAGTGGCCCAGTCAGTAAGTCCTTCCCCAAGACAATTCGTTCGATCCTGGCTGGTGCTGATAGGATTTGAAGACGTTCAAATGTTACCACTCCGTATCGCATACTTCTGACACGTGTAAGGGCTTATGTAGGACAAAGTTCCGACACACCAACGTATCTTAAAACCTATTGTAACTGAAGAAGCTTTAAACAAATTACATTTTGAAGACAGAGGAATGGATTTCTTTCTTCTTAGCTTGCTGACTTTAGAAGCTTTCTTAAAGGTATTATCCCCATTAAAGTTGGAATTCAAGAGGATAAATTGGGGCACATATTCGTTTATAGGAAGGGGAGTTAGGGATTGGAATAACTTACCAAGGGAGATGTTCAATAAATTTCCAATTTCTTTGAAATAATTTAAGAAAAGGCTAGGAAAACAACAGATAGGGAATCTGTCACTTGGGCGACTGCCCTAAATGCAGATCAGTAATGATTGATTGATTGTGTCTAATATTTAGATAGATGCTTTTACGACCAGTAATTGGGGACAAGATAATAAGCTTTTGGGCTTTTGCCACGTCAAGAAAACAAGGTGATTTTTTTTTTTTTTTTTTTTTTTTTTTTTTTTGTCGTTTCGCAGATAATTTTGCTCCGCGTCTTCAGAAAGAAAAATTCTCGTCTGTTCACGAGGAAGGCTTCTCTAATAATGAAAGTAGAGATGTGTCGTTCCTGACTGAACTGCTCCGAAAGAACTGCTCCTCAGGATGAGTAAGTCTTCAAGGAAGGACTAACTACCGACCAGTGAGACGCTTGTATGCGATATGAACGAGACGTGGTGGAACTAAGAGTAGGAGTAAAACTAATCAGAACAGAAGGTTGGCCAGTGATTAGTGAATTGTAAATTTACTTGTGTTGATTGATTGTATTATGTGATACCCGTTGCGAAACTATAAAACTTGGAGTATATTTATGTAAGTGTCGACATTATCTTTTACATTTTCGTGTCGGGAGACTAGCTACGGAACTGTAGTTCTTTTAGTCCCAACCAACCAATGAGGGGCTCGTATGAGATGTAAGCGGGACGTGATTGGACTAGGAGTAGGAGTTGGAGTAAGACTAACCAGAAGGTTGGCTCGAGACTCTTCTAAAGGAGTGTGCGGAGAGAACTTTCTAATGAAATGTAAATTAACTTGTGTAGATTGATTGCAATACGAAACACCAGTAGGGAAACCATAAAATTTGGCCTAAATTTATGTGGGTATCGACACGTTATTTTTTTACTTTTTGTGTTCGTTATGTGTAGTACTGAAAGCTAAAATAGGCCTAAAACAAACGCACGTTATGCGATATTTAGAGGGTTTGAAAACATATCCCAAATTGTATAATCAAAATATTAGAATCACCGAACTAATAGTTTATCACCGACCGCTGTAGCGTGAAGTTAAGCACTGCTAGCTTGTAACTCGGACTCGGGAGGCGCTGTGGGTTCGAATCTCTCCATCAGCTGTTCTTTAAAGGGTTTTCCATAGTTTTCAATTTTCCCTCCAGGAACACGCTAGAACAGTACCTCCTTCAAAAGCCATGGCTTATTCCTTACAAATAATTTTCCAAATCCCCACTTAGGAAAAAAAAAATACCATTAAGAATGAGTGGACTCTACAAATAGATTTCCAAATTTTCGCCGTTTATCGCGAAAATTAAAAAGTAGGGGCCTAATCTTTTCATACGTTTCAAAACTTAGACCTTTATTTCTTTGTCGCAGTTGAAGATGTCCAGCCGAAGAAGTGCTGTGCTATACAGAAAATAAAGGCATATGTCGATACTGTAAAGCGGAAATTAGTGTGAAAGGAGGAAATATTAGTAATGTGTCAAGACACCTCAAAAAATAAACACCCAATAATCCACAACAGTGCATATATCACAAATACTGTTCGCGCTCAAAGCCACCCACGTGCTGGTCACGGGCCATTGTCGGTAGCCCAGCCGCTTCGAGTCTTGCGAGGGAAATTGCTGAAAGAGAAGAGTAGGAACTAAAAGAACTGCTCCCAAGGAACTATTCATTTCAGGGACTGAGCCGTTCTGACACTAGTCCTTCCGGTAAACTACTCTTACCCAAGCGTGTGACTGGGGAAGGCATGTCCATGCGCGTACCGCCATGTTGCGGGCGCTCCTCAGCTTGACGAGGAGATCGTATGGAATTCATGCATGAACTTACATTTTGCACATATGAAAACACCCGCCCTAGTAAATTAATGACAGCATATACCGACTACCGTGTACACACACAATAAATATACATAATATCAAGACCGTGGTGATATTAAAAGGTACTTCTGTATAAAAAACTGAACAATCTACACAAATCCTTTGAATAGCCCATAGGTGGCGCACATGAAAATAAAAAAAGGAACCTTTGGGAAACTGAATAAGAAGACTGAAAAATACTCTACTACAAAAGTAAATATATATAAATAAACACATATTTGAATTTCAGTCCCCGAAAACAGAAAAAAAAACAGTATACAGTCCTACGGGTACCTCATAAATGATAATGTCGATCATTTTAATATAAGGGTCATGTTGTAAGTGTTTTGTTTGAACAGTCGGAACAGATACATGTAATTGAAACCTAGGCTCTACACTTTAGATTTATTGAAAATATGAAGACATGTTCAAATGACAGCAGTCTACAACTTAAGTACGATTACATATCGTGAGTTAAAAATTGCCTGTCTTTTAGCAGACTGGAGGGCACATTAAATATTTAAAAACTCCTGTACCTACAGCTATAATCTTCAATATCCACAAAAAGGAAACCTGTGAAATAAAATCTTTCTATGAAAGGTACATAGCTTATGATTCCTCTTTTATAAATCATTAAAGCAAATATTACTCAATTCTCTGAACATATTGTTTAAAAAGTTCATAACAGCAGAAATCTATCTAAAACGATCGGATACATTTTTTGTCATTTTCTGAATATGAAATGCCGGCTCCGCTGTGTAGGGGTAGCGTGTCTACCTGTGACCCGCGGTTCAATCCCCGGTCAGGTCAGAGATTTTTACCTGGATCTGAGAGCTGGTTCGAATTCCACTCATCCTACGTGATTACAATTGCAAAACTATCTGACGGTGAGATAACGGCCGAGAGGATTCGTCGTGCTCACCACACGACACCTCGTGCAGGCTTTCAGGCTGAGCAGCGGTCGCTTCGTAGGCCATGGAGTTTGGTTTGGTTCGGATATGAAATAACGTAATTGGATTGGTAGAAGTTAAATTGTCATTTCTATGTGATTTGGACTTAGGTAAATGCTGCCTGACATTCATTACACTGGCGCTAGTCTGCCTCTATTGTGTATTTCTTAAAATGAAATAAATGTCTAGGGTTAGTCTCAGTTTCTCTGAGTCGTTTAGGCTTAAGTAAGAAAGTTATAATTTAAGATGTGAAACCCTCCTCATAATATTATCTTTTTAAAAACCCGCATTACTGCTTTTACAAACTCAATCTGAATTAACATTATCTGAGCACAAATAAAAATTGAAAGTGCATTCTAATTTTTCTCAAATATGGGCACCATGATTTACGCCAGAAAAAATGAAGTGGAATGTAAAACACTTGCAAAAAGATTAATATCATAGTTAAACAGTCATTCTGGTTAGCGTTTTCTAATACAGACTAGGATTGACAAGTTTATAATGAGCTTTATTTAGACTTTATACTGTCATTCCATTCCTGACCCAGTAGAATGCCTGGAAACAGGCTGTGGATTTTCATTTTTATTCTCATTGTCAAATTTTTATGGAATAGCGTATTAACAATTGTATTATTTTATTATAAAACAAGTGTAAAAAAATTGAGAACTTAAGACATACGATACTAATACATCATTTTTCAGATATTTTATAATAATTTGAAGCAGTACTTTACCCTAATATTAAAAGCGTCATATCAAGCTTTATCAATCACGTCTTACGGATTCTAGGCCCAGGTTTATCAAATTTGTAATAACGGTAGGTCTACACAGTCTGTATGAAATTCACGTAGTCTTTTTCAGAACAGCTGTTTAGTTCTAAACAATTATCCCCAATGAATTGGAAAAGGGAAAACAAGAAAAAGGAGAAGCCTACAAATTCTAAATTTCATGTCCTTCTGCTCTCTGAATCATCCACCCTATAACCTGTTTAGTTCTCGATTATGGTAATTGAAAGTTATTTTATAACAATTCAATTTCTACTCGCATGTGAAAAGAAATACCAGATCCCTTCTGATAACAATCTGTACAAATGAAGGCTGCACACGAATTCACATTCGTGAATACCTTTCTATTCCACACGTAAGGCCTAACTTTATGCCTAATATTGCCGATCAATTTAACTACCGTAATGTGTAAGCTCCCACATTTCTTGAAAATATTTGACAATATATTTTCACTCCGTCACATATAATACTACAACAGATCCACTATCAGACATGATTAAAATCGAAAACATGCACGGGACTGTAAACATTATCACGTGCTACCCATGCATTCGAAGCTGAAGCGCCCGCAACATGGCGATGCGCGAAAGTGTTCAATATTCCGCATAGCATCAGCGCGCTCTGTGAGTCTAGATAAGTAATATTAAAGTCTTTGCTCTTACCCATCTCTAAATGAAAGTTAGAATTGTAAGAATGCTTTACCGTTGGTTTACAGTAAGTGGTACTCTCGTTTGTCACCAGGTGGCTCACTGTGCGCTAGCCTTCCGAGTAGGAAGTGACGACACCATCTTAACTCCAATTAAGATGTTTCTTGTTCAAATGTATGTGCGTTTCGACATAAACAGCAAGATCATCAGACGAATTTCCGGCTCAATAGCTAAATGGTTACCATGCTCGCCTTTGGTCACAGGGGTCCCGGGTTCGATTCCCGGCAGGGTTGGGAATTTTAACCATAATTGGTTAATTCTCCTGGCACTGGGACTGGGTGTTATGTACCGTCTTCATCATCATTTTATCTTCAGCACGAGGTGCAGGTCGCCTACGGGTGTCAAATCAAAAGACCTGCACCAGACCTCTCCGGAGGCCACACGCTATTATTATTATTATTATTATTATTATTATTATTATTATTATTATTATTATTACTATTACTATTATCGGACGAATCAGGGGCGAATGTGATAGAAGAAGTAAATAAAACAAAATTAAATCCAACGAAGAACTGACAGGATTAGAATAATATAATAGAGCTGATGATGGAAAAAAACGTGTGTAACAGAAAAACGAGAAAAAATGAGTGTGAGTCGAGAGGGGTGGGGAACAGGACATACTACGACGTTGAACACACGAGAGTGAAAAGTAGTAAGAATAATACCGTAATAGTTGTATACAGGTTAAGAAAGTGATACATGGCACATAGCCTGGAGTGAACAATCTACCGATGAGGAGTTAAGGGGAAATAACACTTTCTTCTTCTTGTTCTTCTTCTTATTATTATCGTTTCACGAAATTTATTTATTTATTTATTTATTTATTTATTTATTTATTTATTTATTTATTTATTTATTTATTTATTTATTTATTTATTTATTTATTTATTTATTTATTCTTTTGAGCAGGCCCCGTGCTATAGGGGTAGCGTGACTGTCTCTTACCCGGCGGCCCCTGGTTCGATTTCCGGCCAGGTCAGGGATTTTTACCTGGACCTGAGGGCTGGTTTGAGGTCCACTCAGCTTACGTGATTAGAATCGAGGAGCTATCTGACGGTGAGATAGCGGTCCCGGTCTAGAATGCCAAGAATAATGGCCGAGAGGATTCATCGTGCTGACTACACTACACCTCGTAATCTGCAGGCCTTCGGGCTGAGCAGCGGTCACTTGGTAGGCGAAGGCCCTTCAAGGGCTGTAGTACCATGGGGTTAGGGCTCGAGGCACTCTCTTACACTTAACCACATACTATTCAAAATCTTAAATTATTATTATTATTCAGCGTATGGCATATAAATACATTATTACAAGTGAACAACAATAATCATTGAACTAAACTACAAAGACCTAGACCTTGTAAGTACTCAATACATTTTGGGGTTGCTAACGAGAAATCTTCACATGGCCCTCCATATGTTCTGATGCTGCAGTCCTCCCTGATGTGTTCAGTAGTTTGTTGCGGTGCACCACAGTCGCATACCGGTTAGGACAGCATTCGCCATTTAAAAAGTGAATCCCCACATCTCCCGTGTCCCGTCCTGAGGCGGTTGAGCATTGACCATACCTTGCGAGGTTGATCACTGGAAATCTCTTACTGATGCATGGCATTACCTGGCATGTAGCTGGATCATTTTGCATCCATTCTCCACCCCAGGAATCGGTGATGTTGAACCCGATGTGACTGATATCAGATGTGAGATACTTAAAATAGTTAAAACTACATAAATTAATAGAATTGAAAATAAATTTTTAAAAATTACTAACTAAATTAATATTAAAATTAGTTAATATTAAGAACTCTTAATAATGACTAATCCTCAGGTACGCACACATTCATACTTCAACCATTCAGTCAGCTATCCTCAGCGGGTAGTCTCGGCAGGTGACCTTAAATCTTGGTAAAGAGCTAGTTTCTCTGAGCTGAGCTGGCAGGGAATTCCATAATCTGGCACCGGCCACCACAAATGAACTATTAATTTTTGTGCGGTACACTGGAATAGAAAAGAAAAGAAAAGAATCTGGAACGTGTATTTAATTTGTGAAAAGATGATAAAAGGTAAATTTGGAAGAAAGATACAGTGGCTGACTTTCAGGCAACACTCTAAGCACCATCGTTAAAATGTGCAGCTGTCGACGTTTATCTGGCTTCAGCCATGAGAGCCTGATAGTGTGTAAATAAATCTCAGGCAGGAATTCAGTGCTCTCATCATGTCAACTAAAACAACGTCACAACAATCAAAACTAGGGAGAACCAGTGTCTTTATTAGTTTGGCCTTTAGTTCAAGTGGAATTTTATGAACCGTCCCACGACTTGCGATGTGAACACCTGGGAATTTATCTTGAAATAACCTCTTAACAGTACGAGCAGATTCTGTACGGACATACGAACCGTACATGAACACTCGATGTGGAATAGAAGAACATTTGAAACGGAAGTACCTAATTGAAGAAGGAAACGATGTCACGGTAAAAGTAGTTAAACAGAAACAAAAACAGATGCGAATGGATCGAATCATGGCTAAGTCAATGCATTCCACATTGTTCCGTGAACAACAGGAGAAATTTGTTGACGTAAAACAGTCATCGTTATGGCTAATGAGGGGGAATATATCTCCATAGGAAGAAGGAATGTTCTGTAAGATACAAGACAGAAACATCTTCTTTAGTCATGGGAGTATATTCCAGAGGTGCCCACACTGCAACCAGGGCAATAAGACACTAGATCACCTGGCAACACAGTGTGGACGAATGCTTAATTTGGACTACAAGAAACGCCACAATGATGTTGTCAGATGCTTGCATTTCATGTTCACCAAAAAGTATGGGCTGAATAATTCTAAGAAAATAAAGAACTATAAAGTTGAAAATGTCATATCCAATCAGCGAATTAGAATAAAGTCAGACGTCATCATACAGACTGAGCTTCGCATTGAACACAATAAACCGGATCTGATGATACATGACCTTGTAAAGAATGAAATCCTATTAATTGAAGTTGGAATCACAAACAAAAATATCCTGAAACAGACCGAAACCACTAAAGGAAGAAAGTACGAGATGCTAGCCAACGAACTCTCACTTATGTACAATGGGGCCAAGGTGACGATGGTCCCTGTGGTAATAACATGGGACGGGCTAGTTACCAACTTGTTCAAGAAGCACATGGGCAAACTGGAAGTGAGCAAACAGCTACAGGCCTACCTACAGACCATTGTACTAAAAAGAACATGTGAGAGTGTGCTAATCGACTTCAGACGAGGCAGCTTGGATAACGAGTTGTGGACGGAGGACTTGCAAACAATGATGGACCAGATGGAGGCGGTCCTGGTACCGTAAATGGTGTGCAAGAAGTGTGTATACAAATGCGTAGAATCATTGGATGTAACATGGACTTAAAAACTAATTGAATAAATTTATTATTCTTATTATTATTATTACTTTCCATTTATTCTCACTTCACATTGCACACAGGTGTTGCTCTCACTGAAACACGAAACAAACCGCGTTGAGAGACAATGCCAGAACCGGTAGTCCCCGCAGACTCCCTTCCCCCTCGTGCAGCTGTCGGTTTAGTCACTCCCAGCCGCTGCTCCGGTTCCAAGATAATTGGATGAACTAGTACTTTCTGTAGTTCCGTGTTGCAATTGTTTGGTACTGAATGGAAAACACGTCTCTGCGTACAACTTTGAGCGTGACTGCTCTTTTATCGACACAGGGCTGACCCAACTCATTCTGTTTCCATTGTGCGATATGGCTGCTCTGTAGTGGAAATCGAGGTTATTATTATTATTATTTAGAATTAGCATATATGTATATTTGTACCTTTAAGGGTATCTCTGTTAACATAATCTAAAGACCATTTCTTCTTGTTCAGACGAGTCAAGTGCATGATCGGGACAATAGGTTTACAGCTAACACCCTTCAGGTTCCACAGCATCGTACGGGAAAGTGCAGTAAGTCGTTCATTGTCACTGCCTCTCAATTATAGAATTATCTTAAACTATATGAAATACAGCAGGGTAGTGTCGGAACTCCGAAAAAATGTCTTAAATACCGCTACCTTTCCACTTATTAAGCCATGTAAGTGACTTTTCACCAAACTAATTAAATAGTACGAAATCATAATCTCCTAGATAACTTAAATTTTGGATGTTCAGTATTATCAGTATTATTCTTAATTCATCCTCGGCATTAAAATTCTTAGGTTTCTCTTATGTCTTCTGTTCCTTGTTAGTATAGTCTATGTTTATGAAATGGTAAAAGTATTAGTGTAATCTCTTAGATGTTTAGTTTTAAATCTTATTCTTATATCCTCAGTAGGAAAATGTATCTTACGCTTTTTATGTATTCTTTTTATTGGATGGTGTATAGTAGTTGATATATTTAAGTTACCTTTCCAGTTCATACGTACAATTTCATCTATTGAGTTCACTCCTAACTTAGCCTTTATCTCCCCCATTGCGACTACCCTCCTGCTATTGTTCCTACCGTCACAATCTACTGTGGGCTTCGCAGCCGTCGAAGTAATTCGGATCCCTTGAAAATGTCGCAGTCCGGTGAAACGTCTGGACCAGCATGTGCTCCTGAACCACGGTCTGCACGCCCGGAAGATACAGATATGATTTATAACGCCGGCTGTGAAAGCCTCAATTGCTATATGCACACACTTCTCTTTGTGTTCAAAAAATGTTACATTGGCGTTCGCTCATAAAATTATCTCTATAATATATTTTATTTTCCATTTAGAAGAGATTTATTTACTTATCAATAATTACTAAACTGGTTTTCTGTCCTCGTCATATACTGTACATTCAAGTGAGTCATTATTCGGCCTGTTAAGGATTGTAGTTTCCCGTACAAATTTGGTTACGAGCTCAAATTATAGATACAAGTTAGTAACGAGACCTGGTTCTCTTTATCTCATCGTTTCAGAACCAAGGACACGACCTCTTGCAGCCATCCTGTTCTCTTCTAATGTCATGTTGAGATAGAAAGAAAGATGCCTGCTACTCCTTCCTACTTGTATCTTTAGCTTTACTTTGCTCTTAAGTGCGGACACGCGATGCAATAAAACACGATGTTATCTATGAAAAATAATAATGCTCGCGCATCACATGCAATAGAGTGATTGGGAGTTCGAACTGTGACCTCTATCCTCACAATAATACTTATCTTAAGATGAGTTCTTTTGACCTTTCCTCATTGTGGGGAGAACATGCACATTTCTTACGGTATGCTGGCATTACATCTGCCAATCATTAGACTCGAATCGTCAAGGTAATGGAGTTGGTCTTGGGAACACATACCTTCCATGCGTCTTTTAGTGTACTGTATGTGCGAGTATTTAGACAGACGGAAATATTCTTTCTTTGCACGGTCTTCTGTTCTTAATAAGAACTTGATTTTTCTTTTGAATACATGCATAAAATCTTCATTATAGACTGTTATGACTTTTATTGTTCGGTCTGCAAGTCTCTGTGAATTTACAAAATGCTGCCGCACCAACAATCAAGAAAAGCGTCATGAGGACCGAAAAGTGGAAAATTTCTTGAGGTCTGAAGTGAAATGCTTCAGTAGACCTACGTGAAATATTTTTATAATGGATATGGTGTTTTACACGTGATGCTACAATTCAAAGCACGTGAAATAGTAACATAGCAGGGTTTCAGTGGAACGGAGCTGAAGCTGAGCCGTGGCTGAATGGATAGTTTGGTTCATGTAAAGCAAGGGGAAACGATAGAGAAGCCGTATTCGGCTACGAACGGAATTCTAAACACTTCATTTTTTTCACATTCAGTAACATGTTATAGAATACAATGAAATGCAATGTCATATGTGAAATCGTAAGGTTTTATTACTCTTAACATGTAGGACTATTTTAATTCTAATCAAGTTTGATTTACTAACTTTTCGCATATCGATTTTTAAACTCAAATTTTCAGAAAAAAGGGCGAAATGAATACGAGTAAATACGATGATTTTCTTTCTGGACAGATGCGTTGCCTCTGTTACCAAAGCTCTTCTGACAGGCAAGTAGAGAGCACTGGAGTGTCGTTAAGTAAAGCCAGTCTACTTCCGTAACTGTTTTGTCACCTCACTGACCGGCGTTGTAACAGAGACTGTCCTCTAAAAACAATTCTCAATTTAACACAAATATTTTACTCATATCCTTTCTTTCAAGTCAATTACTCACATTCCCCAGTGTGGTACAGCTTTTTCCAGGTACATCTCCATAGGAGGTCAAATATATAATAAATTAATTCATTTGATAAATATATGTCACTGCGCACATACCCACGGTACAGTCCCGCTGCAACCTCTAAAGCAGCATTGGGCATGGTCAGTGCCTGGATGGACGACCACTCAGGTCTACCATATACCATACCGTCAGGTCAACAGGCAATACAATCAACTTTCCTGTCAATTAACCATAACAATTTACACACACCACAAAAAACACATCCTAAAACTGTTTAAAACCCTCTAAAACTAACCAAAACACCACGAACTTAACACACTCACATAGAGACCTTCTGAGGAGTGCAATGGCGCACCGGTATCGGTAACACACAAACCACCTATCACTTTTGAGAAAGGTGGCACATACGGATGATAGGGAGAGCTGTATTTATCATTTCAACACCCCTCTCTCATGCAAATCGTAAAATATTTGTCGGGCCTCTGAGGACTGTAGCCAATAGCATCAATAGGTACACTATAGAGGTGCATTCCTATCCTTCGCAAAAGATAAGGGCTGAGATGAAATCCCCAACATTATCCTATCCTCCGCGTGTTACTGTCTGAAGAGTCTTTGGTGATAAGAGCCCTTCCTTATGTTAAACGATATTTCCCCCAATCTGTTGCTGTAGTCAGTACTATGTGGGTACCTGCCCAAATTAGGAAAGTGCCCATGAATAGAATATATCTTGTTTTTCAACATTACTTGGCTGTTAATTATTTAATTGTCAAATGAAGTTAATAATGAACAATTTTTAAAAATGGAAATGGACTATCATATACAGGAACATATATGGTTGATGTTATACCCGTAATAATCAAATCATATGGTTATTTTTGACGTTTTCAGTGCTTTCGACAGCTGTATGTTTCAGTGTTTCAGGCGAAGTTATGTGAAAGAGTATAAAATATTGTAACCAACTACAAAGAGATATTTTACTGTACAGTATTAGGCTGAGCATTTTCGTTGAAGTTTGAATATAGATAATTAAAAGTTGCATATTATTAGATGAGAGAGTGGAAAACTTTTCCAGACTATTTATAACAGGTAATATGGATGGTATTGCAACCATCGGTTGGAATGTAGTTTAAGGAACATTCTTAAATAGAATGTTACACTTTGTGTCTGTTGGGATGTTTAGAAGAGTATTTAGTGTGAGTTATTCCCATTTAATCATATAAGAGCTTGTCTGAGAAATGATACAAAAAAATTGATCAGGGAGACAATGAAGAAGACTATCAGAATGAGAAGAATAACGTGAAGGTACGATCACTCGAGAGGGAAAGGAATCGTAAAATAGGGGGTTGAAATCCTAGGCCTCAAATTCATTAATATGAATGAGCCGGAAGGAAATAAATTTTTGTTGCTAAGTCGCTACAATTGATCTACACTGGCATTACACTGACTAGTGCCATGCTTCTCCACTAGATGGCATTGATGCTTCTATAATGTAAAAACCACCCCGTGAACGACGGGCACGACAGCTAGTGTGCTAGAAAAATATCAAATCTATAAACAGAGTGGTGCAACGGAAAATGAAAAAAAAAAAAAAAAAAAGATTAAACATCTCTTCCCATGGTTATGAGGGCATTTAGGGATTGTAGTAAATATGTTGGTTATAAGGATAATGTCCAGACAAAAGAGGTGATTAATACTAAAGAAGTATTAAAATTTACCTATGACAGCAATGACATTTACAGTAAGATACAAAAGTTGAAAATTAGAAAAGCAGCTGGAATTGATAAGGTTTCGGGGGATATTAACGACAATGGGTTGGGATATAGTACCATATCTGAAGTACTTGTTTGATTATTGTTTGCATGAAGGAACTTTACAAAATGAATGGAGAGTTGCTATAGTAGCCTCTGTAAATAAAGGAAAGGGTGATAGACATAAAGTTGAAAATTACAGGCCAGTCAGTTTGACATGCATTGCATGTAAGCTTTGGGAAAGCATTCTTTCTGATTATATAAGACAATTTTATGAAATTAATAACTGGTTTGATAGAAGGCAGTTTGTTTTTAGGAAAGGTTATTCCACTGAAGCCCAACTTGTAGGATTCCAGCAAGATATAGCAGATATCCTGGATTCAAGAGGTCAGTTGGACTGTATTGCGATTGACTTATCTAAGGCATTTGATAGGGTAGATCATGGGAAACTACTGGCCAAAATGAGTGCAATTGGACTGGACAAAAGAGTGACTGAATGGGTGGCTCTGTTTCTAGAAAATAGAACTCAGAGAATTAGAGTAGGTGAAGCTTTATCTGTCCCTGTAATAATTAAGAGGGGAATTCCTCAAGGCAATATTATTGGACGTTTATGTTTTCTTATACTGTACATATCAATGATATGTGTAGAGAAGTGGAATCAGAGATAAGGCTTTTTGCAGATTATGTTATTTTGTACAGAGTAATAAATAAGTTACAAGATTGAGAGCAACTGCAAAATGGCCTCGATAATATTGTGAGATGGACAGTAGGCAATGGTATGATGATAAACGGGGATAAAATTCAGATTGTGAGTTTCTGAAATAGGAAAAGACCTCTCAGTTTAATTACTGCGTTGATGGGGTGAAAGTTCCCTTTGGGGATAATTGTAAATACCTAGGTATTAATATAAGGAAAGATCTTCATTGGGGTAATCACATAAATATGATTGTAAACAAAGGGTACAGATCTCTGCACATGGTTATGAGAGTATTTAGGGGTTGTAGTAAGGATGTAAAGGAGAGAGCATATTTGTCTCTGGTGAGACCCTAACTAGAGTATGGTTCCAAAGACCCTCACCAGGATTACTAGATTCAGGAACTGGAAAAAAATCCAAAGGAAAGCAGCTCAATTTGTTCTGGGCGATTTCTGACAAAAGAGTAGCGTTACAAAAATGTTGCAAAGTTTGGGCTGGGAAGACTTGGGAGAAAGGAGACGAGCTGCGCGACTAAGTGGTATGTTACGAGCTGTTAGTGGAGAGATGGCGTGGGAGGACATCAGTAGACGAATAAGTTTGAGTGGCGTCTTTCAAAGTAGGAAAGATCACAATATGAAGGCAAAGTTGGAATTCAAGAGGACGAATTGGGGCAAATATTCGTTTATAGGAAGGGTAGTTAGCGATTGGAATAACTTACCAAGGGAGATGTTCAATAAATGTCCAATTTCTTTGCAATAATTTAAGAAAAGGCTAGGAAAAGAACAGATAGGGAATCTGCCACCTGGACGACTGCCCTAAATGCAGATCAGTAGTGAATAATTGATTGACAGTAAATGAGATGGCATAAACGTCTTAGTGTAAAAATGAAAAAAAAATCCATCGAAAAGCATCTCGATTTGTTGTGGGGTGATTTCCGACGCAAGAGTAGCGGTAAGAAAATGTTGCAAAGTTGGGTGGGAAGAGAAGGACTTTCACTGGCTACTCACCAAGGTGACCATGGTTAGAACACCAGGCAATGAACGCGAAATTTTTGAAATAAAAATTCTCGCTGCTCTGGTCCCTATTTCACGTAAAACATGAGGTCCCGTAACTTTCAATATACCAACAATCACGTAAAACTTGGAGTTTGATATTGCTTTGAAAAGAGCCAAAGCTAATAATAAACAAGAGGGCAGAGAGCCGGGCTGAGGTGCTCAGCGCTGGACCAGCACGTAAAAGAACTCATACGGAACAAACTTCCGGCACCTCGGCGTCTCCGAAAATCGTAAAAGTAGTTAGGGAGACGTAAAACCAATAGCATTATTAATAAGGGGGCAGACAATCGAGTTACATGATGATATCCTGAACCCCATATTCGAAAAGGAAACTGGCAAAGTCGTCTCCAAATATTCCCCCAGAGCGTTAACACTTGCGAAATGCTCGCGCGCGCCTCTAAATTTCTGAGTAAAAAAGCAAAGCAAAGTCATCTCCGTACAGGCCATGAAGGCCCTTGGAGGGGTGCAAGGTGAAAGCTTCCGCTATCCGTAACCTCGGCACTTGTTGGGTTAGAGTGGTTAGCTGTACACCCGGCCACCTTTTCCCCCAGGAATTAACCTGGCACTCATTTTTGATGTAAGCTGAGTGAACCTCAGTACTATATCTATGCACCTCCGCAAATGGAAATCTTGTTTCTTAAATGTTTCGACCTTCAGACGGGGAATCGAGCCCACGTCATTCCTGGTGATCGAGGACGCCTATACCGCCTCGGCCATACAGCCCCTAAAATTTTGAGTAGGCCTACATAATATTTTATTATCCCGTTTTACTTCGCGTTTCGCAAATAGTGTGTGCAAAGATTGTTATGCTTGCGACTGTCATCGCCTAACATGTTGGTTTCTCGAAGAATGATGCGGAACGGAAGAAAACCGATGTTCAGTTTTCTTTTCCTGTAAGTAACATCTTACGTTGAGGGCTTATTCTATTAGGGCTAATTAGTCCATCCCCTTACTGGTTTATTTGGACCAGAGAGGTTTCATTAAAACAGTGGGGTAATTGATCGATTAGCATCCCGTGTAAAGGCTTGTAACGGTAAAAAGAATGAAATGGCGTGTGGCGTTTAGTACCGGGAGTGTCCGAGGACAAGTTCGACTAGCCAGATTCAGATCTTTTGACTTGACGCCTGTAGGCAACCGGCGCGTCGTGATGAGGATGAAATGATGATGAAGACGACACATAATACAACACCCAGCCCCCGTGTCACCGGAATTAACCAAGTATGGTTAAAATTCTCGACCCTGCCGGGAATCGAACCCGGGACCCCTGTGACCATAGGCCAGCACGCAAACCATTTAGCCATGGAGCTGGACCTATTTAACGGTAATAATTATTTAGTCCTAAAAGCGAGCGAAGTGGCTGCGCCTTTTAACGCGTTACGGCTATTCAGACAAGCTCAGCATTCCAGGAACGAGTGAGTTCGAAACCGGCCGTTGGCTGTTCTGAGAGTGGTTCTCTGCGGTTTACCGTTTTTACTTCCAAGCAAATGCCGGGACATTTCCCATTAATTGGTCACAGCGATTCTTTCTATCTCATACTTGATTTCACTTATCATTATTAATTTAATTTCCATTAGTTCCTCAACTGTGGTTCACGTCATGAAGGGCATCATACTGTAAAAAATGGCATATAATTTCATTTCACCTCATCCCCGACCCTGTGTCAGAAAAATGGGACTAACGGTTAGGCATAGAATCATTAAGTCGTAAAATTACGATAATGTTACAGTTAATTTCTGTAAAATGGCTTGGCGACTCTAAGAGATTAGCTGATGATATAAAATGACTTAGCATCTCCTACGCACTGTAGAAAAAATTGTTTAAAAGTTGCATAAAAGACGTTATATACCAAAAAGGATATTTTGTTAACACAAACAGAATTTAACGCTATAACGTGCAGTTATCAAAATAGTAGTGTTTTAATGCTTCTGCATCATTTATAATCGAAGGTAAATTATTATGGAGCATGAATACTTGGTCATTTTTATGTAAGCGTGGATGCTATTAATATAATATCTTATTAGCACAAACGAGATAAACTGCCGGATTCCTGTTCGGAATGACTGTTTGTGCCATGCTATGGCCAGCCTATGTATGAACGGTAGGTGTGCCGCGATGCTCTGATGTCTAAATAAAACTGATCATCCTTTCATAATTCATTGCAATTGATGCCCTCTATACACTACTTTCCTTTTAAACCTGCAACAACAGATTATACTTCTTTTATGTTCATAAATAGTATTTTTCGCCACATTGACTGTTACCATTAAATTTATGATGTCTTAATTATTGATTGCCCGGATCCTTGGCTAACTGGTCAGCGTAGTTGAGTTCGGTTCACAGGTCACCGGGTTCGATTTCCGGTCGAGCCAGAGATTTTAATGTTAAATGCTTAATTCCTGGTGCTTTGTGCTGTCCCCAACATTCCTGAAACTCATACACAAACGTAACACCATCCTCCAGTACAATAACACGCAGTTTCCTACACACGGCAGATACCACCCTTGTCGGACGGTCTGCGTTAAAAGGGTTGCACCAGGCAGTCGGTCTTGTCCAATCCGTACAGTTCTTTTGTTATAATGGTACCAATGTTACGCATACAGTACGTTGGCGTACACAAATTATTCGAGAACATAACTCTAAATCCCTCTGGAAATGATGGCATAGCCTTAGTGTAGGCACTCCACCCACTTCGCTTGCTGTATACGGAAGCTCCGCGGCCGGTGATGCTCTTTTATTTTTAGTTCACGGGATTGCCGATAGAAGCGTCCTTTCCGACCTGCCTGTGATCTCCGAATTGTTGCCAACTGTTAAGGAAATGTCCAGCGGACTGTTGCGAAATTTGTTTTAGGTTACAACCACTAAATTACTTTTTTTCTTGCCGTGCGGGCAGTATGCGCCGCGGCGATAGTTAAGAGCCTCTCGAAGGGGCCACTGTTCTCATGACAGAGCTTGGCCTGGATTTGGAAAGATAGGTTACATCTAGTAAATTACATATTTTTCTTGGTGTGTTTCTTCCTGCGTTTTTATTCTGCGCGGGTTGGTAACGGAACGAGCGAGTTACGAATTATGGGAATGACGTCATGTCGGCCAATGGCCGTGCTCGTACCTGGCCGGCTAATGGTTGATGGCGCGTGAAAACTTTCGTTCTGTTATAAAAGTAAACATACATTTTTGGGCGGGTTGGTGGGTCCCTGGCATTGGTAATGAACACATCTCTCTTCTGAAAGGATTTAAAGGTACAATTCATATATATTTCTTCGCGAAGTTGTATGTTATATCCTGGAGTGCCTAGGGTAGGGCGCTACCAATGAAATTAGCACTAAACCGAAAACCAGTTGCTTGATTAGCCATGGTTATGATAACTAAGAGCATTTCCGTAACTTCGCTAGCTTCAGATAAGAAGAAATAAAATTGAAGTGAAGCAGCTGTCTTTAATCACACGTCCGAATGAGGTAATAAAAATTGCTGCTCGCGTTATTTGCCGTGCTTTCCGTGATAAACTGTTAAATATACTGCTATGAAGAAGGAATGTGATGAAAGTAACACGACATAGAAGTGCAAATAAAGAAACGGAATAAAAGATAAATGCTCTGGAAACTTTTCTACATATTCTCGTCTTAAGAAATATTATAGCACTTAAGACGGTTACTCCATCTCTGAAGTTGGAACCAGATAATATGTAATGCACTAATTACGTATCTACTCTTCTTTTCTACAGATGCTAATCCCTCATATAACGAAGTTCGTCTAATATATTTACAGTTAATGTCGTGCTTATATAGATGCGCGAGTGTATTTTTTAACCTGCATGCAGTCCTAGCACATTCATATCTCAGAGTCTTCGGTTCATATTTTTGGTACGATTATATCATTTATACATCAAGATACGATTCGCTCTTTAGATTACTTTTAATTTATTACTTGTAAATGTGGAAAAGAGTTTAGCTTTTCTTGAGGGATACATTGCTTTTATACAGGCTAGATTGAAATATAGTTGTTGATATCACAGTCCTATTTAGGGCTGTAATAAAGCGAGATTCCCTAAGTGCTCTGGATTCGAATACACGTTTCTGTAGGGCAAACCAGTGGTCACCCGACTTTAAAACTTAAGACTTAACTAAAGTTGGCGTCTGACAGGTAAGGTTGGAGGGAGGAGCACTGCACGTGCCATTTCACGATGTTGCCACATTCCAGCATTCCTTTCTACATGCTCTTACCCCTCGCTTCCGGCTCACATGTTCCCTCCTTCATTCTGACCGCTGTGATCTGTTGTAGACTACCTGGCCAGGCGGTGTCGTCCCATTTGCGATCACTCTTATACAAACAAGCAGGTTCTTATCAGTGACAGTGAGAGGTTTGGCAACTCCCAGAAAGACGAGCTGCCCTGAAGTTTTATCTCCATGGCAACCGCAGTCGCCCAACCCTCGTTTCCATGGCAACCACACAGCCACTCCCTTTATCCCGCCTCGGCAGGCAGTAAACGGATCTCCCTCTAAGAAATGTCAGACACCAACTCTTATTATTAGCAGTATAGTGGTTAGAGACCCCACATATGTGACAGAGGGTAGCAATGGAAAGGTGCAGTACCTAGTCACCTCGGGTTACTCCTGAGTGATGGCATTTAGGAGGAATTAGTGCCTGTAGATCCTCGAGCAGTGCTACTCATAGGGTCCCTAGCACTATAAAAGCCTTTTCACGCTCAGTAAAGAAAACTATTACAAATTATTACGCTTCTCATCCTACTTGGTATGTCCGCCTCCATGGCTAAATTGTTAGCATGCTGGCCTTTGGTCACAGGGGTCCCGGGTTCAATTCCCGGTAACGTCAGGAATTTTAACCATCATTGGTTAATTTCGCTGGCACGGGGACTGGGTGTATGTTTACCTTCATCATCATTTCATCCTCATCACGACGCGCAGGCCACCTACGGCCGTCAAATAAAAACCTACACCTGGAGAGCCGAACATGTCCTCGGACACTCCTGGCACTAAAAGCCGTACCTCATTTCATTTCCTACTTAGTATGCCTCTTAGTTCTCTTGTTATGACAACAGTCACATAACCTTCGGCAGTGCTTTTTGAGGATCCAGACAGTATCGAGAACTACAGCGATAAAGTAAAAGGAGTACTAACTAGAGGGCACTCGTAAAGTGGACTACATATGTATGTATATTGGGTATTTATCCTGAAGGTTGGTTTAATCCTCAAAAGCTCCACCGTCAAATGTCATAGACGACGTTGGCGTCATTGAAGAGAGGATAAAAGCTAAATTAGAGATGAACTAGAGGGATGAAACTGTGCATATGTACCTACTTCGGTGTTGGGGTCAAATGAGGTAAATAGAGAAGAACACGTTACCTAGGAGTATAAAGAACTCTGTTAGGAAGGATGGGAGAAGGAGGAGCCCTATATGACGACCATTAAGCTCATTTTTAACCCAAACAACACCAAAGAGCTGGTTGCAATTAGGGCATTATGAAGACGCTTAGTTAATTCACTGTGCTTGGAGATTTAACGCTGGAAGACTAAAGAGTCTATAGTAATAATAATAATAATAATAATAATAATAATAATAATAATAATAATAATAATAATAATGGCATGTGTCCTCCGAATTATTTGGTGCAGGTCTTTCGTGTTGACGCCGTATAGGAGACCTGTACGTCTATGAGGATGGGGCCCTACCTATGATGAATTCTAATGGTGAAGACGTCACACACACCCCGCCCACGAGCCACTGAAATTAACCAACGAAGGTTAAAATCCCTAACCCGGCCGGTTATCGAACCCGAGATTCCCTGTATCAAAGACTAGCATGCTAACCATTTAGCTTGGAGCTGGACAATGTAGACATTTGTATGGAATAGACAAAGGGAAAAATGGAAGCTCAAATTACACGGCAAATAAATATCTGAGGACTTGGAAACAAGTAAGGCAGATGTGTATACAGGCTTTCAGAAAGAGTTACCCCCACTTGCGATGCTCATTTCTGAGCACACATTGAGTATAACACGTCACATAAATCTTATTTATAATATTTACATAATGTGATGATTGTAGAAATAACAGTTTTCTTCAGTTGATATAATTTGAAGGTGCTTCGTTCATTCCACTTGAAGCTTGAAATGATATAGAAAAAGTTGGAAAAACACATGACATTGGCCATCCTCAATATGTACAATGGTGTGTCTGCAGCCAGGCTGATGGTGGCATTTTTGATTGATAGTATAATGTTTTGTAAACTCTGTTGAAACTGTATACGTTACGGATGAACAAGTGAAGAAACAAATCAATAGAAGTTGTAGGATTTTTAACAATATTGCTCCAATAGGTGCTTAAGAAAATCGTGTAGCTAAAAAAACCGATACACCTCGATTTCGTCGAGTTCGCTGGTTGTCTCTGGTGAGACCTCAACTTGAGTATGGTTCCAGTGTATGGGACCCTTACCAGGATTACTTGATTCAGAAACTGGAAAAAATCCAAAGAAAAGCAGCTCGATTTGTTCTGGGCGATTTCCGACAAAAGAGTAGCGTTACAAAAATGTTGCAAAGTTTGGGCTGGGAAGACTTGGGAGAAAGGAGACGAACTTCTCGACTAAGTGGTATGTTCCGAGCTGTCAGTTGAGAGATGGCGTGGGAGGACATCAGTAGACGAATAAGTTTGGATGGTGTCTTTAAAAGTAGGAAAGGTCTCAATATGAAGATAAAGTTGGAATTCAAGAGGACAAATTGGGGCAAATATTCGTTTATAGGAAGGGGGGTTAGGGATTGGAATAACCA
This sequence comes from Anabrus simplex, assembly GCF_040414725.1. Classification (NCBI taxonomy): domain Eukaryota; kingdom Metazoa; phylum Arthropoda; class Insecta; order Orthoptera; family Tettigoniidae; genus Anabrus; species Anabrus simplex. The sequence continues at coordinate 263,111,618 of NC_090268.1, forward strand.
TGAATTTTTCTTTGCAATAATTTAAGAAAAGGCTAGGAAAACAACAGATAGGGAATCTGCCACCTGGGCGACTGCCCTAAATGCAGATCAGTAGTGATTGATTTGATTGATTGATAAATGTGGACTTGCCGCATCATTAATTAAATGGTATCATGTATGATTGTAGGATCTAAAAATATGCAGAAAGAAAAAGGGGAAGTTCCGTACTGTGTTGTGTTGTAGGTTGTTCCAATAGGTACATAAATACTACTTATGTGCTATTCTATTCTTTTCCTAAAAGGATAACTGAGGCAGAAATGCGGTGAACCGTAAAAAGTAAGTTTTGCATTTTTTTTCACTCATTAACAGAAAGGACAGATCTACACAAGAATTTATTATCTTCTTTCTATTAGCCCAGGTAGTTCATGTTGCGAACTAAGACTATACTCCAGAATTTGCTGTGCGCATTGCATTGGTAATATTCGGTCTGGTCATCTGAAAATCCTGCATTTATCCCTACGATATTTCCAAAAGAATATAAGAAGATGATTATTTCAAATGATTTGGCTGCTGAACGTTTCAAAATAGCGTTAAACAGAACAGAAGAGCGTGAGATCCTAGAAGTAGATGGTAACATGAGGAGAAAATTCGTGGATGCATGTGCGGAAACTGACACAAGTAATAGTGTAACACAAGAGTTTGTTTTTACCTGCACGACTGATGGTAACGATATTGGTACTCAAGTATGTATTCCCGTCGGCTTTGGTCAATTTACTTTTATAGAAGTTGCCAGATCTGAAGGAAGTAAAAGTTACTAGAGCAAATCGTTATCTTCTTTGGACCAAGAGAGTCCGTGCAGGAGAGGAGATTCGAGTAGCTTGGCATAGTAATGTTGTGCCCCACACGAGCTTAGCAAGAGGGCACTTGTTGGCGTAGTGGCAAAGCAAAGAAAATTACGTTAATTAAGAAATCAATATGCTGGTTCCTGCTCAGGACATCCCCAGTAAATAGGCTTCGTTATAGAGTAGTAAGAAGTGATTAGTCTTCCACTTCCACTGTAATGTATTTCCACTTTTTGGTATATTTGGGGGTAACGGAGCAGAAGCTAGAGGCTTCCACTATCCGCAATCTATATAATTTCACGGAGGTACAGAGTTCTGGATTATCAACAATGCCAACATGAGCCTGGCTGCACACACAACGAAGTCACGTGCTGACGTTGGGCGAAGTCATATGTTTTTCACTAAGCGAAGCACTTTACCGCACTAAGTGGGACGGAGGGGCTAGCTGTACGCCCGGCGGCTTTTGCCTCCAAGAATTAGCCGGGTATTCAGTGGGATGTAAAAACTATTTTTATAACCTGTGTGAACCTCAGATCCACGTGCCACTCAGTAAATAGAATTTTCGTTTCTAAGTTTTTCGACTTCCTAATGAGGAACTGCCAACGGCCGTAGCCGTGTTGAAACACCGGGTCGCGTGAGATCTCCGAAGTTAAGCAACATTCGGCGTAGTCAAGATTTGGATGGGTTGCTACGCGTCGTTGGTGGGGGGTAAGGGAGTGGAGGAGCGGAAAGAAACTGGCCACCCTACCGTACGTACAGTAAACTCCGTCTCAGGCATACCTCTGTGGAGGTTCGGACCTGCCTTCGGGCAGAATACACCCTTACCTTACCTTACCTTAATGAGGAACTGAACCCACGTCCAATGCTTTCTCCAATCCGTACAATTCATGGGAACCAACGTAAGATACTTTAAGCGTGGTCAGTACTTCGATAAGAAACCGCACACTACTCAGTGGTAGGTAGGCAGAAAAGGAAAGAGATGAAATATTGCAACATTATCCTTATTCTTTACTTATTTTGGAGAATGAATCGGGTAAATTGTCATTATAACTTCTAGTGGTATAATGAAGACAGAAACATTACAAGTATTTATAAAGATAGCCTGTTATAATGTAGACTAAAGTCTGCCAAGTAAACCACACTACGAAAGGTACGTCTAGTCAGAAAGATTAAACCTGGAAGCTGCTGTCCTGCAAGTGAGGAGACTTTCCTCCTTTTCCTTCTTCGTGTAATGTAGTAAGAAGAAAGGAAGAGCATAATACCGCTGACACACAAATTGATGGAGGGAAAACCACACACACAACTTTTACAGAGAGGTGAATAATAAAGTAGCAATCACGATATATTCTAGCATGTCCCATAATCATACTTCCGGAATTGTTGGCAAAATCATATTACTGACTTTTCCTATGTTCACTACCGTATGTTCACGAATAAGAAAAAAGTGAGGTAGCGCTAAAGGAAAGATTTGAAAATAGGAATCTACTGAATACAACATGACAATCCACCAAATGTTAGGGAATATTTGAAAAAAATAAGTCTTGAATTTCAAGAGACCTCCTAATTACTTATACAGAGCTTATTTCATCCTACATTAAAACAATTACGTAAATCACATATTTCCACAATAATTACATCATGTGACATCTGATTAATGATTAATGTTAGTAATATGATTTTACGTCCCAACAACTGATTTTACGAATTTCGCCCCGTAAAGTTCATTTGCTTGTTGGCAAATCTACTGGTATATAATATATAATTTCGTGTGGCTATATCTAGCCGAGTGCAGCCCTTGTAAGCCAGACCTTCCGATGAGGGTGGGCGGCATCTGCCATGTGTACGTAACTGCGTGTTATTGTGGTGCAGGAGAGTGTTATGTGTGGTGTGTGAGTTGCAGGGATGTTGGGGACAGCACAAACACCCAGCCCCAGGCCACTGGAATTAACCAATGAAGGTTAAAATTCCCGACCGGACCGGGAATCGAACCCAGGACCCTCTGAACCAAAGGCCAGTACGCTGACCATTCTGCCAATGAGTCGGACATCTACTGGCATGAGACTTATGTGTTTGAGCACCTTCAAATACCACCGGATTGAAGCAGGAACGAACTTTCCAACTTGGGCTCAGCAGACTAGCGATCTACCATCTGAATCACTCGGCTCGAATTCACTTGAATTAAGAGGGAATGTCCGGAACATTTCCTCCAATAACTGTTTGTAGTACTTAGAAAATGTGTTTCAATGGATAGTATGAATAATTTGTATGTCTTAGGTTTCAAGAAGGTTAAACTACTTCTAACCTTAGTCGGCATCGAACTCGCCTTTTCCTTTTTAGTTCACTACCTACGCCAGTGAGGTCAGGAATAAATGATAAAGTGTATCCTGACTGTACTGAAGTAAAATAATTGATAGAATCTTTGACTTGTTTTCTAACATGCGTTATAAAATAAGAAGATGGTCGTTTAGTTAAGGTCTCGCTAGTCCCAGCCCTTTCCTATTCATGACAGTTCTACTTTTTCTTTCCTTCTTCACATCTTTGTGTCCCGTGGCCAGCCACTTGGGGGTCCATTGTACGCACACGGGTCATAATCTCTTGGTTTGCACTAAACAGATCTCATTTGTGCCCATTGTGTCCCATTAGCCAGACAAGGTAATAAAGGACAGCCCCTTCCCTCTATTCTTGTGGTAAACCTCTCAACCGTCTGCTCCCTTCACTCGACCTGTTTACAGTGACCGAGGGACAGATAGTAACACCTCCTGAGTCACTTTGATGATTATCGCAGCTATTTATTGTAACAAAGGGGTTCTAACGGGTTGTATCCGAGGTGTCTTCCCGGATACGAAATCCAGGGACAGAAAATATACACTGAACTCGACAATAATTCACTCATTAACTTCACGCGTTTTCATGTGGTCCTCCACATTAAGTAGACTGTAAACGGTCAGATGTTTCCCTTGTGGATACACAAGTGGTATTTTTGAATTTACATTACAGTCGAATCTCGATATCTCGAACCTCAATTACTCGAATTTTCAGTATCTCGAAGTAACTTAAAATTCCCGGGCGTTTGTCCCATTCTTCGCGTGTATTTATTCCTCTGTTACTCAAAATTCGGTTACACGAATTTCTCGATTTCTCGAAGCAAACATTTCCTCCCTTGAAGCAAAAAATACTCTGTAACTCAAATTTTGTGCAACATTAAATGTTAAATACGGCATTTGTGGTTTGTGAGGAAAAGTTAACAAGTAAGGAATGGGTTACAGTGATGCTGGGAGCTACTATGACAGGAACCGATAAAGTAAAACTTCTAGTGATCGGAAAATCGATGAAGCTTCGCTGTTTCTCGGGTGTGAGTTAATAACCAGTCATGTACGAAAGCAACCCCCGAAATCGCGGATGAAAAGTTCCATTTACAAATCTCGGCTACGTGGTATTGACAAGAAGTTTCAACATGAAGGGAGGAAAGATTAACAGTAACAAACAATAATAATAATAACGTCCCACTAACTACTTTTTCGGTCTTCGGAGACGCCGAGGTGCCGGAATTTAGTCCCGCAGGAGTTCTTTTACGTGCCAGTAAATCTACCGACACGAGGCTGACGTATTTGAGCACCTTCAAATACCACCGGACTGAGCCAGGATCGAACCTGCGAAGTTGGGGTCGGAAGGCCAGCGCCTCAACCGTCTGAGCCACTCAGTCCGGCAACAGTAACAAACAAAAGAGACTAATGGATTTTTTCCAAAGGTGTTAACCGAAGTATGTTTCTTGCTTCATTATACTGCTAATAATAAGAGTTGGTGTCTGACATTTCTTAGAGGGAGGTCCGTTTACTGCCTGCCGAGGCGGGATAAAGGGAGTGGCTGTGTGGTTGCCATGGAAACGAGGGTGGGGCGACTGCGGTTGCCATGGAGATAAAACTTCAGGGCAGCTCGTCTTTCTGGGAGTTGCCAAACCTGTCACTGTCACTGATAAGAACCTGATTGTTTGTATAAGAGTGATCGCAAATGGGATGACACCGCCTGGCCAGGTAGTCTACAACAGATCACAGCAGTCAGAATGAAGGAGGGAACCAGTGAGCCGGAAGCGAGGGGTAAGAGTATGTAGAAAGGAATGCTGGAATGTGGCAACATCGTGAAATGGCACGTGCAGTGTTCCTCCCTCCAACCTTACCTGTCAGACGCCAACTTTAGTTAAGTCTAGTATACTGTATGTCACGGCTCTCAGGGTGCATGCGCATGGTGCATGCACTGTGCACGGTGCAAAAGACGACTTCGCTTGGTTGGCCAGAGTGCAGACCCCCCACTCCTCGATTTGGAGCAATAGCGCTTACTCTCTCTTTCCTCACGCCTGTTTTCTCCCTCTGCCCCACTTGCGCCGTAGCGCTCCAAATCCGGGCTGAGTTGAGCCGAGTATAGCCGAGTTGAGCCGAGTATAGCCGAGTAGAGCAGAGCTTAGCCGAGTAGCCCAGAGATGAAGCGTTGATCCGAGCCACGCCGAGCGGCATCGATGCACAGTGCACGGAGCTCTTGCGCCTCGATCTGCACGCGTGAGATTTTGGGCGTTTGAGAGGCCCTGCTGTATGTACTGTATTCTGTCTTCTAAAAAGTTACTATAATAAGTGTTATAATTAAAGTGATCCCGTAAAATACAGTTTATTTGTAATACTGTTAAGAATAATGAAAGCCCGTAGACACATACGATTCAATTATGTGCTATACATGCTCAAAAACGGTATTCTATATATCTCGAAATTTCGATAACTCGAAATAGAATTTAGCTCTCGAGGTGATTCGAGATATCGAGATTCCACTGTGTATATTGAAAATATTAAATGCTAGAAACTGAGATGTATAGCTTTCTTTTTAATTCTTGAATTTTATTTGTAATAAAATGTAGACGAATCAAGTCAGCTCATGCAGGATAATTATACCAGATCAGGAAATTAAGTGCTAGGGGAGTTAGGAAGCTAAAATGGGGTAATATTTGTATTCGTCAATGAACCGACTATAGGCCTTTCAAATATAGATGTATTGCAGAAAATTCAAGATCCCATGGGTAGATCAAACCACGAAGAGGAAGTACTCCGTTATGTGAAGTCGTTACCCTCGCAAGAAATCAGCCTACTTCGATCATATCTTCAGAAATATCAAATGCAGTCCGGTACAACTGATCATAGAAGGGAAAAATATACGCCGGCAGAAGAAAAGTCATTTCAGATTTTAGAGATTGAAATGAAATAAAATATATATAGTCTACTGTATATCTTACGTAACTTCTTCTCGTATAATAGTTTGCTTTGAGAGATTATTGTATTCAAAATACTTTTCTTAAATTTTAAAGTTGCCAGTTTTATTTTGAATGATAATCACCACTGCTATGACCCAGATGGCAGATTCACAATCAATTATTTACCTACCCTTTTCATATATGCTTTCAAAGAATTCGGATATTTATCGAACATCTCCTTTGGTAAAATACTACAATCCCTATTTCATCCTCCAATAAAGAAATATTTGCCCCCATTTAACCACTTAAATTACAACATTACATTCATATTATAATCTTTACCACTTTTAAAACTCCGTTGAAGCTTATTCAACTACTAAAGTCATTACACGCCATCTTTCCACTGACAGTTCGGATATAAAGCTTACTCGAGCACTTTTTTCCTCACTCCAGTGTCTTCACAGCCAAAGTTTACAGCATTTTCATAGCACTACTCCTTTGTTGGAAACCATTCAGAATAAATCGTACTGCTTTCCTTTGCATCATTTTCAGTTCTCAAATCAAGTATCCCTGGTGAGTGTTGCATACATTGGAACAATACTTTAATTGGGATCTTATCAGAGCATGTTCGTAATTTCAGTAATTTCGTTCTACCGCATACTGTAGAATAACCATTGCAGGCCGAAGGAAGGAAGGAAGGAAGGAAGGAAGGAAGGAAGGAAGGAAGGAAGGAAGGAAGGGATTAAATATAGATTAGTAGGCCTATATATAAAGAAGGAAAACATTCCTTAAGAAAATACATTTTTATCTCAAACATCTACTTCTTTTTCTCCTTCTGCTTCTCCTACTCCTCTCAGAATATAGACGATCATAATGGAGTAGTTATCCGCATTCTGCCTCCTGAAGCAGAATTGCTATTTCGTCGATGTCGAAGGTTTCGTGCTCAGGATTATAATCTCTGGTCAATTAATTTCTTCCTGAAACATCTTACACTTTTCGGAAAGTGCATTAGAGTGTTGCAGAGGTTAGACTTTTCTTTCAGATGGACACAGATCTTTGAAACTCTGCAGTAAAAATAACCTTTATGAAATATAATGTTATGTTGTACTATCAGTATGATAGAACAGTACGTAACCAAATGTGCTGCTAAGGAATATTCAGAAGCCATATTCTTTAACTAGCAATTTTAAACAGTATATTGACCAGTAGATTATGTTTTATGTATACTAATAGGCCCTATTGCTGGGATATGTATTAATGCGATCTGGTAGCCTATTATCATGAAGTGATTGTGTCAAGATGAGGTAAAAAGTATCTAACCTTCAAGTTCTTATAAGAATTAAACAAAACAGATTCATTTTACAAACTTTTTTTTTTTTGCTATTGGCTTTACGTCGCACCGACATAGATAGGTCTATGGCAACGATGGGACGGGAAAGGTCTAGGACTGTGATGGAAGCTGCCGTGGCCTTAATTAAGGTACAGCTCCAGCATTTGCCTGGTGTGAAAATAGGAAACCACGGAAAACCATCTTCAGGGCTACCGACAGTGGGGTTCCAACCCACTATGTCCCGAATACTGGATACTGGCCGCACTTAAGCGACTGCAGCTATCGAACTCGGTTTACAAGCAAATTGGAATCTTTGCTTCCCATATAGGGATTACACGATGCATCACACAAAATTAATGATAATTGTGGTGGAGGACATCGCTTAAATGGAAAACAACCCCAAACAAGGCTTAAACATTTCCTACTGGAACTAATTATGTGAGATGTTCTTGCCTAAAATTATAATTAATTAAAACAACCCGTAAGCAATCGAATGGCCTAGCATGGGAACTAATAGGTTTTTGCAAAGCAATGTACTAAACTGAACTGAGACATTTATAACAGCAATAGACAACTGTGTCTAGAATTTTATCGATAGTATTCTTGTAATGGAAACAAATAATAGTTTCCCCAATCCATTAATCTTCATGATCTTGGCTACGGAAGATATAGCTCGGCTTTTCTATTTAAAGACGCCTGGCGAATAATGGAGAATATATTAATAAAACAATTAAATTACATTCGAGCTCCTTCCACCGTGGTATGTACAGCAAAGTATGAGACTTGGCGTACCAAGGTCTCTGAGGATGCAAGTCATTTACTTTCATCCACCGAGTACCTCAAGAGAACCACTCACTGCAAGTAACTAGGTGTTAATATCTTCATTGGTGCGACGACGTTAATGATGTTAAAATAAAGGTTACAAATCTCTTCAAATAGTCCTGAGGGTTTATAGGGATTGTAGTAAGAACGTAAAGAAGAGTGAGTATAATTCGCTGGCAAGACCACAAATAGAGTATGGTTCAATTGCATGGGACCGTCACTAGGATTATTTGATTGGAGAACTGGAAATGGTCCATATGAAAGCAGCACTATTTGTTCTGGATATTTTCTAACAAAGAAGTAGTATTTATAAAATGTTTCAAACTTTAATTTGGGAAGTCTTTAGAGTAAGGAGAAAAGTTGTTCGACTAAGCGGTACGTTCCGGAGAAATGACGTGAAATTACATTCGTAGATGAATGAGCTTGAATGGAGTGTTTAAAAGTAGTAAAAATCTTAATATGAGGAAAAAGTTCGAATTCAAGAGGACAAATATGGGTGAATATTTTTTGATAGCGATAGAAATAATTTACAAAGCGGATGTTCGATACATTTCAAACTTCTTTAAAACCAATTAGAGATCAGGTAAACAACTGCTACCTGGGAGACACATTAATTTGACTGTATTAGGGAACTATTCCCTCTCTTTGGTTGAATGGTCAGCGTAGTGATCTTCATTTCACAGAGTATTTCACAGACGTATTTGGAGATTAAGCCTGTCGTTGGGGACGAAGACGCGGAGTAAGAACTTGCACTACTGTTTCTATAGTACTCCGTGATAGTAAGGGAGTCGCCTGCTACTAAGGCAGTTCTATTCATTTCTGTACGTCCTTAATGTTTTCTCATTACTCCTTTAAGCGGTTCCAGTTCAAGATTATAAATATGACCCACAATTAATCAGAGTTAAGCCTGTTTTGTGGTTTGCGAAGTGAGAGTTGTTCCCCCGCCCCATAGACCACGTGACAATAACAGTTTTTATCGTGCTTCTTGCACTACATAGGCAGAATGCACATCACATTTATCAAGCGCTTTATAAGCAGGCTGACTTCCTTTAGAAGTTTGTTTTGTGTTCATGATGAGATCTTTAGCCAGGCAGGTCAAAAGCCTGTTACGTGTACAAAGAAGGGGTGATATCATTAATTTTGTAGGCGAAGGATGGGGAGCGGCTTTAGTTCCAAGACCAGTTCAGCGAGCCTGATTAACATTTAGTCCTAAACTTATTATCATAATTGAGACCTAGAACTGTAAGCTGTCATTTCTGCATGTGAGATCTTAACCTCACTATTGAAAGTGCACAATGAATGTGGTTAGCGAACACGGTACGACGCTCCTCCACTACAACTGAGCAGACCATAAAGAAGAAGGTGAAACCGAGATGACTACCGTTACCACAAGAGTAATAGCTCTACTAGGATGACCACTATAGTCTCTCCAGCATTAGCCTCTTGCTTGAAGCTCTACACTGTTGAATAACTTGTCTTAATTAATTTTGCTACTTCTCTTTTAACAATTAAGAAATTGTATTACTTTTATTTAAAGTTTTGAGGAAAATCAATAGAAATATAATTTTATCCATATGCAAGTTCTTTGCTACCTGTTTAACGTCACAACAATACAACTACACTAGTTTCTGAGTGACCCTGGAATTGAAAAATTCTACAGCTGAAAAGGTAGCAGCCCTTACCAAGGAGGGAGGTACACTCTTCTTCCACATTTCCCACATCCTGGTGGTCGCGGGAGCAAACTAGCCCTCTGATCACAAGGCCCCTACGGTGACCATTTATTCAATGAGACAGATTAAACTTTCTAGCCATCGAGGAATATGCTTAGGAGCTGAATCTTAGCTATCAGCTGATGTTAGAGATTGGGCATTTTCATTATATTTTAAAATGATGTATTCATATTGTTTCTTGAGGAAAGCTTCCCTCTACTTGTCATAATAAGCGGCTAATTGGGGCCCAAGGGGGTTTGAACTTGGGAGTTTAGCTTGGCGACCACGGGGATCTTAACTGAGTCCTGGCATTCCTTCCTCTTACTTGTGCCAGGCTCCTCACTGTCATCTATCATATCTGACCTCCCTTGGCGAAATCTTCTTCTCGACCCCGATGGCATTACGTATGGAGGGCTAGGGAGTCTTTCATGTTCACGCCCTTCGTGGCCCTTGTCTTTCTTCGGTCAATACCTTTATTTCTCGAAGTGTAGGATCCTTCTCATTTTTTCTCTGTGATTAGTGCATATAGAGGATGATTGCCTAGTCGTATTTCCTCTTAAAACAATAATCACCATCATCACCTGAGGAAAGCAATGGGAAACTGCTTCACTCCTCACTTCCCTAGTACGCTTCTCAGTGATGTCTAGGATATTTTAAAGCTGATGGCGGAGCAGTTGAGGATCAAACCAGTCCTAGAGCTAAGCAATCAACATGCATTGTTTCCAATGAGATTGATAATGTCGTGTATTAATGTAATGTCCGATCTGAATACAAATTAAAATAATATTCGCTAGACCTACAAAACTGGGAGAGTGAACGACGAGAATGCTATTTCTTTCTTAAAAAGTAACCTAGTCGGTCAGTACATTCGTTAAGAAAGTGCTTCACTGACCAGAACATAGTAGATGTGGGAATAGCTCCGGATATGTAGCAAATATTGCATATATGTTTATAGATGTGGCTGTGCTTCTTGTTTTAAGGAGCAAAACAATGAGTCACTAATAAAATAAATGATGCAGGAAAGTGACGAGGGCTTAATCGTTCAACAATAAGGTTATTTGCTAAAGAATAATAAGTATGCACAGTGGAAAACGAAATGCAGGAAGGTAGGTAAGTATTTGGGAAGGAAGGGAGGAAGAAATAGTGGTTTAACTCAGATATGTTTTTATCAACTATGGGATAGGAAAATAAGCGTTCGTGGCCTCAATTAAGACACATTCCCAGCATTTGGCTGCTTTATTTATTTATTTATTTATTTATTTATTTATTTATTTATTTATTTATTTATTTATTTATTTATTTATTTGTATCAGAAGCATTAATACTATAAATACATATATACTCTTACTGAATTATATACATTTTATACAAAGTCACACTTATAAGAAAAAGTCTACACTACTTTTGCCTAGAAATTGGCGACATCCAGTGCATTTTCTGTTGCCTGAAGTAGATCTTGTACTGTGCATGTTTTAGGGCACTTACTACACTGCTGATGTGAAAATGGGATATAGCGGGAATCTATTTTCAGGAGTGCTGATGACAGAGTTAAAACCCAACATCTCCCGAATGCAAGTCTACAGCTACTGCACATCGAACCATATTGCCAACCCGCTCAGTGGAAGCCTTTCTAGACGTAACCAACTTAATATCGTTGGGATTGTAAGGGAACATTAATTTACTAAAGCTTTAAGATAATAAATATGTAGTACAAATAATTGACACAATGTCATGTTCAGCTCAGCTTACACCACACATCTTCTGAATGGAGCGGTAATTTCAGAATTAGTTTATAGAAAGAACTATTTATTCCTCAGTAGGTTATCGAGAATAGCCAAACAAGTTTGTAGTGTTTCGTGACTTGATATCACAATCACAGTTACGTGACCTCCAGTTTACGTGGAATCCGAGCCACAGGAACGTGGCTTTACATTTCAAAAGTCTCAGATATATTGGCCAAAATACCAACCGTGACCATCTGGGTTAGAATCATCAAAAATAACGAGGACTTTTGACATCTCATTTTTCATCTTTGCAACGAGATTTTCAAAAGAAACGGAAAAGTACATCCTATTTCTAAGTAGCAACGGTATATACCATAAAAGTGAACAGTACTGCTTTCTAGACCTATTATGGTAGAATTATATTAATTTTTTCTGTTGCTAATCCTGTTTATGCCATTGCGCCGTTTGGTCGAGTTGACTTGTCATAAAAATACAGTCTCATCTCGGTAATGGCTGCAGTTACTTCTGACATTATTAGCTGTTCATTCTGAATTGCTCTGCGAACAGATGTCACCCGCACGAAAAAAAGTGAGGTTCTACAAGACTATTTACGTCAACATGACTCAAAATACAAGTAAAAATATTGCTATTAGTAAGAATATAAATGCTATGCACAAGTAACAAGCAAAATAACCTAGGAAAATCGAATAATAAATACAAACCTTAAAGTCAGTCACGTCTTATACGAAACGATCTGGACTAACCGTCTCAGACAGGTTATGGAATATTTCTACGACAGAGATGCTCACCATTGATATACCAAGCATTAATTATCTCCGCTTAAGTAATGCATACGGTAAAGCTCTGACGGCAGGAATTCTTTGTTTCGAGATTTCAATATTTAATGAGGATATCACAATCCTTGGTCTTCAAAAACAAAATGGTTCAACAACCACTATTAGGTTGTTTTGCCTGTAATTTGAACATAATCTTTTATAATTTTAAAAACGTTTGTTATTTTGTATGACGCATCCTGTACACAATTGGAACATCCCTATCAATTTTTTTTAATGTTAGTCTATTTTCATTACTTCAGAAGCCTGTGTCAAGTGAAAATCCAAGAATTTCAATGTGGACTACAGTGTTTCACAATGTATTTGTACGTTCAGCTCAGGGTTTACAAACCCCATTTTATTTAATGATTGCGTCCTTATTTTTGATTAACTTGTATAAATGAATATCTGAAGATAACCGGGTCAAACGGTCGAAACTAGTCCTATTCGCAAGAAAATAAAATGTATTAAAATGAAATGGCGTATGGATTTTTGTGCCGGAAGTGTCCTAGGACAAGTTCGGCTCGCCTGATCCAGGTATTTTGATTTGACTCCCGTAGGCGACCTGTGCGCTGTGATGAGGATGAAATGAGGATGAAGACGACACATACATCCATCCCCCGTGCCAGCGAGCTTAACCAATTAAGGTTTAAATTCCCGACCCTGCCGGGAATCGAACCCAGGGCCCCTGTTACTTAAGGCCAGCAGGCTAACCATTTAGCCGTGGAGCCGGACAATAAACTGTATTGATTAGGTGGAATAAACACAACAGGTTACAAACCAAGATCGTAAAAAATTAGTTACATCCATAAAAACGGGCAAAAATGAATATTATTGCTTACACTTTGGTTCACGCTGATCATTCCCACTGGCTGAAGGATTGGCCACTGGCTTATGGTCAATGTAACCCAGGTTACACCCGATGTATTCATTCGTTGATAAACAGAACCCTAGTAATTCGAACTAACTGGGCCTGTGATGTGTTAAAAAAAATGCATATACATTACAGTATAGCCTACATTTACAAGTACAGTATTAACAGCCCGCTTAGTCGAGCAGCTCGTCTCCTTACTGCCAATCCTTCCCAACCCAAAGTTTACAATCTTCTCGTAACAATACTCTTTTTTCGGAAATCACCCAGAACAAATCGTGCAGCATTTATTTGTATCTTTCCCAGTTCTCGTATCAACTAGTCCTGGTGTGGGTCCCATAAACAGGAACCGTAAACTCGGGCTTATATGCCCTCTCCGTAACACCCTTACCCTTACTACAACCAGGAGATCTGCAATCTTTATTTACAACCGCGTTTACTCCATTGAAGATCTTTCAGTATATTAATTCCAAGGTACTTACAGCTATCTACACAAGGCTCCTTTCGTCCCCTCAACACAGTAATTAAAACTGAGAGGGTTTTTTATCTTGGTGAAACCTGATTTTCCATCCCGTATGCCATCATACTATTTGTCTGCTGTTCATCTCGCAACATTATCGAGGTCATTTTTTAGTCGTTCACAATGAAAAATGATAATCTACAGGCTTTTTTCCAGTAAATTGACCGGGTCAGGAATGGAATGAATGAAGCCCCGATCGAGCGGCGAAGATAGGAATTGTGCCGGCTGCTGAAGCCTGTCGCACTCCACTGGAGCAATTATTAATGACTGACAGATGAAATGAAATGATAGGCTATTGGAGAATGCCGCTGGAATAAAAGATGACAGGGAAAGCCGGAGTATCCGGAGTAAACCCTGTCCCGCGTCCGCATAGTCCACCACAAATCCCACACACCGGGCGAGTTGGCCGTGCGCGTAGAGGCGCGCGGCTGTGAGCTTGCATCCGGGAGATAGTAGGTTCGAATCCCACTATCTGCAGCCCTGAAAATGGTTTTCCGCGGTTTCCCATTTTCACACCAGGCAAATGCTGGGGCTGTACCTTAATTAAGGCCACGGCCGCTTCCTTCCAACTCCTAGGCCTTTCCTATCCCATCGTCGCCATAAGACCTATCTGTGTCGGTGCGACGTAAAGCCCCTAGCAAAAAAACAAAACAAAAAAAAAAACAAATCCCACATGAAGTAACCGGAATTTGAACCACGGAATCCAGCGGTGAGAGGCCGGCGCGCTGCCACCAGAGCCACGGAGGCTCTTGTCGCTCACAGTCCTGTAATAATAATAATAATAATAATAATAATAATAATAATAATAATAATAATAATAATAATAATATATCCCCATAATATATAGGACTTATGTTCATAAAAACCAGAACACCTTGTAAGATTAGAGATAGAAAGTTCATTTTCACATGACATGTGCACTTGTGTGTTCTGAAGAAGTGACTAGCATTTGAGCCATGTCGGCTCTCAGGTTCAAGGTCCTCATCGATATATCAGCGCACCACCACCGACTGGTAAAATGTGCCTGCAGCTCTCGTTGTCGCTATAAACCGAAGGTAATGGATCAGTGTGACTTGAGCAGACGTGCAGGATGCCTTGCAGACGTATTCGAGAACCGTACCTTGTTTGTAAGAGGGCGCATTACTGGCATGCGAGAACGTCATGCATCCAACCGGGAAACTGCTGCTCGTGTTGGGCAAAGTGTGTCGGCAATGCGCAAACGGGTGTGTACAGAATAGTTCACAGAAGGCCGCACGACGAGATGGGTCAGGTCGCACCAATTAAACCACCCCTGAGAAGATTCACACCACATCCGAATGGTATTGCGGGACAAACCTACGTCCTCCTCGGCTCTGACGCAACAGTGGAACAGTGTAACACATCGTACACTATCAGGAGTGACAGTCCGTCGCCGTTTATTACGGTCTGGGTTACCGGTGTGTCGTCCACTCCTCCACCTACCTATGACTATTGTGTATAAACATGCTAGACTGCAATGGTGTACGGAACGTCACTGGGGAGAGAATTGGCAGCAGACGGTGTTTTCGGATGAATCCAAGTTCTGTTTGTTAGAAAATGATGGTTGCAATTTGATTCGCCGCAGACAAGGGGAGAGGCATCACACTGACTGCATTCACACAAGACCTACAGCGCCAACTCAAGGCCTTATGGTGTGGGGTGCTATTGGGTACAACCACAAATCACAGTCGGTACGTGTCAAGTGCACTTTGACCAGTTTGACGTACGTGAATGACATTCTGCTACCCCTAGCCACACCTTTTCTGCACGACACCCCCAGACGCCATATTTCTGCACGACAATGCGCAACCACATGTTGCTGCACCAGCACGTGCCTTCACGTTGTCACAGGATGTCAGACTATTGCCCTGGCCCACCCGATCACCGGACTTGTCGCCAATCGAAAATGTGTGGGGTATGGTGAAACGACGGGTGAGGTGCTGTGACCCAATGCTAACCACCAAAATGAACTGCGAAACCAGATGAATGCAGCATGGATGGCTGTACCGCAAGACGCCATTCGCGCCTTATACGTGTCGATGCCTTCACGCATGGAGCAAGTTATCGGTGCCCATGGAGGACCCAGTGCCTACAAGACAACAGGACACATGCTGAACCTAGGTGACTGAAATGCTAATCGCTTCAAAAGAACACACTAATGAACGTGTCCTGTGAATATGAACTTCCTATCTCTAGTCTCAAGGTGTTCTTCATATAGCACTGGACTTAGCCAGGATCGAACCTTCCAAGTTGGCGCCAGAAGGCCAGCGCCTCAACCGTCTGAAATCTATTTTTGATTATTATTATTATTATTATTATTATTATTATTATTATTATTATTCGCCTTAAGACCTATCTGTGTCGGAGCGACGTAAAGCAATTAGCAAAAAATTATTATTATTATTATTATTATTATTATTATTATTATTATTATTAACGAATACGTCGCAATTGGGAAATATTCCTGTGGGAATGGTCACGCACAGTAGAGTGATAATGAGGTAAAGTTAAAACATGTTTACCCAACAAAAATAACAACAACAACAACAAAAGTGCAACAAGCAATTCCATGGAAAGAAAAT